>NC_090769.1:25084490-25229490 GCF_036898095.1 Palaemon carinicauda
CGTCTTTAGAAATTGACTGACATGCAACTGAAGATTTTTTTTTTATATAGATACAAATCATTTTATTGGTAATAAGAGACTGGTTCAAATCTGGGAAGAAATGGCTTAAATCTCTTCCATTTCTTCTCTATCACGTCCTGATCTTTTCTATCTATATGACTGTATGTTAATCTACACACACACACACACACGAGATCTCCGTATGTACACACGTGCGCTTACATACATGTGCACTCACGCTCACACATATATGCACATAGATAGATAGATAGATAGATAGTAGAGATAGATAGATACAGAAAATTGTATAAAAATGTGTATGTGTAGTTGTGATGTACAGTATAGATGACATATCCTGCTATGTAGGAAGGTGTTAATCTTGTAAAAAAGATGCTTGTAAGACTACGGTAAAGCAAATTTCTTCGCATATTATGGTGCCTTAAGTCATGAACCTCTTATTTTGCTATTAATATTGATAAGCGTACTTTTATCTAGTACTTATGGTATTTATAAGAAAGTAGTATAATTTTCTTGTAGAATTGTTGCTCTCACCAGAATGGGATTATGGAACACATGGATAGTGTTTCTGAAATATACAAGATAATTGATAGATTGGGAACTAAATTTAACAGGTGGAATTAAATATTACGTGTGTATAATTGTTCTAAATTTATTTCCTAACGCAAACCTTTGATTACTGAATAATGCTGTTGTCAAATTTCCTTTCCTCATAGGGCTATTTTACCCTGTTGGGGCACTTGAGCTTATAGCATCTAGTTTTTTTCAACTAGGGATGTAGCCTGGCTAATAATAATAATAATAATAATAATAATAATAATAATAATAATAATATTCAGGCCCAGGGGTGAGGCATAGCCTTTGCAACGACTCCCCAAGAGCTATCGGGAGTGATTGCACTGTTGTTAAATCGTAACTCTACAGATTAAGTTGAAGGTCGAAGTTCGCCGCCATTTCATTTCATGGTCTCTACGCTTTACCAGTATCCCTTTCTCCAACAAAATTTAGAATCTGAATTGCATAGCTCAATCTGTCTTTTATGCATTGGGGCTGTGGCAGTGATCATGATCATGATGAAAGACACTTACGTTGTTGAATGCAATATCGACAATAACAACTTATGTAATGTTTTCACCAGAGGCTGTCCACGAGAGGAGGGAACTTTAGAAAAGTCTATATCAGTCATACCTCCTTGTAAGCTATTATCTGATTGCTGGATTAGTTGCTTTATCGCAATTGTATTTGCATTTTATCATGAAGATAAGTATGATAATAATATACAGTAGGTACTTTAGGTTGTTATTAATTTGTCATTTTATGAATACAGGTACAGTATATAGTACCATGCATAGGCTACATAAAATGCATACAGTGCTCTCTTATAAATAAAGGTATACTTTACATATGCATACACACTCAGAAATGCATAATACAATGAATAATTTTCTGAAAATACACTTTCCGTTGATCTAAATAATGGGCAATTTATCTGACGATCAGTTAACTGAAGTTGGTTACAGCCATGGTAGAGATAGGTAACCTACAGGGCTGGTAGCCTCTCAAAATATACTTATTAGAACCATGCTTAATATCCTATAGTGTTGCCTTTTATAAATACACACATACACATTGACATACACTCTGTATGTATATATGTATGCATGTCAACTTGTTTCTAGCATAGGTGTTTAAGAGTCAAAAGAAACAAATAGAAGAAACAGATGCCTTTCTTAAGAGTAAATTTCAATATGATCGGTGGCTTTTGAAAAATATCTATAAAGAAAGAATGAATAAAATGTTCACCAAAAAGTATATAAATTATTGTTTTTGAGTGACTAAATATTAAAATCAAGATGTGTGATGTTGTAAATTGTTAAATTAGATGGATTTTTTTTATAGAAAAATGCAATTAAATGTGATTATACTGTAAATATTGTGATTGTAAAGAATATGTAATTTAACTTTTTAATAAAAAGATATATATATATAAAAAAAATAGAGGTTAGGGAGAGGTTTACTACTTTCTGTAGTGCAGCAGGAACACGAGATATTGTTAAATGAACTAGAAAGATAATGAAGTGGATAACAAATCTAGCAAGACACATGGAGAGAGAGAGAGAGAGAGAGAGAGAGAGAGAGAGAGAGAGAGAGAGAGAGAGAGAGAGAGAGAGAGAGAGAGATTCTTACACAACGAAGTATTATCTATGAGATGGCCTTGGTTGAAATGTGGTTCCACATAATCATGTTCTGGCAATACTGGTAGCGTAAGAAAAGTAATAATTATATGGGACAGCACGTTCTGGAGACGAAGGATAGTAGTAGGCCTAGTAATAGTAATAAAATGAAGAAAAGAAGGAAGCAGAGAAAAACAGGATAAAAATTGTTTTGAAAAATTAGCAAGAAAGGGATATCACATATCTAGAAAAAAATATCTAATTAGATTAAAAGTTTTTATTATATTGATTTTTGATTTAGCATTAATGATGCCTCCAAAATTTCGAGCAAGACCAATGTATAGTTTGAAAATACAGAAGACAATGAAAAATGTGAATAATAATTCTTGAATGAAATCCAACATTGCCAGCAATGCTTTCCCCTTGAAATGACCATAGCACGTTGAAGAACTATAAATATTTCTTATTTGAACGAACAATGACGAATTTCCGCTCGTTGTTCATTCACCCTTCACGTCATTCATTGACATGCAATGTAAGCTCATCGAATTGCCAGGTTATTCAATGTTATACAAACACGTGTATGAACTGGGGTATTTTCCCCGTTGGAGCCATTGGGCTTATAGCATCCTGCTTTTCCAACTAGGGTTGTAACTTAGATGACAACAACAACAACAACAACTAATAATAATAATAATAATAAATCATCGATATATCTCGTATGGTAATAATAATAATAATAATAATAATAATAATAATAATAATAATAATAATAGTAATAATGATAAATTATTAACACACCTCGTATGGTAAAATAACAATAAATTATCGACATATGTCATATGGTTATAATAATAAATTATCAACATATCTCATATGGTAAAAAATAACACTAGATTATCGATATATCTCGTATGGTAATAACAAATAATCTATATTCTATCGTATGTGTTTATGATATAAGAGTCTGAATGTATGTACTATGCTTATTTTATCTACGCGCCTATGAAATAGTAGGCCTATATATAATTTAGGAATTTGCAAAACCTTATATGTTTTCGATATAAAACATTGCTAAATAGTTCAGGGTTAGGAAAAGACCAAAAGACTTAAGTCGAGGCTCTGGGAAAGACTTTAGAACAGAAGTACGCAGATGACCTAAAATTGATTTGTTATAGTTTAGAGAAGTTACAAATACTTATAGACGATCATAGATATTTACGCAAGTGAACAATAATGAGGGAAAATATTAATAAGTAAAGAGATTATGATTGTAAATGAAAATCGCGTAGTTGGTTCTCCGAATAGTAATCAGGAATGTAGAGAAGGCATTAGGCAACTCCAGATGACCTCTTTAGGAGTAAGTATTGTACTCGATGGTAAAATGAGGAGAGTGATATTATTATTATAATAATTATTTTTATTATCTAAGCTACAACCCTAGTTGGAAAAGCAGGATGCTATAAGCTCAAGTCGATAGTAGAATGAGGAGAGTAATATTATTATTATTATTATTATTATTATTATTATTATTATTATTATTATTATTATTATTATTATTATTATTATATAAGCTACAGCCCTAGTTGGAAAAGCAGGATTCTATAAACTCAAGTCGATAGTAGAATGAGGAGAGTGATATTATTATTATTATTATTATTATTATTATTATTATTATTATTATTATTATTATTATTATTATTATTATCATCATCATCTAAGTTACAATCCTAGTTGGAAAAGCAGGATGCTATAAGTTCAAGTCGATAGTAGAATGAGGAGAGTGATATTATTATTATTATTATTATTATTATTATTATTATTATTATTATTATTATTATTATTATCATCTAAGTTACAATCCTAGTTGGAAAAGCAGGATGCTATAAGCTCAAGCCAATAGTAGAATGAGGAGAGTGATATTATTATTATTATTATTATTATTATTATTATCATCATCATCTAAGTTACAATCCTAGTTGGAAAAGCAGGATGCTATAAGTTCAAGTCGATAGTAGAATGAGGAGAGTGATATTATTATTATTATTATTATTATTATTATTATTATTATTATTATTATCTAAGTTACAATCCTAGTTGGAAAAGCAGGATGCTATAAGCTCAAGCCAATAGTAGAATGAGGAGAGTGATATTATTATTATTATTATTATTATTATTATTATTATTATTATTATTATTATTATTATTATTATCATCATCATCATCTAAGTTACAATCCTAGTTGGAAAAGCAGGATGCTATAAGCTCAAGCCAATAGTAGAATGAGGAGAGTGATATTATTATTATTATTATTATTATTATTATTATTATTATTATTATTATTATCTAAGTTACAATCCTAGTTGGAAAAGCAGGATGCTATAAGCTCAAGCCAATAGTAGAATGAGGAGAGTGATATTATTATTATTATTATTATTATTATTATCATCATCATCTAAGTTACAATCCTAGTTGGAAAAGCAGGATGCTATAAGTTCAAGTCGATAGTAGAATGAGGAGAGTGATATTATTATTATTATTATTATTATTATTATTATTATTATTATTATTATTATTATTATTATTATTATTATTATTATTATCATCTAAGTTACAATCCTAGTTGGAAAAGCAGGATGCTATAAGCTCAAGTCGATAGTAGAATGAGGAGAGTGATATTATTATTATTATTATTATTATTATTATTATTATTATTATTATTATTATTATTATTATTATTATTATTATCATCTTCTAAGCTACAACCCTAGTTGGAAAAGCAGGATGCTATAAGCTCAAGGACTCCAACAGGGAAAAATAGCCCATTTCCTATACGTGTTTATAGAATATGGTACAGAGAAACCACGAATTTCTACACTACAGTCTGATGTGTCCATTATTCTACGGCTCTGAAACAGCGGAACTTTTGGTTTGGCTGTTCGAAGATTTCGAGTCTTAGTTTACACGGTCGAACGGTTCGACAGACAATTATTTGAAGTGATGTTCGAACGTGTGAACCGGGTATTTGGTTGTCGAACTAGTTTGTCGAATGGTTCGAAACAAGTCTGTTCTCGCCTGACTTTTGTGAGCGGGGTTTCATTGTCCACAAACCTTGTGCATTTGTGACTGACTCCACCTCTTCGAACCGTTTGAAAAGCAGGTTCGACAACCGGGTTCGACGAACCGTTCGACCGTGTAAACCACTTAAATGAAATTGTGTGATGATGCAATACACGAGAACTTTTCTATTATGTGTACGATATTGAACTAACGCTTTGCAAAGCTACACATAAGGACTTTAATATACATATCTTCGTATTCTAGTCTCATACCTTCATATCCAGATGTATTTCGATTAATTAAATTAATTGTGACTTCAATTTATCCACTTGTTTTCAAACTTAACATGAGTTAAGGGAATCTGGGTCAATGTTATCACTTTGATTAAGAATATCTTATCAGCTGTTGATATAGTTCCTTTAAGTAATATCTTCAGATATACTTTCATCAACACTTTGACGTTGTTTAAGACATTGATATTCCATTTATACTAAGCACAGCTAGAATCTTCAATACCTATGTTTAATCCTTTGGTCAAAGGAATAAATATGATTATTCGTTTCATGACAGACAGACAAAAATATGATATTGAAATTGCAACTTTGATTTTTTATAATAATATTTCATTCTATTAATTATTATGGCGTCAAAATCTGTATGTATGTGAATATTAAAAACAAAAATGTTAATTTTATTTCTCAAGTTTTTAAAGCTCACAATGAGATCCGATTTTTAAAACGCCAAACTTGGGATCATTCTTACGGTCAATGGAGGCAGAAATTTAGATTAAAAACTCACAAGAGAAAAACAGATAAGATAAAAAAATTGATAACTCCATGCAGATAAAATAAATAACTTGATTAGCAATCAACATATTCGGACGATGAACTAACGACAACTCATCCGAATTCGTTGATCGGGTTCTGGCGTGGCCTTGGTTCTGGAAGTTTCAGCTCCTAAGAAACTCCTAAGGCTGTCATTATTTCTCAATGCCTTTCATAGCCTCTGGAGAGGGCATTCTGGAACCTTAAGATGGTACAACTTTTACGTGCTCATATTGCCACTTGTTTGTTTGTAGAAATAAAATCATATTTTTCATTTCTATCCTTTATGATATACATACATACATAATTTTATATATATATATATATATATATATATATATATATATATATATATATATATATATATATATATATATATATATATATACTGTATATGTATATACATATATATATATATATATATATATATATATATATATATATATATATATATATGTATATATATATATATATATATATATATATATATATATATATATATATATATATATAATTTGTAAAGATTATGATAGTTATCATGTAATAAGCATAAAATGTGTATCAATCCACAGATAGAAGATGAATACATATTTGTTGCGAATAATTTCCTTTACATTGTCAGTAACACTGACCATGTCAGTAAGACGGACACACTAGTACCTACAATCAAATGAAAGCCCAAGTTTTAACGATATTCAATCGTAAGAATTCGGAAAATAATTGATGTGTAAAAACCTTATCATGTTTAGGTAGTAAGTTGGCCAGGGCACCAGCCACCAGTTGAGATACTACCGCTAGAGAGTTATGGGATCCTTTGGCTGGCCAGACAGCACTAAATTGGATCCTTCTCTTTGGTTACGGTTCTTTCCCTTTGCCTACGCATACACCAAATAGTCTGGCCTATCCTTTACAGATTCTCCTCTGTCCTCACACACCTGACAACACTGTGATTACTAGACAATTCTTCTTCACCCAAGGGGTTAACTACTGCACTGTAATTGTCCAGTGGCTACTTTCCTCTTGGCAAGGGTAGAAGAGGCTCTTTAGCTATGATAAGCAGCTCTTCTAGAAGGACACTGCAAAATTAAACCATTGATCCCTAGTCTTGGGTAATGCCATAGCCTCTGTACAATAGTCGTTCGCTGCCTTTGGTTAGAGTTCTCTTGCTTGAGTGTACACTCGGGACACTAATCTATCTACTTTCTCTTCCTCTTGTTTTGTTAGTTTTATAGTTTATAAAGGAAATATTTATTCTGTTAATTTTCTTAGAATATTTTATTTTGCCTTGTTTCCTTTCCTCACTGGGCTATTTTCCCTGTTGGGGACCCTGGGCATATAACATCCTGCTTTTCCAACTACGGTTGTAGCTTAGCAAGTAACAATAACAATAATTAATTATTAAAGCATATAGATTTGTTTGGGGGCAGAATCCACAATTATTACAATGAAATAAAACAACCTATTTAGGCTATGCGTCTATCTTTTAAGCTTGGCAACACGAATTGTTGGTGCCAAGCAAAAATACCTCTGTGGCTCCGATCTAGAGAGAGAGAGAGAGAGAGAGAGAGAGAGAGAGAGAGAGAGAGAGAGAGAGACTCCTTCACATCACACCTAGTTTTGAAAATATCCGCATTGCACTCTTTATCTTTAAACCGAAATCGAGCAAGTTTCTTTTGTCCTAAGCGAATGTGTATTTATAAAGATAGTTCCACGAGGTAAAACTAATGAATGGCATGCACAAGTGTAGAGTATGTACACACAAACAAGCACGCACACACGCACAAACACACACACACGCGCGCGCACACACACACACACACACACGCACACACATGATGTGGTAAAGTATAGGTTTAAATAGCCATTAATCGCGAAAAAAAATGAACTAGTAAAATAGGAGATCTGTATCTATTTCTTTAGTTTTACTTAGCGCGAGTGTTTTTTTTTTTCCTTTTTTTTTGGGGGGGGGGGTGTCAGACGAGCAACTATCTCTATTCTTCCACATTCCTTAGAAATACAGATATAACAGATCACGTCAATCAATGTGATTCGTCCTCACCACACGGTCTAGGTCTCACATGCGGCTATGCTGTTCATGTTTCTAGGAATCAAATCTAGGTCGGTCGATTAAGTAATTTCAGAGTAAATTACCTTACTATAAATAAGACTGAAGTCACGAATACTCCAAATTCTAAATTACTAGTTTTTTAGGAGTGGTGTTATATGAAGAAGAAGAAGAAGAAGAAGAAATAAACAAATTATAATAGCCAATTGACTCCGCAGCAAAAGGAAAGAAAGAAAAATCTGTCCTTAGCACGTAACACTTCATGGGTTTAACCTGTGTTGGGGGGGGGGGTTGTTGACCCCTCCCAAATTGCAGTAAAGATATTTTCACCAATGAAAATTATTGATTATGTACTTCTACACAATGCCAAAATGGAAGGAAAGTTACAGCTTATATTTTGTATTTAAAAACTAGTTACAAAGTATTGGCATTATCAATAATTTTTTAATATATGAAATTCCTATATTAATAAAATTTGCACTCATCATCACATATTTATCTTGTGGACGTTCATGGGTGAAACAAACATGAAATTAATAAACCTTGGGTGAAATAGTTGTAATATCGCATTGAAAGAAATAGACTCAAGAAGCAGGCTGCTATAACCTGTAACAGCGCAGTGACCTGCAATCAGTACTAAACTGCAGGCAAATCAATTTGATAGTTATATATATTCTACTGTAAGCATACGAGAATAGATTTGATGTAGTATATATAATTTAGGTCAGGATGATTTAATAAAATATAACAGTGAAAACAAAATTAACAAATTTAACGCTTATCTTACTCACGGGAGGCAGAACTGGTTTTTACCATCCGAAACCAGATATGACATTTCCTGTCGTTCGCGGTGAACTCTTGTCAGATGATTCAACTGACTTCTTAAGACGAAAGGGCACCGCTTCCTTCAATCCTTCTGTTGTAATATGAATAAGAATTCAGTTTAAACTTAGGGAAAGTATTATTTGGATGAAATAAAAGCGCAGATTATTATGTTATTTATTAAGTTTTAATTCAATTATTTAAAAGGGAATTATCAGGTAGCTACAAATTATGAAATTACTTTTCAGTCTTTCCATGTGTTGAGAATTGTAGACGCTTTTTAGTGATTGTAGATGGAAACTAAAAAAATATATATGGGTTTATTCGGTAAAGAGAGAGAGAGAGAGAGAGAGAGAGAGAGAGAGAGAGAGAGAGAGAGAGAGAGAGAGAGAGAGAGAGAGAGAGAAAAGTTTTGTTTTGATAGATATTTATAAACGTCAAATAAACATCCTAAGTACAAAGTTATGACATAAAAGCAGCATTTTTTCCATCATGAAGTAAATGGTAGCTTTAAAGACAATCTCAGTTTCAAACTGAACTTATGATCTATTACAGTCATTCACAGCCAAAAAATACAATAAATAAATAAATAAATAAATGAAATAAAAAAAGGTAAAAAAGGTCTTGCTTCGCCAAGATAGATATACCTATATCAATTCAAAATGACCAAAACACATTTTTAGTACAAAAATAGGCCTAGGCCTATGGGCTCTAAGTCGTAATCTGCAGTTACCACAATCTTGATGATGACGAGTTTTTATATATAGAATTTGATTGGTATATATTAGTAAAACTATACAGTTGGTATGCCTGGTGTTTACGTAGCTTCAGAATTACAAATTTCTTCAACTTTGAAAATGCCAGTCTGCAACTCTGATTCCTCGTTCAATGTGAGGTAATCGATAGGTTCCACCGCCACTCTATCAGTTTGTCTCCTTAATATATCATTTATTACAGTGGCGTTTACGCTTGTTTTTAACATTATACTTGTTCCAGAAAAAGATACCGTAGTCACACCACATCAAAATTATAACTTTTGTGATGTTGAAAACTTCCCAAGCATTAGTCGCCAACATCCTACGTGATTCACTTCTATCTTGTTGATCCTTCATCCTAGTCCTATTTTCACACTATATATCTACCATTTCGTGAAGGAGCGTAGGTCCATGAACCTCAACCCAATGTACTTTTCTAACCCAAGTTTGAATGAAACTATACAGCGAGAGAGAGAGAGAGAGAGAGAGAGAGAGAGAGAGAGAGAGAGAGAGAGAGAGAGAGAGAGAGAGAGAGAAGCTTAACTATACAAGAGGCACTGGGACACCTTCCCAGAGGAATGAAAGTTATAATTTACAAGGAAAACTTAAGTCATTATTCGTTACAGGCATTTGTTTTTTTAATACAGTTGCACCCATTCATTATATATAATATATAATCACCCTATTTTAGACTCAATCTCATTTCTTTATCTAATTTATGACATATCTGTTTTTGACCTTGTTAATAGTTTATATTGGACATATCTGTTTTGACGCTGTTACTATTTTTTAGAATGATATATCGTTAATCTATTATTATTATTATTATTATTATTACTATCCAAGCTACAACCCTAGTTGGAAAAGCAAGATGCTATAAGCCCAGGGGCTCCAACAGGGAAAAATAGCCCAGTGAGGAAAGGAAATAAGGAAATAAATAAATGAAGAGAACAAATTAACAATAAATCATTCTAAAATAAGAAAACGTCAAAACAGACATGTCATATAATAAACTATCAACAACATCAAAAACAAATATGTCATAAATAAACTATAAAATAACTATGTCTGCCTGGTCAACAAAAAAGCATTTGCTCCAACTTTGAACTTTTGAAGTTCTACTGATTCAACCACCCGATTAGGAAGATCATTCCACAACTTGGTCACAGATGGAATAAAACTTCTAGAGTACTGCGTAGTATTGAGCCTCGTGATGGAGAAGGCCTGGCTATTAGAATTAACTGCCTGCCTAGTATTACGAACAGGATAGAATTGTCCAGGGAGATCTGAATGTAAAGGATGGTCAGAGTTGTGAAAAATCTTATGCAACATACATAATGAACTAATTGAACGACGGTGCCAGAGATTAATATCTAGATCAGGAATAAGAAATTTAATAGACCGTAAGTTTCTGTCCAACAAATTAAGATGAGAATCAGCAGCTGAAGACCAGACAGGAGAACAATACTCAAAACAAGGTAGAATGAAAGAATTAAAACACTTCTTCAGAATAGATTGATCACCGAAAATCTTGAAAGACTTTCTCAATAAGCCTATTTTTTGTGAAATTGAAGAAGACACAGACCTTATATGTTTCTCAAAAGTAAATTTACTGTCGAGAATCACACCTAAAATTTTGAAAGAGTCATACATATTTAAAGAAACATTATCAATACTGAGATCAGGATGTTGAGGAACCACCGTCCTTGACCTACTTACAATCATACTTTGAGTTTTGTTAGGATTCAACTTCATACCCCATAATTTGCACCATACACTAATTCTAGCTAAATCTCTATTAAGGGATTCACCAACCCTAGATCTACATTCAGGGGATGGAATTGATGCAAAGAGAGTAGCATCATCTGCATATGCAACAAGCTTGTTTTCTAGGCCAAACCACATGTCATGTGTATATAGTATGAAAAGTAATGGGCCAAGAACACTACCCTGTGGAACACCGGATATCACATTCCTATAATCACTATGGTGCCCATCAACAACAACTCTTTGAGATCTATTACTTAAAAAATCAGTAATAATGCTAAGAAACGACCCACCCACTCCCAACTGTTTCAGTTTGAAAACAAGGGCCTCGTGATTAACACGGTCAAAGGCAGCACTAAAATCAAGGCCAATCATACGAACTTCCCGACCACAATCAAGGGATTTCTGTACAGCATTGGAGATTGTAAGAAGGGCATCACATGCTCCAAGGCCTTTACGAAAACCAAATTGCAAACTAGGGAGTAGATGATTACCTTCAGCAAACCTATTAAGACGTTTTGCCAGAAGACGTTCAAAAACTTTAGATAATATGGGAGTTATGGAAATTGGGCGGTAATCAGTGGGACTTGAGCTACCACAAACACATTTACATAGAGGAGTAACATTACCAATTCTCCAACTAGTGCTAAAAGCTCCTCTTCTTGCTAACTTGCGCAAAATAACAGATAACTTTGGAGCTAAGAAATCTGCTGTCTTTATAAAAAACAAAGGAAAAATACCATTTGGGTCTACACCTCCATAAGCATCAAGGTCCATCAACAGAGCTTTAATCTCACGAGATCGAAAAGCTAAACTAGTTAGTTTAGCCTCAGGAAAACAGGAATGAGGAAGTTCAAGTTTTTCATTACTCTGTTTACTGTCAAAAACATCAGCCAAAAGGGTTGCCTTTTCCTTTGGACAGTGAGTGACTGAGCCATCTGGTTTAAGTAAAGGAGGAACTGTTGCATCTACACCAAAGAGTGCAGATTTAAGGGTAGACCACCATTTATGTTCCTGAGTTGTACCAGAAAGTGTTTCTTTTATGGTTAAATTGTACTCCTTTTCAGTTGAGGCATAAACTCTCTGAGCAAAAGCTCGAAGCTGAGTATAGTTGTTCCAGGTCAAATCTGATCTGTTACCCTTCCAAAGTTGATAGGCCTCCTGCTTCTCCAAAAAAGCACGTCTACAATCATCATTGAACCACGGTTTGTCCTTCACTCGGTACCTTAGCACACGAGAAGGGATACGCCTATCAATTATGTTGACTAGATTCTCATTCAAAGGGACAACAGGATCTACACTATTATATAATTGTGACCAATTCAAGCACAAAAGATCATGTAAAATCCCATTCCAGTCTGCTTGGGATTTCATATAAATTTTACAAGAATATGATATATCAGGGACAGGCTGCTCAGTCTTCACTAATAATGAAATCAAGGCATGATCAGATGTTCCGACTGGAGAACCAACCTTACCAGTTATAACGCCAGGGGAGTCAGTGTATACAAGGTCCAAGCAATTACCAGACCTGTGAGTAGCTTCATTTATGATTTGCTCACAGCCTGATTCAGAAGCAAAGTCTAAAGCTCTTAAGCCATGGCGATCGGTAGGAGAGATAGAACCTAACCACTCCCTATGGTGAGCATTAAAATCACCAACAAAGACAAAAGAAGCCTTTCTATCATCTTCTTGTATCTTAGCCATAATGGTAAGAAGACAATCGAAGATAGAATCATCCATGTCTGGATTCCGGTAGATCGAACATAAATAAAAGTTGTTATGCCTGCCACAAACTTTTATTACCTGAATCTCATGACATCCACATTGATAGCAGGACTTATGAGAAGCAGGGTACTCGGTCCTAATATACACCGCCATTCCCCTGGCCCTAGGGATGGCATCACGTTTCAACATTATTGGCTTCTTAAAACCAGTTATAAGGAGCTCAGATGAGTGCCTCATATTAGAAACCAAAGTTTCTGAGCACAAAAGAATATCATACTGTCTGGACGCAACTGTAAGGTCTTGGATATTTGCATGAAGACCACGAATATTGCAATACAGAAGACGACATTGACGAAATCTAGGACGTACTGGTCCCGGATTTCGCTCAATGTCTCCAGACAGCATAAGAATTAATAGAAATAAAAAAGAGACATCATACTTAAAAACTAGATTAACAAGAATTATAACAAAAACAATACGTACAGAATTATAAACAAAGTGATTAATGATACCCATAGACTATAGTAAAAAGTCGGAAAAACTGGTCAACATGGAGGAGCCGATACACCATGCAAGGCTAAATACCCTCCAGGATAGCCACTTCAACTGAAGGGAGGACAGTAAGGATGGTTTTGAGAAGAAAAAGAATCAGAAAAAGGAAAAGACAACCTCTTGATAAACCACCAGGCATCCATGGCCCTTCTATTAAGCCTGCCCAACACACCATTTCAAAAAAACAAGAGGAAGAAAAAAAAATAAGATAGAATAGTGTGCCTGAGTGTACCCTCAAGCAAGAGAACTCCAACCCAAGACAGTGGAAGACCATGGTACAGAGGCTATGGCACTACCCAAGACTAGAGAACAGTGGTTTAATATTGGAGTGTCCTTCTCCTAGAAGAGCTGCTTACCACAGCTAAAGAGTCTCTTCTACCCTTACCAAGAGGAAAGTACACTGAACAAATTGCAGTACAGTATTTGACCCCTTGGGTGAAGAAGTGTTAAGTATCTCATTGTTGTCAGGTGTATGAGGAAAGACGAGAATATGTAAAGAATAGGCCAAACTATTCTGTGTAAGTGTAGGCAAAGAAAAAACAAGCCGTGACCAGAGAGAGGGATCCAATGCATTACTGTCTGGCCAGTCAAAGGATCCAATACCTCTCTAGTGGTAGTATTCTCATAATTTATTTATTTCCTTATTTCCTTTCCTCACTGGGCTATTTTTCCCTGTTGGAGCCCTTGGACTTATAGCATCTTGCTTTTCCAACTAGGGTTGTAGCTTGGCTGATAATAATAATAATAATAATAATAATAATAATAATAATAATAATAATACAGTTACACACATGCATTTTGTTTCATGCGAACTATCCTACTCCACACCCAATCTACCTTTTTCTTTCTAATTTCTATCTGAATGCGCCAATACCCTTTAAGCTTGTCTTTCCTTTCTCTCAAGATAGAAATCGATTCATCAGCTTCACTCAACGAACTCAGATGGAGGAAAATGGCAACTTGAGCTGGGACTGACTTATTCAGGATGTAGGTCACTTGGATTGTCGATTTTTAAAAACTTAATTTTTATTCCTGTTTCAGTTACCTTTCCTGAGAGCAGTAAATACTACGTGAATTAATAAATACACAAATATTTATTATTTCTGGTGAAATACAGATATATTTACGTATATTTTAAAATGATAGGCGCAAAATAGTCTGTACTTCAGACTACAGAAGATAATAGCTCGAATTAAGCCTTCTAAGAACTTTCGAAAGTCTTTTGCATTTATCCTTTCTGTAAATCATTTGTGCTTCTACGAAATGACCGTGTGGATAAACGAGCCATACGTTTCATGCAATTATTTAACATTTACAAATATGAACCGAGAGTGAAAAAGCAATTTTAGGTAAATGTTAAGGGCATGCAATTTGCAATTAATTTTTATATCTGACTTTTAGACATTTTTATCCATACTCCACTCTTTAGATATTCGTTTTTTTATTATTATTTCTTTTTGCATAACACTAACGAATTTCTATGTAGGTATCCATATTACCAGTTTTCGATAAAGTATATCATATTTCATAAAGACAGTGACAAATCTCTAATACGCTGGTCATCGTAAATTTATAAAAAAAAAAATCAGTAAGGGTGGTGACATGATTTTTAATAAAGCCGAATTACTAAGAGCAATACACTATATATATATATATATATATATATATATATATATATATATATATATATATATATATATACATATATATATATATATATATATATATATATATATACATATATATATATATATATATATATATATATATATATATATATATATATATATATATATATATATATATATATATATATATATATATACACGTGAGTGTCGTAGATCACGTGTTGTTATTTACACATACACTGTTATTATTATTATTATTATTATTATTATTATTATTATTATTATTATTATTATTATTATTATTATTATTATTTCTTGCTAAGCTACAACCCTAGTTGGGAAAGCAGGATGCTATAAGCCCAGGGACCCCAACAATGAAAATAGCTCAATGAGGAAAGGAAAAAAAGGAAAATTAAAATATTTTAAGAATAGCAACAACATTAAAATAAAATGTTGCAAATTCAAAACTTCCAAACGAAATGGCAAAAAGTAAATGCTTTGAAAATGGTTCCCCAAAAAAGCAAAAGTGCCAACATCTTGTCTATAACAGCGCAAAATTGTCAAAGTTATCCTCTTTGGGATTTTTCTTCAAACATTTCTCAGTCTACTTGAGATTTTCACTTCCTTGGTTGCCAGTTTTCTAGTCTAAAACTGGCCAGGCTATTTTTATTTTCTTTTATCCTTAGTGGGTTTGGCTGACTTCATGGTTGTTATATCCATGGTTTCATGGACAACGTAGTCTGAGGAATTGTTTGTAATTCCTTCATACATCCTCAGATTCTAGCTCGTTAGAAGGACTAAGTAAAGAGTGTTTAAAATGTCAGTCAGTAAGTGTAGTTTGGTCATTATTTTTCCATAATAATTGGTGGTTATTGTCTTCAAAATTATAATAATGAAAAAAATCTTATAACTTCTTGAACGTAAATTAAAATAATAACAATGAAAGTTAAGCTTATAAGAACATGAACGGAGGTCAAAATACTTCTTGTACAGATGTTCTTATATCTGAATTTAAGAAAAAAATAAATTTGATTGTATGCAATAAAATGTCCTTATACAAAACATTCATGCTTCAAAACTAAAGTAAATCAAATAAGAAAGATCTTATTGATAAAAACTTCCAAAGGAATTCTCTGATTAGAAAATATAATAGGCCTATTCAACATATGAAAATCTCAAAATTATTTATATCAAAATGAAAACAAATATATACGCATGGTGGGAAAATATTTCCATATTTGGTCTACAGACAAGAACTCACTCGTAAATGTCAAACCCCAAATATTTTATCTATAATATTTCACTGTAGACCTACCCTCCAAACAGAACCTTTAAGCAAGAAAACAAGCAAGGTTCGTAGAACAGTCCATATATTTTTTTCTTTTCAGTTGTATATGAATAGAAGCCTCATTATTTTAAGCTTCCTATTATTAAAGATTGGAATATATTGAATATATAAGCTGCAACATCTAAGAATTTTGTGGCATATGCAACAATATATCCCGTCAAACCAGCTATTTTATATCGTACATTTTTCTAAGGTCTCCCTCTTCTATACTTCCATTTTCCTTTATGGTCAAACCCTGTGTTCTTTCTTACTACGTTTTCTTTTGTTTTCTATCTTCCCGTAAACTCTTATAGTGTCGTGGTTCTGGTTAATTTTTGGCCTTATGGCAATCGTATATTGATTACCCAGTTCAAAAATCTCTATTATTACCAGAAAGACAGCCACTCTGAAGGAAATATCAAGATAAATATTTACTTGCAGTTAACGACAACAACCGCCCGTTGAGATACTACCGCTGGAGAGTTGTTGGGTCCTTTGACTGGCCAGACAATACTACATAGGATCATTATCTCTGGTTACGGCTCATTCTATCTTTCCATGATAACACTTAGATAACAACTGCACTGTAATTATGCTTGACACTAGTAGAAGAGACTCTTTAGCTTTGGTGAGTGTCGTTAAATACATTCCATTTGATAGCAGTTTTACCGCAATATATCTTAATTCTTATTTATTAGTAATTACCTCAACTTAAATTTATTATTTCGATATACATTGTGGTATCTGTAAGATAGGCTATACTTAGCATGAACTACCCACTCCTCTTTTATATATATATATATATATATATATATATATATATATATATATATATATATATATATATGTGTGTGTGTGTGTGTGTGTGTGTGTGTGTGTGTGTGTGTATATATATATATATATATATATATATATATATATATATATATATATATATATATATATATATATATATATATATATATATATATACCTGTATATATAAATTGCTAAGCTACAACCATAGTTGGACAAACAGGATGCTATAAGCACAGGGGCTCCAATAGGGAAAATATCCCAGTGAGGAAAGGAAACAAGGAAAATTGAAATATTTCAAAAACAGTAACATTAAAATAACTATCACCTATATAAACTATATTTTTTTTAACAAATTAGGAAGAGAAATAAGTAAAAAATAGTGTACACCAGTGTACCCTCAAGCAAGAGAACTCTAACCCAAGCCAGTGGAAGACCATGGTACAGAGCCTATGGCACTACCCAAGATTAGAGAACAATGGTTTAATTTTGGAGTGTCCTCCTAGAAGAGCTGCTTACCATAGCTAAAGAGTCTCTTCTACCCTTACCAAGAGGAAAGTAGCCACTGAACAATTACAGTGCAGTAACCCCTTGGATAAAGAGAAATTGTTTTGGTAATCTCATGTTGTCACGTGTATGAGCATAGAGGAGAATATGTAAAGAATATGCCAGACTATTTGGTGTGTGTGTAGGCAAAAGGAAAATGAACCGCAACCAGAGAGAATGATCCAATGTAGTATTGTCTGGCCAGTCAAAGGACCCCATAACCCTATAACGGTAGTATTTCAACGGGTGGCTGGTGCCCTGGCCAACCTACTATATATATATATATATATATATATATATATATATATATATATATATATATATATATATATATATATATATTTTCTAGACATTAATGTATCAAAAATATATATGGCTTATTTGAATATATATATATATATATATATATATATATATATATATATATATATATATATATATATATATATATATATATATATATATATATATATATATATTATTTGTCAAGCTACAACCGTAGTTAGAAAAGCAAGATGCTATAAGCCCAGGGGCTCCAACAGGGAAAATAGCCAAATGAGGAAAGGAAAGAAGTGAAAATAATATATATATATATATATATATATATATATATATATATATATATATATATATATATATATATTATTTGTCAAGCTACAACCCTAGTTAGAAAAGCAAGATGCTATAAGCCCAGGGGCTCCAACAGGGAAAATAGCCAAATGAGGAAAGGAAAGAAGTGAAAATTATATATATATATATATATATATATATATATATATATATATATATATATATATATATATATATATATATATGTGTGTGTGTGTGTGTGTGTGTGTATATATATATATATATAAATATATATACTGTACAACTGAACATAACATTTGTGTCGTAACTGACATGATCTCTAAGAAACATTTTATATATAAATAAAATCATGGGTATGGCGTCATATTTTGAATCCTTCAATTCCGAGTTCAGAGGCTATAAACTATCATCGGTCTAACCTCCATTTGAAAAGAAACTTAACAGGAAGTTATTTTCTAAGTTTATTGAAAAACATAATTCTTATTAAATAATGAAATACTATTGGCTATATTATTGCCTTACATTCATACATAACTGCAGGAT
The DNA here is from genome assembly GCF_036898095.1 of Palaemon carinicauda. Lineage (NCBI taxonomy): Eukaryota > Metazoa > Arthropoda > Malacostraca > Decapoda > Palaemonidae > Palaemon > Palaemon carinicauda. The sequence goes on from NC_090769.1 coordinate 25,103,686, forward strand.
TGTTGAGAGAACCGAGTGAAAGTAAGAGCCCTTTGTTTAATCATTACACATAAGGGAGCAAGTTTCGTGAGACTAAAAGTGTTTGTTTTATAGATTCGTTTGTTTCGACACAGCCAAGCACAGTGTACGGAGTAAATATAAAGTACTCTGTACTTTACGATAGATTTACACTTTTGATCTTTCGATTAATCATAAGGGTTTAAAATAGCTACTGTATGTTTGATAACCACAGTTTTTACCGTCATGTTTACCGTCAGACTAAATCTAGTTCTTTCATTACCGAAGATGTAATATGTACTGTATCGTAAGAAATTTTCTTCAATTTAGTATAACAGGTTATCAAATTAGAACTGACGGCATTTAACTGGTAAAATACTTTAACACTTGTGTCTAACAGATCCCTTTAACATAAGTAAAAACTAATTCTAGAACTTTTGAAGAAGCAATTTTCATATATATATATATATATATATATATATATATATATATATATATATATATATATATATATATATATATATATATATATATGACCTTATAAAGTTATTCAGGTCATTTGTAATATATTAAATGAGCTTTCCTACAAATTAAGCTCTCCAGACAACGGAAGTGTTGTAGCCTATAGGCCTAGGTGCGCCAGAGGTGAACAAATAAATAAAAAAAGTTAATTAACCCGAAGCAATCAGAACTGGCCTTTCGGAGATTGTCATTGTAGTATTAGGTATACTATTCTACAGTATTCGTTTTCATTCTTTGAAATACAGTCTCAGGAAAAATTATGAGTCGTTATTCCAATACTCTTAGTCCTTAGACCCTTTACTGAAGAACGCTATAAGATTAAATTGTATTGCATCTACCTACGGCGAGATTTAAAGTCCTACTTTCATGAACATTGGAACAAATCACTGGTACAAACCTAATACCATTTGAATTTAAAACTATTCTAACCAAAGAAAACCGGCTTTCCTATTCTATAAGCCGTTAAGACTTAGGCCTATTAGTTATTTTGCAGACCTTGATAAACTTCTCTTACAGGCTGTTATGAGCAAGAGCCCGTGTCTCACACAAGGTGTCGCAGACTGACAATAACAGAAACAGCGAAGATACACACTATATATAGCTAATATTCCCATCATAAAAAATTACATTTACTGAATAGCATACTAATATTTGTTAAGTAATATCTATAATGTACGCCGTAGTCAAATGAGAAACTCAATAGTTATAGTTCTGGGAATTACAATATTTGTGAAGGTGCCAGATGTCCCACCAGCTTATCTTGATGCATACCAAAATTCATGGAGTCAAAACTGTACATTTCGTAATTTTTCCTTACTTGCTATGATGGGGGGCGGGTGCCACCAGTCAGGGACGTTACTACATCGGCCACCACAACCATATATAGCTGCGTCTAGAAAACTCGCTCTTTCTAGACTTCTCAGTGGTAGAAAATGACTTAATTAAATGTAATCCAATGAAGTCTACGTGGTTACGCAGTGGTTGAAATGCCATATGTTCGTACTACGGGTATGCATATAAACATATTATTCTGTAATATTTAATTTTTTTCTTATATTAAGATATTAATGATTACATTTTCTGCTACAACCCAGATAAATCAGATACAGTATACGAACATTAGTATACGATTAGTCCACTAAACGTTTAACTGGGCTCCACTAGGCCTACATGGTTCCACGGTTAGTGAAAAACTATTCAACAACCTCACACCAGACATCCGAAAGAATGAAGATATTAAGGCTTTCAAAAGAAACAAAAGAATTTCTTGAATTTTTAAGTGCTTCAATAATGTGGATTTGACAATTAACACGGAATACGCTGAGTGATACTCTAAATACCCAAGAATGTATACGGCAAACAGATCTTGTAATAGTAGGGCACAGGGTTCCCCTGTGTGATAGGATAACGAAAACAGCCCTTGAAGTAAAGTGAAGGATAATTACTACCACGTGCAAAAAGTAAAAGCTAATTTGAATTCTTCAGTTAAACAGAGAAAGATTACAAATCTACTCTATCAGATATCTTACATCCTTTAGCTGTCTGGTCTTTTCAAGCGCAGTCATTGAAACATTTCAATTAAAACGAACCTTGGAGGGCCCATGACAACTACTGGGCTCCATACATCTTGTACAATGAAGACAGCTTTATATCGTATTGAGTATAATCATGAATCCACTTAGAAGGATATTAGACTTCAAAACAAAAGTGAATTTAAATTCTCCAGTGACATCGTAGGCACAAAATTCTAGTCTACTTTTTAGGTAAGTAATCCTATTTCCAGTTTAACTGATATTATTAGGTCACAAACTTCAGCCGGTTCTGTAGCGCACATAGCTCTGAAGCAAACTCAACTGTCATTCTTTTGGACATACAAGTTCATTGATTGTTCCACTATTCTAACTGAAAAACAAAACGTTTATTAAAACCCTTTCACCTACACATTTTGTTAGTCGTTGTTAGTAAATATTTCGTTAAGGGGGACAGGAGATACTATAGGGTAAAAATACCAGTCATTAGGACTAGGCTACCCTAATTATTGGTCAATTATGATATCTTATAGGCCTAATGATGCTTTTAGTTTTGCAAGTTCTTGATGCAGTGCATGAGTTATTATAATTAACTTTTTTTCTGTAGTATGTTCACTCTTGTGCAACCGTTAAATCATGCTTTCATAGTGTTGCCAGTGATCCTATTCAGTATCAGGGTTCAGAAAGAAAGGTAGTCAAAGGAACTTTGTGTTCAGTGATAGCAAATTCGCCATATTGTAAAAACCGATGTCCAACGGTCTAGCTTGTAGTTCAAAAGTTATCAGCTACAATAAACCACGTTGTCCACGTTTGCAATGGTAAAGTGCATTAAAATTGGGTAATAAATCGTTCCTTTCAGCGAAGTGCAGTTTCTAGTTCCGTGTTTTTTTCCATTTGATAAAAGAATAAAAAATAAAAAAAAATATAAATGATTTCTCAGAATCAGTCAAAATCCATTTACAGTTAGCAGACTAATATACAACTTGTGTAATGTTGAACAATAGACCCATTGGAGTACTAACTCTTATTGTCTAAAAAATAAAGTGACTGACCTCTTAATACAATTTAGTGCGAATATTTACATTATATAAACTGAAATATAAAAAAGAAATATATAAATCCATTGCACGTACTTCATTAAGATATATTTTGAGCTGAGATGGAAGAACAAAATTGCTAAGAAGTTGAATTCGGTTAAATGGATTTGAAAACATCTGAGACTGTGAAACCAGAGTTGATAAATTCATCAAAGCAGATTTATGGTTATATAAGTCGCATGATAAACATGCAAAGTCGTTTCTTCTATGCATGTTTAAACCCCCAATGGTTTCGAGCTGCCAAACACGCAACTGTTTTCAACTGCCCGCCCTTCATGTCACATACACACTACATTATCTAAGATAAGGGGAAAAGCATAAACGGAAGGAGGAATGACATTTATTGTTGTATTATAAAGTTTAAAAGCAATAAAAATTATAAAACAAGGAAATTGCTGTTTAAGGAGGTAGGTAAGTCTACGGCTTCTAGGTAAGGTTAGGTGGGGATGGTTAGGGTAGTTGGTGTTCTCGTGTTTACTTCACTTCTTCTTCTTCTTCTTCTTCTTCTTCTTCTTATATTTTTAGTAGGATGTAGCAAAATGTTTCTAGACCACACAAATCCTTGCTTGTTGATATTTATTGAAAAGTTCTCACCAAGCCCTTTGCAATGAATCCCAACTTACTTTGTTTTGTGTGATTTTAAAAGATGTTTCCCTTTTTCAAATTTTGTCTGCTACCAATGGCAGTGAAAGGGTGAAGCTCGGCTTTTCTGGTCCTACAGAGCTAGGGAATCCTACTCTCTACAGGACTTTCGCAGCCATTCTATCAAGTGCATTCTAAGTCATTCACCATTTCACACCGCATATTGCTCGTTTACTGTTTTACTGTTGGCGTGGTAAGATGCACGCTAGAACTGATAAATTTAAAGGTAAGACTAAAGAGGCACCCAGTATCCAATCCAGCACTCAGAGTTCAGCTTTTCTACCACAGATTGACTTCGCAGCAAGTTATGGAGTTTATTCTAGCCCTGCCTTGAGTCTTCACTTCAATTTTCGTTACGGCCATATTCTGGGGACAGACGGCCTTGCCGCTGACAATGTACACCACGTGGGTGCACGGCGAAACGGTGCCTCCAGTTACATCTCGACCTGTAAGATTAAAACTGACATTACTATCGTCACCGAATAGAAGATTAACTTGAAATACTTCAAGTACTAAAAAGCAACGAGATATAAGAAGTAAATAAATAATTTCAAGATACCATACTATCAAAGGGGTACATCATAAGATTTTGAATACTTATCACGCTACTTATTGAAATTATTCTAAAGACAACAAAAGCTCTCAAAATACAACTCGCACACAAAGAAAAAAGCTTACATTCAAGAGTACTGGTCACAGCACAGCTACCCTCCACCATCACGCTACTTATTGAAATTATTCTAAAGACAACAAAAGCTCTCAAAATACAACTCGCACACAAAGAAAAAAGCTTACATTCAAGAGTACTGGTCACAGCACAGCTACCCTCCACCATCACGCTACTTATTGAAATTATTCTAAAGACAACAAAAGCTCTCAAAATACAACTCCCACACAAAGAAAAAAGCTTACATTCAAGAGTACTGGTCACAGCACAGCTACCCTCCACCATCACGCTACTTATTGAAATTATTCTAAAGACAACAAAAGCTCTCAAAATACAACTCGCACACAAAGAAAAGGCTTACATTCAAGAGTACTGGTCACACCACAGCTACCCTCCACCATCACGCTACTTATTGAAATTATTCTAAAGACAACAAAAGCTCTCAAAATACAACTCGCACACAAAGAAAAAGCTTACATTCAAGAGTACTGGTCACAGCACAGCTACCCTCCACCATCACGCTACTTATTGAAATTATTCTAAAGACAACAAAAGCTCTCAAAATACAACTCGCACACAAAGAAAAAAGCTTACATTCAAGAGTACTGGTCACAGCACAGCTACCCTCCACCATCACGCTACTTATTTAAATTATTCTAAAGAGAACAAAAGCTCTCAAAATACAACTCGCACACAAAGAAAAAGCTTACACTCAAGAGTACTGGTCACAGCACAGCTACCCTCCACCATCACGCTACTTATTGAAATTATTCTAAAGACAACAAAAGCTCTCAAAATACAACTCGCACACAAAGAAAAAGCTTACACTCAAGAGTACTGGTCACAGCACAGCTACCCTCCACCATCACGCTACTTATTGAAATTATTCTAAAGACAACAAAAGCTCTCAAAATACAACTCGCACACAAAGAAAAAGCTTACACTCAAGAGTACTGGTCACAGCACAGCTACCCTCCACCATCACGCTACTTATTGAAATTATTCTAAAGACAGCAAAAGCTCTCAAAATACAACTCCCACACAAAGAAAAGGCTTACATTCAAGAGTACTGGTCACAGCACAGCTACCCTCCACCATCACGCTACTTATTGAAATTATTCTAAAGACAACAAAAGCTCTCAAAATACAACTCCCACACAAAGAAAAAAGCTTACATTCAAGAGTACTGGTCACAGCACAGCTACCCTCCACCATCACGCTACTTATTGAAATTATTCTAAAGACAACAAAAGCTCTCAAAATACAACTCGCACACAAAGAAAAAAGCTTACATTCAAGAGTACTGGTCACAGCACAGCTACCCTCCACCATCACACTACTTATTGAAATTATTCTAAAGACAACAAAAGCTCTCAAAATACAACTCGCACACAAAGAAAAAAGCTTACATTCAAGAGTACTGGTCACAGCACAGCTACCCTCCACCATCACGCTACTTATTGAAATTATTCTAAAGACAACAAAAGCTCTCAAAATACAACTCGCACACAAAGAAAAAGCTTACACTCAAGAGTACTAGTCACACCACAGCTACCCTCCACCATCACGCTACTTATTGAAATTATTCTAAAGACAACAAAAGCTCTCAAAATACAACTCGCACACAAAGAAAAAGCTTACACTTAAGAGTACTGGTCACAGCACAGCTACCCTCCACCATCACGCTACTTATTTAAATTATTCTAAAGAGAACAAAAGCTCTCAAAATACAACTCCCACACAAAGAAAAGGCTTACATTCAAGAGTACTGGTCACAGCACAGCTACCCTCCACCATCACGCTACTTATTGAAATTATTCTAAAGACAACAAAAGCTCTCAAAATACAACTCGCACACAAAGAAAAAAGCTTACATTCAAGAGTACTGGTCACAGCACAGCTACCCTCCACCATCACGCTACTTATTGAAATTATTCTAAAGAGAACAAAAGCTCTCAAAATACAACTCCCACACAAAGAAAAGGCTTACATTCAAGAGTACTGGTCACAGCACAGCTACCCTCCACCATCACGCTACTTATTGAAATTATTCTAAAGACAACAAAAGCTCTCAAAATACAACTCCCACACAAAGAAAAGGCTTACATTCAAGAGTACTGGTCACAGCACAGCTACCCTCCACCATCACGCTACTTATTGAAATTATTCTAAAGAGAACAAAAGCTCTCAAAATACAACTCCCACACAAAGAAAAGGCTTACATTCAAGAGTACTGGTCACAGCACAGCTACCCTCCACCATCACGCTACTTATTGAAATTATTCTAAAGACAACAAAAGCTCTCAAAATACAACTCGCACACAAAGAAAAAAGCTTACATTCAAGAGTACTGGTCACAGCACAGCTACCCTCCACCATCACGCTACTTATTGAAATTATTCTAAAGACAACAAAAGCTCTCAAAATACAACTCCCACACAAAGAAAAAAGCTTACATTCAAGAGTACTGGTCACAGCACAGCTACCCTCCACCATCACGCTACTTATTGAAATTATTCTAAAGACAACAAAAGCTCTCAAAATACAACTCGCACACAAAGAAAAAGCTTACACTCAAGAGTACTGGTCACAGCACAGCTACCCTCCACCATCACGCTACTTATTGAAATTATTCTAAAGACAACAAAAGCTCTCAAAATACAACTCCCACACAAAGAAAAGGCTTACATTCAAGAGTACTGGTCACAGCACAGCTACCCTCCACCATCACGCTACTTATTGAAATTATTCTAAAGACAACAAAAGCTCTCAAAATACAACTCGCACACAAAGAAAAAAGCTTACATTCAAGAGTACTGGTCACAGCACAGCTACCCTCCACCATCACGCTACTTATTGAAATTATTCTAAAGACAACAAAAGCTCTCAAAATACAACTCGCACACAAAGAAAAAGCTTACACTCAAGAGTACTGGTCACAGCACAGCTACCCTCCACCATCACGCTACTTATTGAAATTATTCTAAAGACAACAAAAGCTCTCAAAATACAACTCGCACACAAAGAAAAAGCTTACACTCAAGAGTACTGGTCACAGCACAGCTACCCTCCACCATCACGCTACTTATTGAAATTATTCTAAAGACAACAAAAGCTCTCAAAATACAACTCGCACACAAAGAAAAAGCTTACACTCAAGAGTACTGGTCACAGCACAGCTACCCTCCACCATCACGCTACTTATTGAAATTATTCTAAAGACAGCAAAAGCTCTCAAAATACAACTCCCACACAAAGAAAAGGCTTACATTCAAGAGTACTGGTCACAGCACAGCTACCCTCCACCATCACACTACTTATTGAAATTATTCTAAAGACAACAAAAGCTCTCAAAATACAACTCGCACACAAAGAAAAAGCTTACACTCAAGAGTACTGGTCACAGCACAGCTACCCTCCACCATCACGCTACTTATTGAAATTATTCTAAAGAGAACAAAAGCTCTCAAAATACAACTCCCACACAAAGAAAAGGCTTACATTCAAGAGTACTGGTCACAGCACAGCTACCCTCCACCATCACGCTACTTATTGAAATTATTCTAAAGACAACAAAAGCTCTCAAAATACAACTCCCACACAAAGAAAAAAGCTTACATTCAAGAGTACTGGTCACAGCACAGCTACCCTCCACCATCACGCTACTTATTGAAATTATTCTAAAGACAACAAAAGCTCTCAAAATACAACTCGCACACAAAGAAAAAGCTTACATTCAAGAGTACTGGTCACAGCACAGCTACCCTCCACCATCACGCTACTTATTGAAATTATTCTAAAGAGAACAAAAGCTCTCAAAATACAACTCCCACACAAAGAAAAGGCTTACATTCAAGAGTACTGGTCACAGCACAGCTACCCTCCACCATCACGCTACTTATTGAAATTATTCTAAAGACAACAAAAGCTCTCAAAATACAACTCGCACACAAAGAAAAAGCTTACACTCAAGAGTACTGGTCACAGCACAGCTACCCTCCACCATCACGCTACTTATTTAAATTATTCTAAAGAGAACAAAAGCTCTCAAAATACAACTCGCACACAAAGAAAAAGCTTACACTCAAGAGTACTGGTCACAGCACAGCTACCCTCCACCATCACGCTACTTATTGAAATTATTCTAAAGACAACAAAAGCTCTCAAAATACAACTCTCACACAAAAAAAAAGCTTACACTCAAGAGTACTGGTCACAGCACAGCTACCCTCCACCATCACGCTACTTATTGAAATTATTCTAAAGACAACAAAAGCTCTCAAAATACAACTCCCACACAAAGAAAAAAGCTTACATTCAAGAGTACTGGTCACAGCACAGCTACCCTCCACCATCACGCTACTTATTGAAATTATTCTAAAGACAACAAAAGCTCTCAAAATACAACTCTCACACAAAAAAAAAAAGCTTACACTCAAGAGTACTGGTCACAGCACAGCTACCCTCCACCATCACGCTACTTATTGAAATTATTCTAAAGAGAACAAAAGCTCTCAAAATACAACTCCCACACAAAGAAAAAAGCTTACATTCAAGAGTACTGGTCACAGCACAGCTACCCTCCACCATCACGCTACTTACTGAAATTATTCTAAAGACAACAAAATCAAAATACAACTCCCACACAAAGAAAAAGCTTACATTCAAGAGTTTTGGTCACAGTACAGCTACCCTCCACCAATACCGAATTGTCTGGACAATTTTCGTTGAGACTAATGCTTATGCTGGAGTCATGAGTGAATTCCACGCTCCTGAGGAGTATCTTCGACAGCTCAGCGTAATCTGAGGGATTTAGCTCGAGGCCAACCATTGCGAAGCCGCTGGGAACAGTGCCGCATGGATGTTCGACTGGAATAAAATGAACAAATTATGTTATTGATATTTGTTCACCAAAAAGTATATAAATTATTGTTTTTGAGTGACTAAAAATTAAAATCAAGATGTGTGATGTTGTAAATTGTTAAATTAGATGGATTTGTTTATAGAAAAATGCAATTAAATGTGATTATACTGTAAATATTGTGATTGTAAAGAATATGTAATTTAACTTTTTAATAAAAAAAAAAATTGTTGATCTTCATGAATAAAAAGTGTGATAGTAAAACTTTTCTTATCATCTTGAGTTGGTTCTGATGTATCTTGATATCTTAAAATCCTTCTTTATTCTGTAATTATTATTTTTTTTTATTATCTAAAGATATTAATGATTACACTTTCTGCTACAACCCAGATAAATCAGATACATTATACGAATATTAGTATACGATTAGTCCACTAGACGTTTAACTGGGCTCTACAAGGCACTAGAATAATTGGAAGACCCAGGCCTACATGAATGAGGACTATGAAGCGTGAAGTAGGAGATGATGAATGGAGAATTATTGAATTGGGAGCTCAAGATAGAGACGACATTCGAAATCTAACCCGTTGCGTCAATAGGCGTAGGAGATGATGATGATGATGTGAAAATGAGATAGGTACAGTACCTAATAAATAAAAGAACAAGAGCTTTATATTCACGTGAATAAAATTTTAAGAGATCCTTACCAAAAGGCGACACTGAGTCTTCTTCATACTCGATGAAGTAGATGAAGTCAGGATCAGTCTCACAGGGGTCAGAAGAATTCGTGATCTGGCAAAACCTCCGGTTTTTGGCGACCGAATTCTCCAGGTTGAAGCCTATGCAATCTTCAGCTGAAGAATTGAACGAGCGAAAATTACCTTGAGATATGATCCTTGAAGATGGGTTTCAGTATCTAATATTAGTTCTTGATGATAGATTTTTATCGAATAAATAGTTCTTGATAATATGTTTTTACGTATAGTCATTTTTTTAGTGAGGCAGATTTGCATGGACTCGCAGGGGTGCCCTTTTAGCTCGGAAAAGTTTCCTGATTGCTGATTGGTTGGACAAGATAATTCTAACCAGTCAGATAGCAGGAAACTTTTCCGAGCTAAAAGGGCACCGCTGCGAGTCAGGTCTCTCTCTCTCTCTCTCTCTCTCTCTGACATACACTATCTGTACCTTGATGGTAGACTGAGGCGCAAGCAAATGGTGTTGATTTACATGTGGTTAGCTCTCTCTCTCTCTCTCTCTCTCTCTCTCTCTCTCTCTCTCTCTCTCTCTCTCTCTCTCTCTCTCTCTCTCTCTCTCTCTCTCTCTCTCAAAGACATACACTATATGTACCTTGATGACAGACTGAGGCGCAAACAGTCAAAGACGAGGCATATGTTTCACCAATGACTTTACCACATCGGTTGCTTGCGTTTTGGACTTGGAAAAGGGCGGGCGGTCCGCCCACGGCATTGGCCGAGCAGCCAAAAATCATCAAAATTATCATGATCATTGTCGTGAAAGCCTCAACATCTTTTGGAGAGGAGGCATCCGATGAGAACCCATGAATCCACATCGCCCTTTTGAGGATAAGCTGAAAAAAAAGACATTGATTTTAGCCTTCCCGAAGCATTGGAAACTGTACAATCTAAGAAGAGAACTGCCAGTAATTTAAGCCTTCTGGAAGTTCTAGAAGCGTTCTAAGCATTGTAGAAGCTGTGCAATGTGCAAGTAGTGATTTGAGCCTTCTGGAAGCATTGTAAACGTTGTACAATCTAAGGAGAAAAATCGCAGTAATTTAAGGCTTCTGGAAGTTCGCCAAGCGTTCTAAATATCGTAGAAGCTGTGCAATGTGCAAGTGGTGGTGTAGTTAAGTGATTTTAGCCTTCTGGAAGCATTGTAAAAGTTGTACAATCTAAGGAGAGAACTACCAGTAATATAATCCTTCTGGAAGTTCTGGAAGCATTCTAAACATTGTAGAAGCTGTGCAATGTGCAAGTGGTGGTGTAGTTAAGGGATTTTGGCTTTCTGGAAGCATTGCAAACGTTGTACAATCTAACTAAGGAGAAAAATCTCAGTAATTTAAGGCTTCTTGAAGTTCGCCAAGCGATCTAAACATTGTAGAAGCTGTGCAATATGCAATTGGTGGTGTAGTTAAATGATTTTAGCCTTATGGAAGCATTGTAAATGTTGTACAATCTAAGGAGAAAAATCTCAGTAATCCAAGGCTTCTGGAAGTTCGCCAAGCGTTCTAATCATTGTAGACGCTGTGCAATGTGCAATTGGTGTAGTTAAGTGATTTTATCTTTCTGGAAACATTGTAAACGTTTTACAATCTAACTAAGGAGAGAACTGCCAGTAATTTAAGGGTTCTGGAAGTTCTGCAAGCGTTCTAAACATTGTAGAAGCTGTGCAATGTGCAAGGAGTGGTGTAGCAAAGTGATTTTATCTTTCTGGAAACATTGTAAACGTTGTACAATCTAACTAAGAAGAGAACTGCCAGTTATTTAAGGCTTCTAGAAGTTCTGGAAGCGTTATTATTATTATCATTATTACTTGCTAAGCTACAACCCTAGTTGGAAAAGCAAGATGCTATAAGCCCAGGGGCCCCAGGAGAAAATAGCCCAGTGAGGAAAGGAAACAAGGAAAAATAATATACTTTAAGAACAATGACATTTAGATGAATATTTCCTATATAAACTGAAAATTTTAACAAAAAAAAGAGGAAGAGAAACGAGATAGAATATTGTGCCCGAGTGTACCCTCAAGCAAGAGAACTCTAACCCAAGACAGTGGAAGACCATGGTACAGAGGCTATGGCACTACCCAAGATTAGAGAACAATGGTTTGATTTTGGAGTGTCCTTCTTCTAGAAGAGCTGCTTACCATAGCTAAAGAGTCTCTTCTACCCTTACCAAGAGGAAAGTAGCCACTGGACAATTACAGTGCAGTAGTTAACACCTTGGGTTTAGAAGAATTGTTTGGTAATCTCAGTGTTGTCAGGTGAATGAGGACAGAGGAGAATCTGTAAAGAATAGGCCAGACTATTCGGTGTACAGGTATGTGTAGGCAAAGGGGAAGTGAACCGTAACAAAAGAGAAGAATCCAATGCAGTACTGTCTGGCCAGTCAAAGGACCACATAACTCTCTAGCGGTAGTATCTCAACGGGTGGCTGTTGCCCTGGCCAACATACTACCTACGTTTTAAACATTGTGGAAGCTTTGGAATGATGGTGTAGTAAAGTGATCTTAGCCTTCAGGAAACATTGTAAACGTTGTACAGTCTAACTGAGGAGAGAACTCCTAGTAATTTAAGGCTTCTGAAAGTTCGCCAAGCGTTCTAAACATTGTAGAAGCTGTGAAATGTGCAAGTGGTGGTTTATAGCAAAGTGATTTTAGCCTTCTGGAAGCATTGCAAACGTTATAGAGGCGGAAATTGTTGAGAATTAATCATGATTATTTTGTAGTCACAAACCTGATTTGGAAAAGCAGAAGGCTTCGAGATTAATTAACTGAATCGGAAAAATAGGTGAGAACGGAAAAAAATATACAAAAGCAAAATTAACAACAAAAGAGGAATAACCAAGAAAAATAACTCAGGGGGTAATAAACCATCAAATTACTCTCATTTGAACGTGGTCCCCCCCCCCAAAAAAAAAAAAAAAAAAAAAAAAAAACACCGAAATGGCACCCAGATAGGACTTCGGTAGTTCAAATAATTCATCAACTTGATTTGGAAAAATCCTTCTATAAATTTTCAGCAGGGACAAATTCTTTTATAGGAATGTGGCACTGAACCTCATTAAAGAGAAGGCGAGGCTGAAATAACATAAAAATCTAGTATTGCATCTTAGATGATATTTACAAAAATCTAGAAGAAGAGGATGGACGCGGATTTAAGTATTTAATAAAAAAAAGAAATGGATAATTGAGGTAAACAAATGTCGGTGCCGATTTTGGATAAGAAATCTCATATAACTCTAATTTTTGTGCAATATTCTAAATTTGGAATCGGCTGGCAAACCCAAAACAGAGGAACAGTACTCAAAACATGGCAGGATAAAAGTATGAATAGAGGACCTCAGGATAGCCGGGTGACATAGTGTTTCTGTATTAGTCTAGGTCAAGATTTTGGTCTAGGTTTCGCGTGCTAATCCTTCTGCTAGGAATGGCAGGCAGTTAATTCTAATAGCCAGGCCTTCTCCATCATGAGGCTCAATACTACACAGTATTCTAGAAGTTTTATTCCAGCTGTTACCAAGTTGTGGAATGATCTTCCTAATCGAGTAGGTGAATCAGTAGAACTTCAAAAGTTCAAAGTAGGAGCAAATGTTTTTATGTTGACCAGGCTGACATGAGTCTTTTTATTGTTTATATAGGACATATCTGTTTTGACGCTGTTACTGCTTTTAGAATGAAATATTGTTAATTTATTCTCATCATTTATTTATTTCCTTATTTCCTTTCCTCACTGTGCTATTTTTCCCTGTTGGAGCCCTTGGGCTTATAGCATCTTGCTTTTCCAACTAGGATTGTAGCTTGGCTAATAATAATGATAATAATAATACGAAGATGGCAGGATATAAAAGTGAATATGTTGTAAAATCATTTGAGAAAGTTGGCGGTATACTTAAGACTGGCCACAAAATTGAAAGAAGATTTTGAAAATACCACAATAGGTTGCCAAAACTATGGACGGGGTAATAACACAACTTATTTCAAAGTAGAAATTGATACAAATAAAACCAAATACATTCATTAAGATTATTGCTTGCTGCTACAGAAAAAAATTGCAAAAGTAAGTATAAACTAAAACACACTGCATCTATCTAGTAGTTGAAATAGTGACCTGAAACGTGTTAGCAGAGGGTGCAGTTAGGAACCAAGAATCAGGTGATTATTGTTAAATTACATTTGGATATGCTCACTATCATCAGTATTTAGAACTTCCCCCGTTGTATATTCACAAACTCTTAAGATTATTGCACCAGGAAATTCTTAACTGATAATTGTGCATATTGTCTCTGAAAGTGGGCCAATAGCCACGCATGGTGTGGCTATTAAAGGCTTCAAAGGCCGCTCATGAATGGCAGGGGCAAGGGACAGTAACATTACCCTATCGAGCAGGACAATGCCCTAGAGACTGATCATATATATATATATATATATATATATATATATATATATATATATATATATATATATATATATATGATCAGCACCCAAGCCCCCTCTCCACCCAAGCTAGGACCAAGGAGGGCCAGGCAATGGCTGCTGATGGCTTAGCAGATAGACTTATAGGTTCCCCAAACGCCCCATTTGTAGCTCACAAGGATGGTGAGGTTACAGCGACCAAAGAAACTTACGAGTTTGAGCTGGACTCGAACCCTAGTCTGGTGTTCAGCAGTCAGGGACGTAACCGCATCAGCCTGCCAAATAATCTTTTACTACACCGCGGCTCGCTCCGCTTGCAAATAAACATGATCTCATTGCTCCTGTGTTCTAGCAAGCTGTACATGGATGTGCTGTGTACGCCATCTTCGAGGCTCTGTATTAAAGTATCATAATTACCTATAATTCATATGATATCCCTCAAACGGCCTTTTCTCCACCGTGGCTCGCTTCGGTAGAAAATAAACTCTATATCATTGCTCCTCTGTTCTGACAAGCAGTGTATGATGTGCTGGGCACGCTATCCGGCCAAATGAGTCATTATTTCCTGGTGCAATACTCCTGGAAGATTTGTGAATAAGATGATTTCATGTATTTTTTTATTTTCTTTTAATTTTACGGGCACTTAATCTATAATAAATATAATTCTAACCCATCTAAAATATCAGACAAGTATTTGTGCATGTTTATATGCACACCCGTAGTACGAACATATGGCATTTCAACCACTGCGTAACCACGTAGACTTCATTGGATTACATTAAATTTAGTCATTTTCTACAACTTTGAGAAGTCTAGAAAGAACTGGTTTTCTAGACGCAGCTATATATGGTTGTGGTGGTCGATGTAGTAACGTCCCTGACTAGTGAACGCCAGACGGGGGTTCGAGTCTCACGTAAACTCGTTAGTCTCTTTGGTCGCTGCAACCTTACCATCCTTGTGAGCTAAGGATGGGGGTGGGGATGTGAGGTTTGGTTGAGTCTATAGATGTATCTGCTGAGTCATCAGCAGCCATTGCCTGGCCTTCCTTGCTCCTAGCTTGGGTGGAGAGGGGTCTTGGGCGCTGATCATATGATACATGGTCAGTCTGTAAGCCATTGTCCTTCTTGAAAGGGCAATGTCACTATCCCTTGCCTCTCCCATTCATGAGTGGCCTTTAAACCTTTAAACACGTCCAATCATAGAATTCAATACTTTAATACTAACTCCTTTTCAAATTATAATTTTGAAAATTCAAAGGTAAGACCTGAGTTGGCGGTTGTAACGAACACCGATAGCAATAACAAAATTTTAACGGCACAAAATCCTCAGTTATACAAATAACCACAGGTATCATAAAACTTCCGGATAAATACTTAGATAATTTCTCAATAAGTCCTGAAATCCTTCTTGCCGTAAACGACGTGTCTTTTCTCTCACGAAGGATCTGCACTTTCGCTGGCTGTAGCGGTGGAACGGACAGCAGCGGTGTTGATTTTTAAAGTCTTCGATTCGATGTTTGCGGATTTACATCTCTTCACCGAATATTATTTGCCATATAAAACAGGAAGTAAGGTTATTTTGGTTATGGTTTATTTTTATGTGGCCCGATGATGGTATATTTCACGACCTCCTAATCTACACTTAAAAAAAAAAAAAAAAAAAAAAAAAAAAAAAAAAAAAAAAAAAAAAAAAAAAAAAAAAAACGAAAAGAAAAAAATTGATAATCTTCGTGTGTTCGTTGTGGGTTTCTATGATTTAATGCTTAATATAATTTATATATCCTTATCTTAATCCTTATGTCCAATTTCAAAAGAATAGTTGAAGACCACGTAATTCATATTTCTACGAATCTAACAGTTGAATCTAGCACTCATATTGAGTTAAAAGTAAAGATTGAAAATTTCATCATTAATTTATCTATGGTACAGGTAAAATAAGCTTAGTTGCAATAATAGGAATAAGCTTAGAAGCTTTACGCCTATCCATAATGTGATAGAGTGCCCGAAAATTTATTTAGCGGAGTGAGCAATTAGGAACCAGGAAACGGGAACCATATAGAATTTTCTTTCGATGTTTTGAATGCTAATTTTTATAATGAAAGACGTTTCTTGAATTAGGTAATTTTATAAAGAACATTGAAGATGAAAATGTAAGCCAAATACAGTTAATTCTAACAGCCAGGCCTTCTCCATCATGAGGCTCAATACTACGCAGTATTCTAGAAGTTTTATTCCAGCTGTTACCAAGTTGTGGAATGATCTTCCTAATCGGGTAGTTGAATCAGTAGAACTTCAAAAGTTCAAAGTTGGAGCAAATGCTTTTTTGTTGACCAGGCGGACATGAGTCTTTTTATAGTTTATTTATGACATATTTGTTTTTGATGTTGTTAATAGTTTATATATGACATGTCTGTTTTGACGTTGTTCCTTATTTTAGAATGATTTATTGTTAATTTGTTCTCTTCATATATTTATTTTCTTATTTCCTTTCCTCACTGGGCTATTTTTCCCTGTTGGAGCCCCTGGGCTTATAGCATCTTGCTTTTCTAACTAGGGTTGTAGCTTGGATAATAATAATAATAATAATAATAATAATAATAATAATAATAATAATACACTTACCATAAACAATTACGTCGTAGTCCACCCAACTTAAAAGGCTCAGCAATGACTTTCAAACACCTCACAGGATAAGGAACGGTGGAATATTGAAAAGACAATGGCAACGTGTCTCTCCAAAACCTACCTTTCATGCGTGAAACGCATTAAAAAATATTATAAATCTTTACTGACACGTTAGATTTATAGGTATTCCATTCGTACATGCAGTGACTGATTAGTCAGCTAGGAAAATAAAAGGAATAAGAATAAATCGAGTCACTTTTCATCACATGTAACGATGTTTACTCACTTCGAGTAAACTGTTTGACGACGCAACATTCTTTGCATATTCCGCGAACAGTAATGATTTTTTTCTCTAATTCCGGGTTTTGGGAATAAAATATTTATTTGGCTGCGCTCTTGAAATGGGTGTAGCCTACGTAAAATGCTCGTGAATTACTTCCTTTGGAGTTTATCTAAATTTTTACATTAGTTTCCGGCATGCATGGGTTTAATGGAAGCATTAGACTACTCATCCTAAGACAGTTTTTTTTTCCGTAGGATTCTAGAAGCATTAGACTACTCGTCCCTAGACAGTTTTTTTTTCTTCTTTTTTTTTCCGTAGGATTCTAGAAGCATTAGACTACTCGTCCCTTGACAGTTTTTTTTTCTTCTTTTTTTTCCGTAGGATTCTAGAAGCATTAGACTACTCGTCCCTAGACAGTTTTTTTTTTTTTCCGTTGGATTCTAGAAGCATTAGACTACTCGTCCCTTGACAGTTTTTTTTTTCTTCTTTTTTTTCCGTAGGATTCTAGAAGCATTAGACTACTCGTCCCTAGACAGTTTTTTTTTTCCGTTGGATTCTAGCCTTCATACTTTCAAGAGCCGTTTTTTTAGGATTAACTTCTGATTAGCCCTTCCCCATTCCATATTTTCCTCTAGTTTCCTCTTTATTAAATAATGATTACAATGTAAAAATTATTAACAAAATGGGCATTTTCATAGATGATTAAAAATATTGCTCCCTCGGCCCTCTGACAACACGATAGTTGTTATTATTATTACTTGCTAAGCTACAACCCTAGTTAGAAAAGCAGGATGCTATAAGCCCAGGGGCTCCAACAGGGAAAATAGCTCAGTGAGGAAAGGAAACAAGGAAAAATAAAATATTTTAAGAAGAATAACAATATTAGAATAAATATCACTTTATAAACTATAAAAACTTTAACAAAACAAGTGGAAGAGAAATAAGATATAAGATAGAACAGTGTGCCCGAGTGTACCCTCAAGCAAGGGAACTATAACCCAAGACAGTGGAAGACCATGGTACAGAGGCTAAGGCACTACCCAAAATTAGAGAACAATGGTTTGATTTTGGAGTGTCCGTCTCCTAGAAGAGCTGCTTACCACAGCTAAAGAGTCTCTTCTACCCTTACAAAGAGGAAAATGGCCACTGAACAATTACAATGCAGTAAGAAGAATTGTTTGGTAATCTCAGTGTTGTCAGGTGTATGAGGACAGAGGAGAATATGTAACGAATAGGCCAGACTATTCGGTGAGTGAATATGTAGGCAAAGGGAAAATGAACCATAACCAGAGAGAAGGATCCAATGTAATACTGTCTGGCCAGTCAAAAGACCCCATAACTCTCTAGTGGTAGTATCTCAACGGGTGACTGATGCCCTGGCCAGCCTGCTAATTTGGTTTGTTTAGCAGCGATTAAGTGTCCTGAAAATTACCTCGCCTGTATCACGCAGGCGGCCAAAGCGTTGACACAATAAACCTCGCTGCCATGTTCGCCGTATTTACCCATAACACTGAAATTGTTTGGCAAATATCTCCGGGTGAAAAATCGCTTGGGTCCACTCTAGAAGAGCCATTATATGGACTCACTCTTTGCGCTTGGCAACTGACTTTTTCTGGTCATTCATTCATTTAATATTGCCTTGCCTTTTAAATTTGCAATAACCATTTACATTTTATCGTCTTTATCAGTTTAATAACTGCATTCTGATGTTATAAATGTACGTCTGCGTGCACATAAATACATTGGAATGCAGAATAGACTTACAACCTTTGGCAAGCAGCTCTTCTAGGGGGACACTCCAAAAGCAAGCCATTATTCTCTAGTCTTGGGTAGTGCCTCTGTACCATAGTCTTCCGCTGTCTTGGGTTAGAGTTCTCTTGCTTGAGGGTACACTCAGACATTATTCTACCTGTTACCTTATTTCATTTCCTCACCGGGCTATTTTTACCCTTTTTGAAGCCCTTGGGATTATAGCATTCTGCTTTTCCAACTAGTGTTGTAGTTTACCTAGTAATAGTAATATAATTTTGTTGGTACTATTTTCTTTTATTATAATTTACCACTATATATAGTCCATTTCTTTTAGCGATGCATATTTGCACCGACTCGCAGCGGTGCCCTTTTAGTTCGGAAAAGTTTCCTGATCGCTGATTGGTTAGAATTATCTTGTCCAACCAATCAGCGATCCGGAAACTTTTCCGAGCTAAAAGGGCACCGCTGCGAGTCGGTGCAAATATGCATCGCTAAAAGAAATGGACTATAGTTCAGTTTTTCATGTTAACCCACTCGGATGAATCAAGAATTATTCCAAATTCGTTTACACCACATTCATACGTTTTCATATTGATATACAAATTAGAAATGAACAACAGACTTCGCAAATGGAACACAAATTATCATGCTTT
This sequence comes from Palaemon carinicauda, assembly GCF_036898095.1. Taxonomy (NCBI): domain Eukaryota; kingdom Metazoa; phylum Arthropoda; class Malacostraca; order Decapoda; family Palaemonidae; genus Palaemon; species Palaemon carinicauda. Next base: position 25,123,461 of record NC_090769.1, read on the forward strand.
TAAGCCTTTTTTGAATTACGACCAATTCCATCGCAAATCGCGAGTCATTTAGTCGTAACTCGGATCCGCCCCAATCTATATTACAGGTAATGTTTCATTTTTATTCGTTAAGGTTACTTCAATTTTGAAGAAATTTTGCTGTATTAATCACCATTTTTTGTTTCTGTCCACTAGTTTATCTTAGCAATTAGTTACGGAAGCACATATATCAAATTGCATCTAAAACTGTTTTAGTCCTTTCTTGCGATTATTTTTTTCCAGGAAACTGTAATTCTAAAACTTTAACTAATGTTATTTTTATAATATGCTGGGTGCAAAATGGGCCTAATTTGACACCTGGTTTTGATAGTGAATTCCTTCATATATATATATATATATATATATATATATATATATATATATATATATATATATATATATATATGTATATATATATATACAGTATATGTGTGTGTGTATTATGTATATATATATATATATATAAATATATATATATATAAATATATATATATATATATATATATATATATATATATATGTGTGTGTGTGTGTGTGTGTGTGTGTTTATGTGTGTATGTATATATATATATATATATATATATATATATATATATATATTATATACATACATATATATGTATATATACACACATATATATGTATACATATATATAGATATATATATATATATATATATATATATATGTATATATATGTATGTATACTTGTATATATTTATATAAATATATATACATACATATATATATATATATATATATATATATATATATATATATATTATATATATATACATACATACATATATATATATATATATATATATATATATATATATATATATATATATATACATACACATATATGTATATGTGTGTAAGTGTATATATATATATATATATATATATATATATATATATATATATATATATATATATATATATATATATATATATATATATATATATATATACAGACACTTGCTCTTCTCTTGCTTTCCAAGTGTTGGTTTTAAACACGTTTTCCATTGTATAAACAAAATCATTAATATTATTATAAGATTAAGTACGGCAATTTACGGCTTGTGGGCAAATGATAATACGTAAATGTTCTGATTTTCCTGACTTCCAGTAGGCCTAATGTATGTATTCATATGACAAACTTGCAGCAAATGTTTTTATGTTGAACGGGCTGACATAAGTCTCCTTATAGTTTATATATGAAATATCTGTTTTAATGTTGTACTGTTTTTAAAATATTTTATTTTAATTGTTCATTACTTCTTATATCGTTTATTTATGTCCTTATTTCCTTTACTCGCTGGGCTATTTTTCCCTGTTGGAGCCCTTGGATTAATAGCATCTTACTTTTCCAACTAGGATTGTAGCTTAGCCAGTAATAATAATAATAATAATAATAATAATAATAATAATAATAATAATAATAATAATAATAATAATAATAATAATAATAATCCCTCGTGTGGTAAAAGAAAGAAGTATGGGTTAGACCTACGCATAAAGATAAAGCTAAATGAAATATAATGATAAATGTCTAATCTTCTGTACCTGAAGCTCTTTCGTATATGTAAAAAAATATTGCCTCCAGAGAGGCAGCTAGTCCCTAAAATAACTCCAAAATAAAGTTCCAACAATTCATAATAATTAACGTTACGTAATCTATCAATCCTGACAGAGCGAAGCTAATTTTACCACGGAGAGCTAAGTAAAGAGTCAATACAATTAATTTTGATCTATAATGCCACGGGCCTGAATTGCTGCAATTATAGTGTTGTTTCTCAATAAATAAAAAATTTGACAGTTTGGTTACATAGGAACTTGCGTGGCCAGGAATAGAAGCCTAAGACTTAATTAACAGTTTCAAGTTGCCTGCCAGAGCGTCCTCTGTCTTCAGGAAGGAAGAACCTAAACGAACTTCTCCACTTCAACAGTGTAATGTACTATAGCAAGCGTTTCTATTTTTCCTTTTTTTTTAATCTGGTAATTTCTCTTTTTGGGGGTGACTTTGGGTGAGTTTTCAATCTATCAGAAGACGATGAGAGAAGTTTTAATCTAGATATTATGAATAATGTGTTTCCAGTCTACCCGAAGACGATGAGAGAATTATTAATCTAGATACTCTAAATAAGGGGTTTCATTAGTGTGAATGTCATCTAGATACTCTAGGTAAGATGTTTCATTGGCGCGAACGTCAGCTAGATACTCTAGGTAAGAGGTTTCATTGGCGCGAACGTCAGCTAGATACTCTAGGTAAGAGGTTTCATTGGCGCGAACGTCAGCTAGATACTCTAGGTAAGAGGTTTCATTGGCGCGAACGTCAGCTAGATACTCTAGGTAAGAGGTTTCATTGGCGCGAACGTCAGCTAGATACTCTAGGTAAGAGGTTTCATTGGCGCGAACGTCAGCTAGATACTCTAGGTAAGAGGTTTCATTAGTGTGAATGCGTAATGAAATTGTCTTAAAATAATTTATAAAAAAAAGAATATTTGATTCTGATATTCTTACTCTTTAATTTTCTCCTTTTATAAGAAATACCGTTTGAAAAACAAAGGATTTATGTGGTTTTTAAGAAATCAAAACTCTTCTGGAACAAGACATCTGATTCATTCCACTATGTGAATCTAATTTTAAAATAATCTATTTTAAATATTTTTTAACATAGCCAATCAATTTCATCACTTGCGTGGGAAATTTATGAATGTACGTAGCCTACAGTTAGCCTACATGCTTGACTGTGTATTACCTTCTTCTTCTTGATATGTAATAGTTTATATGATAGCGAACCATACCATAACCAGAATTTTTTTTTCCTTTACTATGGATCCCAATCTCTAGTTACGGCTCATTTTCCCCTTGCCTAAACATACACCGAATAGTCTAGCCTATTCTTTCCATAGTCTCCTCTGTCCTCACACGCCTTACAACACTGAGATGACCAAACAATTCGTCTCCGCTCAAGGAGTTAACTACAGCAAATTGTTTATTGGATACTTTCCTCTTGGTAAGGACAGAAGAGACTCTTTAGCTATGGTAAACAGCTCCGCTGGGAGAAGGACACTCCAAAAGCAAACCATTGTTCTCTAGTCTTGGGTAATGCCATAACCTCTGTACCATGGTCTTCCACTGTCTTGGGGTAGAGTTCTCTTCCTTGAGGGTACACTCGAGCACACTATTCTATCTTATTTCTCTTCCTCTTGTTATTTTGAAGTTTCTATAATTTATATATTATAGATTTATTTTAGTGTTGTTATTCTTAAACTTCTCGTAATATATTTCCTTATTTCCTTTCCTAACTGAGCTATTTTCCCTTTTGGAGCCTTTGGGCTTATAGCATCCTGCTTTTCCAACCAGTGTTGTAGCTTAGCAAATAATAATAATAATAATAATAATAATAATAATAATAATAATAATAATAATAATAATAATAATAATAACATGGGAACTTTCTCTGTATTTCAACTCCTATACCAAAGAACCCAGGTTAGCATAGTTAAGAAAAACACAAATTATCTTATTTTTCACATCAATAGTTCCTATTTACTTTTCAGATGGCGAAGAGAGATCAATTTCATTGCTGTTCTTCCATCTCCATTCTTCTCGTGATGCTGACAACGACGTTTGAGTTATTTCCCGCAATGGCGCTGGCGTCGTCTTTCTACCAAAGGTACAACGAAAGCAGCCGATGTGGTCGCGTGATTGGACAATCTGTCGTGCATTCTTTGACAACGTGTGCTGCTATATGCAGCGAAGGTAACGAGGGATTGATATTAGATTATTTTAGAAAGTAGAAGTAGAATTTGTTTGTTTTTAAATTGCCCTGCCCTATGTAAAACAGGGGTATTTGCGTTGACGCCAAAAGTTAGTATACAAAATCACTCTCATGCATTTTTTGACAACTTGTGCTGCTATATGCAGCGAACGTAGAAGTATGTCGTCATTATTAACGAGGGATTGATATTAGATTAAATTATATTAGAAAGTAGAAGTAGAATATGTTTTTTCTTATATTGTCCTAGCTTAAGTAAAACACGGGCTCTTTTGTTGGAGAGGAAAGTTATTTGACAGATTATTTATACAAAATCTTTAGGATTAGTGGTGTGAAAAGGTGGTTCAGTTCTGATATTAATTACATAAATTCTCAATTGAACTTGTAGAAAAAAGTTACTTGACTTAAAGAAATTGCAAGGGCTGTGTTATGACTATTTTTATCTTTTATTATGAAAATACAATTACATTTTCTTAACATACATTTTTTTTCTTTTATAAAGAAATATTCCTTAACAAATTATATTTTACAATTTTGTATATACATTACAACATCCATTATAATATTATAAAATTAAATTTTTATTTTATTATTTTTCTAAATATGTTTTAAGTTAGAAGCATACTGATTTGTGGAAATATTTTTAAAATGATTCTTATATACAATAATATTTACATTAAATGTATATAACACTTTATTCTTTATACACTTAATAATTTGCTGTTCAGCACTTATTCCCAATTGTCTTGCTATCCAGATACTTGAAATAAAATCTGCTATTATTACTATTGCTATGTTATGACTGGTTGCGTAAGGGAGTAGAGTTGTTTATCATCGGAGTAGCCTATATTTGTTATGATTTCATAATTTCACTACAGTGTATTAATCCTGCAATAGAAAAATAATTCTTTTCTTTTTTAGACTTGTTTCAAGTTGACTATCTGTAGATGCCTCTAAGAAAATGTTTTGTTTGCTTCTTAAAAACCAGTGTTATATTACCCCCACGTGAGTTTAAAAACATTGAAATCAAGACTTTATAGACTTAAAGAAAATTTATAAGCTGGTTTAAGAAATGTATATTTTAATTTTACTTTGAACCACGTATTTTACGGAAATTGTACAGACTGTTGTTTTAATTTAAAGATATAATAAACTTTCCTACATGATTCAATACTATATTTATGTTCCGTGGTGTATCCCAATGCTCCAAAGTTTTGCCTTAATACTAGATGAATATCAGGTGTGCATTACAATCGCTAATAATTAAACCCTAGATATAAATCGAAGACAATTTATCATCCTATTTAATTCGTCTTTTGCGCAACTCCAAAGATTCTCACCAACGCAACCTGGAATTAATGTGATAATTTATCTCTTTCCTGCAGGAAGTAACTGTAGCGGATTTAACCTCGAAGTTCGTGATGCAGGACGTCAAAGGTCATGTCAACTCACAGATTCTTGGGACTCCTGCGTCTCTGACGTGACCTTCAATTTCTATGCAGGACCTCTTGCTTTTGCAACAGAAGCATCCACAACTGCCATACCATCAACTGTAGTAGTTTCAGCTGACGAAACTGTAGCAACTTTGGTGATTACTACAAGTGCGCTTGGAAGCAGCCAAGAATCTACGAGCTCTAGCTCACTGACATCTACTGATTCTACTATATTTACTAGTCTAACAACGTCAGCATTATCTAGTGCCACTCCAACGGAATCCACAACAACTCTCGCTGCAGATTCATCAAGCACTGCGCCTGTATCTACAACTTCAATTACTACAACAGATACAATCGAAGACCCATCTACTACAACAACGCCCCCAGTCTCAACCACATCTGTGACGTCTACTGCCACTACTTCATCAGCTGTATCTACATCTAGCCCTTCGGTAACAACAACAGCGGCATTGCCCATTTCAACTACAACCTCCATGGCTACAAGCTCTGCAACAAGTACCCCTAGTACCACAAATAATATCATAACTTCAACATCTACAACAACACCAACAACAACAACAACGACGACGACGACGACACCAGGAACCACTTCACAATCAACATCTGCTGCCACTTCAAAGTCAACTGCTCAAGAGTCCACTACTATTACCACAACTACGGCAAAATCAAAAGATAAAAAGACCACTGCTCCACCGCTATCGACATCAAACACTACTGCAACTACATTGCTATCTACAACCAGCAAACCAATAACTGGTAAGTTTATAAGAGAGAGAGAGAGAGAGAGAGAGAGAGAGAGAGAGAGAGAGAGAGAGAGAGAGAGAGAGAGAGAGAGTTTGCAGACTATTTATCGTAAAAAGGACTCAAACAATAAACAATGCAAAAGTTAATATATCTCATTTTAATGTTGTTACTGTTCTAAAAAACATTTTATCTTAATTGTGCATTACTTCTTTTGTAGTTTATTTATTTCCTCATTTCCTTTCCTCACTGGGCCAGGATGCCTGAAAACCTTAAATCAATCAATCAATCAATCCTCACTGGGCTCTTTTTCCCTGTTGGAGTCCTTGGGCTTATAACTCCCTGCTTTTCCCACTTGGGTTGTAGCTTAGCTACTACTACTACTACTACTACTACTACTACTACTAATAATAATAATAATAATAAGGCAATACTTTATTGAATGTCAAACCATTTTTCCCTCTTGATGAACTGTGCATTTTGTTATTTCCACCATCAGTAATTACCGACTGCCCTGCAACCGAGACCGGAAGAGCCCTGGTGGGGATCAACGTGGTCCAAGGTCAATCTACCCTGACCCTACATCTCAAGGTAATCAGTCTCGTACCTGATTCCAAGATGATCATACACACGTCTGAGGATTGCTTAGACGACTATGGCATTGTGAACGTGGATTGCGACTTTACGCAGATTCATTGTGAGTATGACCAGGTTTATTGTCTTTAACTGATTAACAAAACGTTTGAAAACGTGATAACGTCGTGCTTTCTTCTTGCAGCTTCTGTTTGATGTATAGATAATAATAGATCGACTGCTCAATATGTTTGGTACTCTAGAAGTTTTATTCCAGCTGTGACCAAGTTGTGGGATGATCTTCCTCATCTGGTAGTTGATTCGGTAGAACTTCAAAATTTCAGACTTGCAGCAATTGTTTATATGTTGAATAGGCTGATATAAGTCCTTTTATAGTTTATATATGAAATATCTGTTTTAATCTTGTTAATGTTTTTAAAATACTTTTTTTTAATTGTTCATTACTTCTTATATCGTTAATCTATTTCCTTTCCTTACTGGGCTATTTTTCCCTGTTGGAGCCCTTGGGTTTATAGCATCTTGCTTTTCCAACTAGAGTTGTAGCTTAGTTAACAACAACAACAACAATAATAATAATAATAATAATAATAATAATAATTCGTTAAATAACAAAACGCAGGAATCCATAATAATATTGTAATTTCGTGCGGTTTCGTGTGATATATCTAAAGTAATAGATTGACTGCATTGTTTCCTTTCCTCACTGGGCTATTTTTCCCCTGTTGGGGTCCTTGGGCTTGTAGCAACCTGCTTTTTCAAACTAGGGTTGTAGCTTAGCTAATAATAACAATAATAACAATTATTAAAATCTCTTGCTTTCAGCGGACTTGTCTGCTTATAGTTAGGTTTCAGCGATATGCCTCGCTTTCAGTGTTTTATTTTTCAATTGAAATCGAAATAATTGATTACTTTGGACAGTTCATTGCAATTCAAGTTTAGCTCTTTTGTACTGATATAATGTGGAAATATTAGATCAGCAATTGCAATTTAAAATAATTCAAAATAATTCTATGGATTAAATAATTCTGATACTACATCAAAATACAAATATATCTGTGTAATGCAAAGGTCCTTTTTATCTTGACATGAAGCTTGTATTGAGAGTAAAAAATAGTTTTAATGATCACTAATTAATAGAAATAATCCTCTTTTGGGGTTACTCTCTTTAGGGCTTAAACGTTTAAAGTAATTACATTAGTTTGGGGTAATTTTCATGGTTTGAAGGTAATTCTAAGGTAATTTTGGTTTTACTAGCTTAAAATTTAAGAAAATTGGAATATTTTTTAAGGTAATTTAAGGTAAAAAGCAGCTACATTTAAGGTAAATGCCACATGGCACATACTCTCTTTAGGGTTTAAACTTTTAAAGTAATTACATTAGTTTGAGGTAATTTTCATGGTTTCAAGGTAATTCTAAGGTAATTTTGGTTTTACTAGCTTAAAATTTAAGGAAATTGGAAAAATGTTTAAGGTAATCTAAGGTAAAAATCAGCTACATTTAAGGTAAAGGCCACATGGCACATGCTCGAGTTTAAACCCTATTCTCTCTGCATCACAGGTCAGTTAACAAGCGATGGCATGTGGAAGGAGTGCGAGACAATAACAGTCATTAACATGGAAGCCTTGTGTCCACCGGGCATGCTAGTCGTTAGCATTTCGACAACGCTGAGTAGAGTGGCTAGCCATATCAAGTGTTGCAAAGCAAAAGGGTGGTAGGTCTTGTCAACGACAGACACAAAGAACTTGATTTGATTTTGAGGAAGTTTAGACAACTGAAGACGGAAAATAAATTAGTGTTAGCTGCCTCTGTGACTGCCTGGTTGTAAGGTAACTTTCCTTGGTGCTACTATAGCGTGATTCCTACCCTCATTTTCTGTTCTTACCTCAATATGGCGATTCGAATCTACTATAGCGTGATTCCTGCCCTCATTTTCTCTTCCTACCTCAATATGGAAATACAAATCTACTATAGGGTGATTCCTACCAAGCAAGCAACCAAATAATGTAATATTCCCCTTCCAAGGTGTTATTGCAAGAGTAACACCTCAATTAAGCGTTACCAAACCAACTAAACAAGCAGTGTAAACAAAAAGACCATTTTACTTAACCTAACCTAATGTGCGTTTGATGGATTTTTCAGCATGTAATATACAATAGAATAGATCTAGTGTCAAGAAGTATGTATTATCTATTCTCCTTTGGTAGGAACCACCTCATACCCGAAAAATAGGGTAGGAATCATACTATAGTAGAATCCTGATGGTAGGAATCACACTAAAGTAGAATCCTGATGGTAGGAATCACACTATAGAAGAATCCTGATGGTAGTAATCACACTATAGTAGAATCCTGATGGTAAGGATCACACTATAGTAGAATCCTGATGGTAAGGATCACACTATAGTAGAATCCTGATGGTAGGAATCACACTATAGTAGAATCCTGATGGTAGGAATCACACTAAAGTAGAATCCTGATGGTAGGAATCACACTATAGTAGAATCCTGATGGTAGGAATCACACTATAGTAGAATCCTGATGGTAAGGATCACACTATAGTAGAATCCTGATGGTAAGGATCACACTAAAGTAGAATCCTGATGGTAGGAATCACACTATAGTAGAATCCTGATGGTAGGAATCACACTATAGTAGAATCCTGATGGTAGGAATCACACTAAAGTAGAATCCGGATGGTAGGAATCACACTAAAGTAGAATCCTGATGGTAGGAATCACACTATAGTAGAATCCTGATGGTAGGAATCACACTAAAGTAGAATCCTGATGGTAGGAATCACACTATAGTAGAATCCTGATGGTAGGAATCACACTAAAGTAGAATCCTGATGGTAAGGATCACACTATAGTAGAATCCTGATGGTAAGGATCACACTATAGTAGAATCCTGATGGTAAGGATCACACTAAAGTAGAATCCTGATGGTAGGAATCACACTAAAGTAGAATCCTGATGGTAGGAATCACACTATAGTAGAATCCTGATGGTAGGAATCACACTAAAGTAGAATCCTGGTGGTAGGAATCACACTATAGTAGAATCCTGATGGTAGGAATCACACTATAGTAGAATCCTGATGGTAGGAATCACACCAAAGTAGAATCCTGATGGTAGGAATCACACTATAGTAGAATCCTGATGGTAGGAATCACACTAAAGTAGAATCCTGATGGTAGGAATCACACTATAGTAGAATCCTGATGGTAGGAATCACACTAAAGTAGAATCCTGATGGTAGGAATCACACTAAAGTAGAATCCTGATGGAAGGAATCACACTAAAGTAGAATCCTGATGGTAGGAATCACACTATAGTAGAATCCTGATGGTAGGAATCACACTAAAGTAGAATCCTGATGGTAAGGATCACACTATAGTAGAATCCTGATGGTAAGGATCACACTATAGTAGAATCCTGATGGTAAGGATCACACTATAGTAGAATCCTGATGGTAGGAATCACACTAAAGTAGAATCCTGATGGTAGGAATCACACTATAGTAGAATCCTGATGGTAAGGATCACACTATAGTAGAATCCTGATGGTAGGAATCACACTATAGTAGAATCCTGATGGTAGGAATCACACTAAAGTAGAATCCTGATGGTAGGAATCACACTATAGTAGAATCCTGATGGTAGGAATCACACTATAGTAGAATCCTGATGGTAGGAATCACACTATAGTAGAATCCTGATGGTAGGAATCACACTATAGTAGAATCCTGATGGTAGGAATCACACTATAGTAGAATCCTGATGGTAGGAATCACACTATAGTAGAATCCTGATGGTAAGGATCACACTATAGTAGAATCCTGATGGTAAGGATCACACTATAGTAGAATCCTGATGGTAGGAATCACACTATAGTAGAATCCTGATGGTAGGAATCACACTAAAGTAGAATCCTGATGGTAGGAATCACACTATAGTAGAATCCTGATGGTAGGAATCACACTAAAGTAGAATCCTGATGGTAGGAATCACACTATAGTAGAATTTTGATGATAGGAATCACACTATAGTAGAATCCTGATGGTAGGAATCACACTATAGTAGATTCCTGATGGTAGGAATCACACTATAGTAGAATCCTGATGATAGGAATCACACTATAGTAGAATCCTGATGATAGGAATCACACTATAGTAGAATCCTGATGGTAGGAATCACACTATAGTAGAATCCTGATGATAGGAATCACACTATAGTAGAATCCTGATGGTAGGAATCACACTATAGTAGAATCCTGATGATAGGAATCACACTATATTAGAATCCTGATGATAGGAATCACACTATAGTAGAATCCTGATGGTAGGAATCACACTATAGTAGAATCCTGATGGTAGGAATCACACTATAGTAGAATCCTGATGGTAGGAATCACACTATAGTAGAATTCTGATGGTAGGAATCACACTGCAGTAGAATCCTGATGATAGGAATCACACTATAGTAGAATCCTGATGGTAGGAATCACACTGCAGTAGAATTCTAATGATAGGAATCACACTATATTAGAATCCTGATGATAGGAATCACACTATATTAGAATCCTGATGATAGGAATCACACTATAGTAGAATCCTGATGGTAGGAATCACACTATAGTAGAATCCTGATGGTAGGAATCACACTATAGTAGAATTCTGATGGTAGGAATCACACTATAGTAGAATCCTGATGGTAGGAATCACACTATAGTAGAATTCTGATGGTAGGAATCACACTATATTAGAATCCTGATGATAGGAATCGCACTATAGTAGAATCCTGATGGTAGGAATCACACTATAATAGAATCCTGATGATAGGAATCACACTATAGTAGAATCCTGATGGTAGGAATCACACTGCAGTAGAATTCTGATGATAGGAATCACACTATAGTAGAATCCTGATGGTAGGAATCACACTGCAGTAGAATTCTGATGATAGGAATCACACTATAGTAGAATTCTGATGGTAGGAATCACACTATAGTAGAATCCCGATGATAGGAATCACACTATAGTAGAATCCTGATGGTAGGAATCACACTGCAGTAGAATTCTGATGGTAGGAATCACACTATAGTAGAATCCCGATGATAGGAATCACACTATAGTAGAATCCTGATGGTAGGAATCACACTGCAGTAGAATTCTGATGGTAGGAATCACACTATAGTAGAATCCCGATGATAGGAATCACACTATAGTAGAATCCTGATGGTAGGAATCACACTATAGTAGAATTCTGATGGTAGGAATCACACTATAGTAGAATCCCGATGATAGGAATCACACTATATTAGAATCCTGATGATAGGAATCACACTATAGTAGAATCCTGATGATAGGAATCACACTATAGTAGAATCCTGATGATAGGAATCACACTATAGTAGAATCCTGATGGTAGGAATCACACTGCAGTAGAATTCTGATGGTAGGAATCACTCCATAGTAGAATCCTGATGATAGGAATCACACTATAGTAGAATCCTGGTGGTAGGAATCACACTGCAGTAGAATTCTGATGGTAGGAATCACACCATAGCAGAATCCTGATGGTAGGAATCACACTATAGTAGAATCCTGGTGGTAGGAATCACACTGCAGTAGAATTCTGATGGTAGGAATCACACCATAGCAGAATCCTGATGGTAGGAATCACACTATAGTAGAATCCTGGTGGTAGGAATCACACTATAGTAGAATCCTGATGGTAGGAAGCACACTATAGTAGAATCCTGGTGGTAGGAATCACACTATAGTAGAATCCCGATGGTAGGAATCACACTAAAGTAGAATTCTGATGGTAGGAATCACACTATAGTAGAATCCTGGTGGTAGGAATCACACTATAGTAGAATTCCGATGGTAGGAATCACACCATAGTAGAATCCTGATGATAGGAATCACACTATAGTAGAATCCTGATGGTAAGGATCACACTATAGTAGAATCCTGATGGTAAGGATCACACTATAGTAGAATCCTGATGGTAGGAATCACACTGCAGTAGAATTCTGATGATAGGAATCACACTATAGTAGAATCCTGATGGTAGGAGTCACACTGCAGTAGAATCCTGATGGTAGGAGTCACACTGCAGTAGAATCCTGATGGTAGGAGTCACACTGCAGTAGAATCCTGATGGTAGGAGTCACACTGCAGTAGAATCCTGATGGTAGGAATCACACTGCAGTAGAATCTCGGTGGTAGGAATCACACTGCAGTAGAATCCTGATGGTAGGAATCTCACTGCAGTAGAATCCCGGTGGTAGGAATCACACTGCAGTAGAATTCCGATGGTAGGAATCACACTGCAGTAGAATCCCGGTGGTAGGAATCACACTGCAGTAGAATTCCGATGGTAGGAATCACACTGCAGTAGAATCCCGATGGTAGGAATCACACTGCAGTAGAATCCCGGTGGTAGGAATCACACCATAGTAGAATCCCGATGGTATGAATCACACTTTAGTAGAATCCCGATGGTAGGAATCACACTAAAGTAGAATCCCGATGGTAGGAATCACACCATAGTAGAATCCTGAAGGTAGGAATCACACTAAAGTAGAATCCCGATGGTAGGAATCACACTAAAGTAGAATCCCGATGGTAGGAATCATACTATAGTAGAATCCTGATGGTAGGAATCACACCATAGTAGAATCCTGAAGGTAGGAATCACACTAAAGTAGAATCCTGATGGTAGGAATCACACTAAAGTATAATCCTGGTGGTAGGAATCACACTATAGTAGCACCCTTTTCTTTATAAGTTGGTTCTCGTGCATATTTTAATGTTTACGAGGCGGAATTATAGTTCAACACATCTCGGTTAACAGGATTTGAGCACTGCAGATATTTTAGCCATTATAGAGCACAAATGCTGCAGCCTACATCTCATTTTAATGGGGTAAAAGGGTTAAAAGGTGTCACAACTCAATCCTCAATCTTGTCACGCTGTTTAAATAAACGTAAATGTAACATGGCTATTATTTACCGAACCTCATAATATGACATTTTCTTTTCAACTTTATTTTGTAGCGAAATTACACATAATTCATTTTTGTTTTTTGCCATAAGCAGACTTTTAAACCTGATGTTAAATTATGTGATTTAGTATAATGGCATTCTTGGTAAAAACTTAATCAATCTCGCTGTTTTGTCATAAGCTGACTTCGAAACCTAATGTTAAATTATGTGTTTTTAGTATATCATTCTTAGTAAATATTTAACCAAACTCGGTGTTTTGCCATAAGCTGATTTCGAAACTAATGCTATTTTTTCTTTTTTTATTAAATTATTATTATAATGGCATTCTTGGTTGTCAGGTGTATGAGGACAGAGGAAAATGTGGAAAGAATAGGGAAAACTATTCTGTGTCTGTGTAGGCAAAAGAAAAAAATAGCCGTAACGAGAGAGAGAGAGAGAGAGAGAGAGAGAGAGAGAGAGAGAGAGAGAGATCCAACGTAGTACTATATTTTGTTGGTTTGTGGTAGTACTGTCTGGCCCTGGCCCAAAACCTATCATTCCTTCGAATTATTACGTTATACTTTAAATGCAACAAAATACGAATTACAGTCATATAGTTCCTTCCATATCTAAGCTCGATATAATTATAGCGTGGTTTAATATCGAATATTAGCCTCATATTACTCAATACCTTACGCAATGTAACGAACAGAATTGATCAGTCATATAAACAAACTTTTTATCCTACTCCAAATGACGTCCCTAAGATGTATTTTTCTTGATAAAAATAATGATTTGGTAATCAAAATTTATTCCTCTGATAGAATAGGTTATAAAAACATCTTACAAGGGACTGGTTATATGATTTGAAAAAAAAAAAAAAATATATAACTAATTCCCCTTAAAACCAAAACATCTTCAGCTAGAAAATTCCATCGAAATTCTGGCTATTTTTTAACAGCAACGCTTGAGCGCTCAGAACTCTCATCATGGCGGTACATTCCAGTCTTCTCATTGGCTATATAATAACTTCCTCAGCTGTGATTGGTGGTTACCTGTGTTTACTATAGCTCCACATACACACACATCGTAACCAAAACTGTCAATTATTCCCTTCGAATAATTCACATTATACTTGAAATGCAACAAAATACAAATTGCAGTCATATACTGTATTCCTTCATTACACTAGCTTGATAAATTAATGGTATTTATTTGAATATCGAATGCCTTAACCCGTCATTTAAGCAATCTTTCAAGTTCATCCTACTCCCAATGACGTCACAAAGACGTATTTTTCTTAATAAAAATAAATTATTTGGTAATTAGAATGCATCCCTCTGATAAAATATTCTATCAAAACATCTTACAAGGGATTGTCTCTATATATTTTGAAGAAAGTATAACTAATTCTATTAAAATAAATTTCAGCTCCGTCCCATCATATATATATATATATATATATATATATATATATACCCTAGAACGTTTAAAAACGATTTCATAGAAATTCGGACAGGTTTCTCAAACAGCAACTCATAAGCCCCCGGATCTCTCGCTTACCTGGATATTCCAGTCCTCTGATTGGCTGTATATTCTCAGCTGTGATTGGTTGTTGCCTTTGTTTACAAATTCACACATACACTTCTAACATCGTAGCTAAAACCTCGGTAATTATTCTTTCGAAAATGGCGTATTTATTCAGCTTACACATTTGAAGAAAATCCTTTATCTACTTTATTATTAATTCAATAGTATTTTGGGTTTGATTTCATATAAATTTTAATTTCTTATTTTTTTAAAATTTATCTGCAATAAGTATAGGTATTTTACCACCATCCAGGTCTATTCATTCATAAAATACCAGATTCTATGACGTCACACACAATTACCAATCAGCGCAGAAGACGAATCAGCCAATGAGACACCAGATATTTCCCGCTAAGGAAACGCATAAGGTGAGAAGGTTCCTCTAACTCATGGGCTGTGTTGGCAAACGAGTCAAATTTCTTTTTTTTCTTACACCAATGATATTTAAGATCCATTTAACTAATTCACCAGATTATTTTATTGTTTTGATTTGTTTCCATAAAATTTGCAGTTTTAGAGTCATCATTTAACTGAAATATTTATACTGCTAGTATTATTGGTGGATAATGTGGGAGGGTGGGCTGTGACACCCTAGCAGTATCAGCTGAACTCGGTTGAGTCCCTTGTTAGGCTGGGAGGAACGTAGAGAGTAGAGGTCCCCTTTTTTTTTTGTTTCTTTGTTGATGTCGGCTACCCCCTAAAATTCGGGGAAGGGCATTGGTATATGTACTGTATGTAAGTATTATACCCCTACCCTTTATGACGACATATTTCCTGATAGACATTATTTGGTAATCGTTTGTTCAATTACAGAAAATTTATCTTTAATTCTTTTAAAAAGAAAACAAAAAATCATCAGCTCCGTCCAATCGGATTTTATGGAAAATTGGGGCAGGTATCTTTATAAAACAAATTCATAAGACCCTGTAACTCTCGTGGCGGTAAATTCCTCTCCTCTGATTGGCCAAACCTTCTCAAGCTGTGATTGGCGGTCCCCATCAGTTACCACACTTCACGTACATATGCACGCACGCATCTAACATCGTAGCCAAAAGCACGGGCAGGCATTCCTTCCAAAATAACGTATTTATTTAATTTATACCCTTTATTAATATCCATTATATATTTTGATCTTAAGTAATAACTCCTATCAATTCATTTCTAAGAAAATTGTGATTTTTTTCAGTCATAATTTATTTGCTATAAGTATAGGTTTTTCACTCCAACCAGTTAAATTCATTCATAAAAATACGATTGCGTGACGTCACATACAACCACCAATCAGAGCTGAGATAGAATCAGCCAATGAGACGCCAGATATTTCCCGCTAAAAAGGCATAATGTGAGAGGGTTCCTCTACTTTATGAGGTGCTGTTGCCGAAATAGGTAGTATTTTGCAGGGCAGTTTGTCCAGACGCTCTAGCTAAGAGGGGTTTGGTTCTTCCGGTTTATTATGATCAGCTCTTTACCGACGAGTTAAAATTACGTGAGTCGTTTCATTCAAACGTTTTAGTTAATTTTTTTTCCTAATTAATTTTCATACATATGATGATATTTAGGTAGCATGGGAAGAATATTTTTTCTATCTTTTATATGTATTTTACGTACATTCAGTAATCACAATTTTCTTTTCCTCTATGGGGGAGAAACGCTATATGGTGTATATACATTTTTATTATCATTATTTCTATCATAGTTAGTAGTATAATTCTGAATATTATGTGAGGTAAGATTTAGAGTTTCGAGTTCGTATTTTATTGATTTTATAACAAAATAACTACTTCAAGTCAGAAGTCCGAAAAGAATATATAGTAAATAACAATGCAGAGGTTTTGTATAGACCTGAATATCCTTTTTTTTTGTGTTAATTTGTTATTAAGATTATGAAAATATGGCTTAAATGCAGAATACAGGAAAGTGGTCTCATAAACTGAAAAAAACTCCCAATCAGCATTTCACTTCTTCGACTGCCCCTCGTTTTGCAATATTAACTGGAACAATTGAACTATTGAGAAATCAAAACAGCATCAGCAAAGCTGATTGTTGAATAGGCCTACATGTAAATTTTTCAGTCATTACCACTCAGTTTCTTAACCTAATATAATATAACCTAACCTAATAAAGTGCGCACCTCTTTAACAAATTATTGACTGGCAAATAGGTTGTAAATTTATTTCCTGACCTAGGGATAAAGTTACAGGTATAGGGCTACTCAAGGTCTATAGCTTAGGTCTACTGTAGGCCTACTTGGTGTCAAGGTCAAAAACTCTGCTTGAGAACGTTGAATAAGACCGTATTGTATTGCCATGATCGGATCAGTCACCTAACATTCTCAAAAGGTTTTTGTTTCCCCCAAGTTGATGAATTTGAGATCTATGCCTTTGCGTTGGGATCTGTGGCCGTTCAGAGAATCTGGCCAGTTAAAGAACCCAATAACTCTCTAGGGGTAGTATCTCAACGGGCGGCTGGTGTCCTTGCTGAATATTCTGCTCTCTGATTTCTGCACCTATATATCAAGGCCTATAGAATAGTTTACTCCAAAGGCCTTCCCTAATATGATGTAGCCTTATAGTCTTTGCTTATACTTCAAGATCAGCTGACGGAGAAGTTTCATTACTTATCTTCCAGTCTTCTCGTACACCATGAGCGTTTGAACCTACTTATTTTTTTCACGTACGATAACATACTTATTGTTTCTCATTATTGAATGTATTTTAAATCATATGACTAAATGTTTATGCCGGCTTATAATAATAAGATGAAGTGTCCGTTTTTCAATAAATGTATATTTAATTAAATGACGAAAACAATGGTCTCAGATCGCCAAATAATAGTGCGTAAGTTTTTGTAGCGAGGCATTGTAATAGAGAAACTATGCCACAAAGTATTATTTACGGTTTTGAGAAAACTGGGGAAAAAATAACATATTGAGAAACGAAGCTTCAAATAACAAAAAAAAAAAAAAGTTTTTAATGTTTTCCGCAAAAATGCAAAGGGACGGCCGAAGAGAGAGAGAGAGAGAGAGAGAGAGAGAGAGAGAGAGAGAGAGAGAGAGAGAGAGAGAGAGAGAGAGAGAGAGAGAGAGAGACTTTCCGTATTCGTAGAAATAATTTATTTGACGCAGCAAATTAACAGTCTTGACTAATTTCAAATAAAAAAGCTTTGGTAAATCGTACCTATATGGAAGTAAAATATCCCTAGTAGAGATTATAATGAAATAAAGTATTGCTTTGGAAAAATAAAGGAAACTAATGCATGTGCCAAGTGTAAATAAAGTGGTTGAAACTAAAGCAGCATAAAAAAGAGATGACTACACTCATTATTATACATTTTAAAGAAAATTTTAAACTATCCTACTGGCCAATTTGAAATGGGACAGTTATTTGGCAATTACAGTTTTATTGAATAAACTACATTTAGAAATATGCAATATGTAGCCTAGAGGAGAATTTTGAGTAATATCTTATAGCATATAAGTTCAGAACATCCAATTAATAATTTTAGTTTATATTTTGTAACTTAAAGACATTAAAAAATTCCTAGCATTCAAATGAGACCCAATACTTATTATTATACCGTTAACTCTAGAAAACCAAGACTTAAGTCATTGTTTTCATCTCGAAGAAGAGCCGTGAAGACCGACGAGCTATTGGACCAAGATGGCAGAGAGAAGTAATTTATTGATAGTTTTAATTGTTTTATTAGCTTGGATTTAATATATTTTAAGCTGGTAATATGTACGTGTAAAAACGGTAATTATCTCACCGGTTGGTTAAGAGGAATTCTACCTGGTTGCTAGCCCTATGGTAGGTTTAGCCAGCCCTTATGTAGACCTATGGCAGGCCTATTGATAGAATAGTGTTTCTGGTAGCCTAATGTAATAGAGGTTATTCCCCTATACAAGGCTACACTGGATGGTCTCCAAGACACCAGCGATTTTCTTTAAGGCACAAATTCAGGTGGATTTTTACATTGCAATAACCCTAATAAAGTAAATAAGTTTTTTCAGGTATACTTAAAAACTAATCTGAAGTTATATTGCGAAAATCGTATATTTAAAAGGGTAGTGTGTATAGCGTTGGGTCACCGATTTATGTCCACCAATATACTTTCCCTCTGGGCTAACGCTCGTATTGCAACATGTACTGCATGCCAGAATAGATGAGCAATAAAAATTATGATTAATTGTATGGATACCTTTTTATATCAGCGGCCAGTTACTCCAGCGAGCATTAAATACAGAAACCAATGGAATTAACATCCCCCCCCCCTAACCTAACCTAACCTACAAGCCGTGTCCTTACCTATTACCTAACGGGGGTTCTAACGCCCCTCTACGACCCCCCTTACACTCCTATATTCTTAGTCAGCCGTCATTAACATACTGGTGGCCGCTATCATACATACACCCCATTGTGAGCTTATACCAGTAAGTGATTAATTAGCGCTAGTTTATTAACCAACGTATTCATAGATGCAGTAAGATTTGGGTGACAACAATAGGAAGGATTCTCGTTTTCTATGCGAACAGCAGGCCTGGTAACCCGACGATCTACACATGTACGATTTAAGGATATAATCATTACATACAAAATTTTATAACTGATAAACCATATATCATCAACTGGGAATCGAACAGGTAGTACCTAACTGAAGGTTCTCGCCTAACCTAACTCAATTTTTGCCCTAATATACTAGAGGGGAGCTATGTTGCTATGCCCCCCATAGGACTCTTACTTAACTCCAAAGGAAATCATATCCCAGTGGTGGCCTGGTCGGTATTCCTACTGAAACTTGATTTTCCTAGTTTGTTGTCATCACCTAGAAAAGTACGACTTTCCAACAATTATCACATCGAAACAATTTAAAACACCTATAGACATAGCAAGAATATCTATCATTTCCTCCAAAATGGACTTGACTCCATATTATCCCTGATCCCGACAACGATGTCCTTGCTAACTGTGGTGCTAGAAAGAACCGCTCTACTATAAACTCGGCGATTGGCCAAAAATTAGTCACATAACAGTGAAAAGGAGATTCTTATTAGCCACAAAGATGAAGAATGGAAGTGAAGACAAGTTCCGGTAGAATAGTAAATGGAAAATTTATGCCCGAAGTCATTGAATTAGATTATGGAAAGTTTTATCATATTAAGATCCTATATTGTTACTGGGCTCCGACTATAGGATATGTGATTTTATTAACCTATATAATAGAGTGTTACTGTATATCCAATAAAGTAAAACTTATCGTACCCTACCAAATACTACAGTTAACTTACTAAAACGGTATGGTAAGCATTATATATTTATGATTTCAACTTTTAATATGATATTTTTATTTACATAATTTTCTTCATTTCAGTTGACTTTCTTTCATGTAACCTTTCAGCAAGTTTTGCCTGAAGCATATAGTATTGTGTTGTAGGTCAGGTTTATTTAGGAGGTCCAGATGTTAATGAACTCCTCTCGACAGTGTAAGGGCTCAGCTCGTATAGAAGGTTTGATTACACCTCTAATTTTATTTGATATACAGCTTTCTAAGGGAGGTTAGGTAAAGGGGTCTGCATGAATGAATGCCTGGTCAGGTTAGGTTAGGTTTGGATGCATCCCTGTAAGCTTCCTTGCTTTATCCATTATAAATTTTTTAGTTATAAGCTTAACCCTTTTACCCCCAGGCTCTTTGGAAATTTCCAACCCTTAACCCCCAGGGGGTTATTTTTTTCCCAGCACATTTTGCAGTATATATTTTTTTAAATTGCACTAACAGCCTTAATTTTTGTCATAGAGAGGTCAGGTTGGTCTCAATCTCTTGGAAAATGCCTGAATTTTCTCAAAAAATTATAAAAAATATAAAAAAAAAAAAATTCTTATAGCATTTTTTTGCGAGGACGTACCGGTACGTCCATGGGGGTAAAGGGATGGCTTTTGTGAAACGTACCAGTACGTCCTTTGGGGGTAAAAGGGTTAAAAAGGATCCATCATTATGTGTAACTCATTTGTAGAATTACCAAGAATTAACCAACTCAGGGCCTGCTTTTTAGAAGCATAATTAATTTACTTTGATAGATTTATGACAGTATTTGAACTTTCATTGTATCGGCCAATTTTCTACACCTGCCAATAAGTTGATCGCACAGAGATTGCCGTATGTTGGTAAGGGTTTAAATTCCTGTTAGAAGTGAAAAGTTAACCCAATAAATGTTCCATACTGTATGTAATGGAGGCTGTAAAAACAATGAGAAACCTACAAAGTTTGGGTGGGGATAAGGTTAGGTTAGTATAGATAACTGTATTACCAGTACAGTGATACCTCTGGATACGAAAGTTTCTGCTTACGAAAAATTCAGGATACGAAAAGCGATACAAAGATTTTTATGCCCCAGTATACGAAAAGCTTACGAGATCCCAACTCGTCGGCGAGAGTACAGCACCTTTTTTTTTCAGGGTATCAACCCTTAATTTAGGTGTACAGGTAACAATACACCTTCACTGATCCAAATGCTTTACATACAGTACCGTAACTTTTATACAGTAGTAAAGAAAATGGACCGTTTTCTTAGGGCTTGGAGGGGATAACTAGGCTATAACTACATTATTGAATAATCTCATGGTGATTTCTGGAATGGATTAGGCTGTTTTTAACGGTTGGGTTAATTATTGAATGATAGAATTGGCTGCATTGCATGTTTATTACTAAAGTTTAGCGTGTTTATGAAAGAAAAGGTGACTTTTTGTAAGTCTTGGAACGGATTAGGCTATTTACATGTAAAACGCGACTCAGGATACAAAAAAATCAGGATACGAAACCGTATCCTGAACGGATTACTTTCGTATCCTGAGGCATCACTGTATAATTTTTAGGTGAAGTAGCCTAAAATGCAGCACCTTAGTCTGCCTAAGGGGAGCTCTGAGTAAGGGGTAACCCTCTAATTATCCTTGTAATAACTTTAAATTACATCGGATTACCATTTCAGCAAATGTCAAAGGGAGATGGTCAAGGGGAGCAAAGATATTTCTAGGCTGTCGGGTAGGGCCTAATACCAGAGGTTTAGTTAGTAAAGGAGGTAATGTTGGCTATTTTTTTTTTTTAGAGATTCTTGTAAGGTACTGGATCATAGATTATTTTAAGATGTAACCTTCCAAGTATTGCCAATACAGAAGGTTGAGATTCAGGGTTCATTGTATGTGCTTCTTCTTGGTGTTGGACATTACTCAGTTTTATTTCTTCTTTTTATAGTTGGTACAGTATTATATTTGTTATTGTAATTCCATTACCGTATTTAATAAAAATGTATACCAAGTGCAGGATATGCTATATTTTAGTTCCACACTCTTCATATTGTTCCAATGAAAGTACTCCATATCTCAACTTTGCTCTAGGCAAATAAATATAAAGTTAGTCATCTGTGTATGTACTATACTATATGATTTTCAACTTCGATGCTGTTTTTCCTCCTTGCTTTTTTTTTTTTTACCTTGATCTTTCCTTGTTATTTAAGTAATGAAGGCCTGAGATTTAAATTTTTTCAATATTAATCTTACCCGATAATCATGTAGCTGTCAACTCCGTTGCCCGACAGAAATCTACGGACGGGATACGCCAGCGATCGCTATACAAGAGGGGGGTGTACTCACCAGCGCCATCTGTGGTCAGGTACTCCAGTACTTCTTGACAACACCACCTCAATTTTTCCTCTGTCGTGCCGCCGGCAAGACCTACATGGATACGCTGTTGTTTTTGGAGTCTTTTTTCACGGTTTTGGTGAAGTATTGCTCTAAAATTTAGCCTTCGCTATACAGGAAGCTTTTCCCTTAGCTTAGATAGCTTTTGGAATTAAATTGATTTATTGGTTAACGATCTTTGCTTTACTTTGGAATTCCCCCTTGACTGTTCTCTAAATTCAAGATGTCCGACCACTCTCAAGCTCCTAGACAAAGGCGATGTAGTGTTAGGACTTGTACTAGGCGTCTTCCGAAGGCCTCGGTTGATCCTCACACCGTTTGTTCCGACTGTAGGGGAAAATCCTGTCAGTTGGAAGATCGATGTGGGGAATGTGCTGGGCTTTCGGAATTCGATTTTAATGAATTCCTCAAGTATACGACTAGGTTAGAGAGGGAGAGAGTTAGGAGGAGTTCTTCTCGCTCTTTGGTTTATTCCTCCCCCCATGATCCTCAACCTTTTCCTTCCCCTGTGGTGGTGACCCCCGAACCTATTACGAGTGCTCAGCCTGATATGTCGGATATGTTACGTGCCATTCAGGCTCTAGGTGATAAGGTGGAGTCTTTAGTGAGTGACCACAATCTTCTCTTGGCAGATGTCAAGGAACTTAAAGTGAAAAGTGCAGTGGGAAGTGTTAGTGCCAGTGCTGTGCCTAGTGTCAGTGTCAGTGTTGCGCATGAGGATACTTCTGTGCGTGCCAGTCGTCCTCCCAGTCCGGGACCTCTTGCAAGCTCCCAAGCCCAGGGGAGAAGCAAAGTCGAAGGGCAAAAGGGTTCGGCAGGCCTTGATCGGCGCACAGTTGTATCCTCAGTGGTTGCGGGCGTATCTGATAGAGATCGTCACTTCCACTCCCAGATGATTGAGCCCTTGAATTCCTCGTCTGCGGAAGATGTTTCCAGGAGGAAACGCTGGACCCAGGTCTCACGACCTCTTAAACGTAAGGTCCCAGCCGAGCGAGTCCAACGGCCCAGGTGTAGCCACTGGGCCAGTTTGGACTCGCCGCAGTCATCTGATGACTGCACACCTCCTAAGAGAGGTAAGGCGATGCCTCAACAGGCCTCTGCTGAACCTCATGCTATGAGGCAGCCAACTTCTGTTGATCCCAAGTTGTCTATGCTGCAGACAATGCAGTCTCAGCTTGCGGTTTTGATGCAGGAGTTTCAGGCAGAGAAGGTTAGCACACCTCCTCCTGCGAGCGCTCCTCCACCTCTGCGCAGTCCACCCTGCCAGACGTATGATGTTGAGGCTCCTCCTGCCTCCATGCGTGAGCTGCCGCATTGGGAGTTGCCAGGTACCAGCGCTATGCAGCAACCTCCTCTTACCTTGAGGCAGGAGCCTCTTGCGTTGCGGCAACCTCCTCCACCCATGAGGCAGGAGCCTCATGCGTTGCGGCAACCTCCTCCACCCATGAGGCAGCAGCCTCATGCTATGCGGCAACCGCCTCAACCCTTGAGGCAAGAGCCTCTCTCTGCGCAGCAACCTCCTCAACCCTTGAGGCAGACGCAACCCTTGAGGCAGGAACCTCATGCCATGAGGCAGCCTCCTCAACGCATGCAGCAGCCGCATTCTTCGCAGCATGAGCCTCTTCCCATTCAACACGAACCGCATACCATGCAGCATGAGCCTCATGCCTTACAGCATTCGCTTCTGACCACGCTTGCTCCTCAGACCTCCGCAGAACCTCCTTCACCTCAGCCTCATGACTTTGTCATTGCCAGCCCTCATCCTCTTCAGCAGAGGCGTGATGATGGATCCGCAAGTGCGCATGCACCCGTTCTACAGGATTCAGCCATTCAGCATGCCGCTATACCGTTACCTCTCGCTTCTCAACTCTCAGGAGATGAGGTTTCTGAGGATGAAGCTGCTCACCTGGATGATCCTTCTTCTGATGTGGAGGAACACAAGTCGTCGCCACCTTCATTAGACTTTCGTAAGGTCCTGACTCTGTTCAGAGAGTTATACCCTGAACACTTCGTTTCTGCAACCCCTCGTTCTCCCCCATCCGAGTTTTCTCTAGGCATGCAGCCTATTACGTCTGCCTACACCAAGCTTGTCCTCGCCAGATCATCAAAGAGAGCTTTGAGGGTTTTAGGGGATTGGTTGCAGTCCAAGCAGCAACTGGGAAGGACATCTTTTGTGTTTCCTCCTCCTAAGCTGGCTTCTAAGTTGGGCGTCTGGTATGCCACGGGAGAGGAACCAGGCTTGGGGGTCCCTGCCTCTGCCCAGGCCGACTTCTCAAGTTTGGTTGACTCTCCCCGTAGGTCGGCTATGAGACGCTCCAAGGTCTGCTGGACTTTTTCTGATCTGGACCACTTGTTGAAGGGAGTCTTTCGCGCCTTCGAAATTTTTAATTTCCTCGATTGGTGCTTGGGGGCCTTGAGCAAGAAGACTGCCCCTTCTGACAAAGACTCGGCCATGCTGATCATGTCCTGTATGGACAGAGCAATTCGCGATGGTTCTGGCGAACTTGCTTCTATTTTTGTCTCAGGAGTCCTCAAGAAAAGGGAACATCTATGCTCCTACTTATCTACTGGTATCACCCCTTGCCAGAGGTCACAGTTGATGTTTGCTCCTCTCTCCAAGTTCCTGTTTCCGGAGGAGCTAATCAAGGAGATGGCTGCGGCTCTTATCCAGAAAGATACGCATGACCTCATGGCCTCTTCAGCACGTAAGGCTAAAATCGTACCTTCAGTGCCGAGATCTTACCGCACCCCTGTAGCTGATACACCTGCTACCAGATTCATTCCGCCCTTTCGTGGCAGAGCCCCCAGCCGAGGAAGTTCCCGTGGAGACAGTCACAGGGGCAAGTCCAAGAAAGATGCCAAGTCCACGAAAAGCAAGCTTTGACTTCCCTCCTCTCCAGACAGCTGTAGGAGCCAGACTCAAGACCTTCTGGCAAGCCTGGGAAAGAAGAGGTGCAGACGCTCAGTCTGTCAAGTGGCTAAGGGAGGGTTACAGAATTCCGTTCTGCCGCAATCCCCCTCTGACCACATCTCCCATCAACCTCTCTCCCAACTACAAGGAGAAGGACAAGAGGCTAGCGTTACATCAAGAGGTGTCGCTCCTGTTACAGAAGGAGGCAGTGGTGATAGTCCGGGACCATCAATCCCCGGGCTTTTACAACCGTCTCTTCCTGGTGGCCAAGAAGACAGGAGGTTGGAGACCGGTGCTGGACGTCAGTGCGCTCAATGCTTATGTCACCAAGCAGACGTTCACTATGGAGACGACGAAGTCGGTCCTAGCAGCGGTCAGGCAGGAGGACTGGATGGTCTCGTTGGATCCGAAAGACGCCTACTTTCACGTTCCCATCCATCCAGACTCCCAACCTTTTCTGAGATTCGTCTTTGGAGAGGTTGTGTACCAATTCCAAGCCCTGTGCTTTGGCCTAAGCACGGCACCCCTTGTGTTTACGCGACTGATGAGGAATATTGCGAAATTCCTTCACTTGGCAGACATCAGAGCCTCCCTTTATTTAGACGACTGGCTTTTAAGAGCCCCCACAAGTCGTCGCTGTCTGGAGAGTCTCAGATGGACTTTGGATTTGACCAAGGAACTGGGTCTCTTGGTCAATTTAGAGAAGTCCCAGCTCGTTCCTTCCCAAACCATCGTTTACCTGGGAATGGAGATTCAGAGTTGAGCTTTTCGGGCTTTTCCGTCGGCCCCAAAAATCAACCAAGCCCTAGAGTGCATCCTAAGCATGCTGAAGAAGAACCGATGCTCGGTGAGGCAGTGGATGAGTCTAACAGGGACTCTTTCATCGTTAGCCCTGTTCATCGAGTTAGGGAGACTCCACCTCCGCCCCCTTCAGTACCATCTAGCAGCTCACTGGAACAAGGATATGACGCTCGAGGCGGTCTCTATTCCTGTTTCCAAAGAGATGAGGGCTACTCTAACGTGGTGGAAGAACAACATTCTTCTCAAGGAGGGTCTCTCATTAGCTGTTCAGACCCCCGACCTTCATCTCTACTCGGACGCATCAGACTCGGGCTGGGGCGCGACATTGGACGGACAGGAATGCTCGGGGACATGGAACCAGGAACGGGAAACGCTTCACATCAATTGCAAGGAGTTGTTGGCAGTTCATCTGGCCTTAAGGAACTTCAAGTCCCTCCTGCTAAACAAGGTGGTGGAGGTGAACTCCGACAACACCACAGCCTTGGCGTACATCTCCAAGCAGGGAGGGACTCATTCGAGGAAGCTGTTCGAGATCGCAAGGGACCTCCTCATTTGGTCAAAAAGTCGAAAGCTCACGCTGGTAACGAGGTTCATTCAGGGCGATATGAATGTCTCGGCAGATCGCCTCAGCAGGAAGGGTCAAGTCATCCCCACAGAATGGACCCTTCACAAGAACGTGTGCAGCAGACTTTGGGCCCTGTGGGGTCAGCCAACTATAGATCTGTTCGCTACCTCGATGACCAAGAGGCTCCCATTGTACTGTTCCCCGATTCCAGACCCGGCAGCAGTTCACGTGGATGCTTTTCTGCTGGATTGGTCCCACCTCGACCTGTATGCATTCCCGCCGTTCAAGATCATCAACAGGGTTCTTCAGAAGTTCGTCTCTCACGAAGGGACACGGCTGACGCTGGTTGCTCCCCTTTGGCCTGCAAGAGAATGGTTCACAGAGGTACTGCAATGGCTGGTCGACGTTCCCAGGACTCTCCCTCTAAGAGTGGACCTTCTACGTCAACCTCACGTAAAGAAGGTACACCCAAGCCTCCACGCTCTTCGTCTGACTGCCTTCAGACTATCGAAAGACTCTCTAGAGCTAGAGGCTTTTCGAAGGAGGCAGCCAGAGCGATTGCCAGAGCAAGGAGGATATCCACTCGCAGAGTCTATCAATCTAAGTGGGAAGTCTTCCGTAGCTGGTGCAGAACCAATGCAGTTTCCTCTACCAGTACCACTGTAACCCAAGTTGCTGACTTCCTGTTACATCTTAGGAATGTTAGATCTCTATCAGCTCCTACGATCAAGGGGTACAGAAGTATGTTGGCAGCGGTTTTCCGTCACAGAGGCTTGGATCTTTCCTCCAACAAAGATCTGCAGGACATCCTTAGGTCTTTTGAGACCTCTAAGGAACGTCGGTTGTCCACTCCAGGCTGGAATCTAGACGTAGTCCTAAGGTTCCTTATGTCATCTAGATTTGAACCTCTCCAGTCAGCCTCTTTCAAAGACCTCACTCTCAAAACTCTTTTCCTCGTCTGCCTTGCAACAGCCAAAAGAGTAAGTGAGGTTCACGCCTTCAGCAGGAACATAGGTTTCACATCGGAAACGGCTACATGTTCCTTACAGCTCGGTTTTTTGGCAAAAAATGAGCTTCCTTCACGTCCTTGGCCTAAATCGTTCGATATTCCTAGCCTTTCCAACTTGGTGGGTAACGAATGGGAGAGAGTACTTTGCCCTGTCAGAGCTCTTAAGTACTATCTTAAAAGGTCAAAACCCTTGCGAGGACAATCAGAGGCCTTATGGTGTGCTATTAAGAAACCTTCGCTGCCTATGTCTAAGAACGCAGTTTCTTATTACATAAGGCTTCTGATTAGAGAAGCTCATTCTCACATGAAAGATGAAGACCTTGCTTTGCTGAAGGTAAGGACACATGAAGTGAGAGCTGTGGCTACTTCAGTGGCCTTCAAACAGAACCGTTCTCTGCAGAGTATTATGGATGCAACCTATTGGAGGAGCAAGTCAGTGTTTGCATCATTCTATCTCAAAGATGTCCAGTCTCTTTACGAGAACTGCTACACCCTGGGACCATTCGTAGCAGCGAGTGCAGTAGTAGGTGAGGGCTCAGCCACTACATTCCCATAATCCCATAACCTTTTTAACCTTTCTCTTGAATGCTTTTATTGTTGTTTTGGGTTGTACGGTAGGCTAAGAAGCCTTCCGCATCCTAGTTGATTTGGCGGGTGGTCAATTCTTTCTTGAGAAGCGCCTAGGTTAGAGGTTGTGATGAGGTCCTTTAGTATGGGTTGCAGCCCTTTATACTTCAGCACCTAAGAGTTGTTCAGCCTCCTAAGAGGACCACTGCGCTCAGTAAGGAAGACGTACTTATTAAAGGCAGAGTAATGGTTCAAGTCGACTTCCTTACCAGGTACTTATAATTTCATTTGTTATTTTGAATAACTGATAAAATGAAATACGGGATACTTAGCTTCTTGATTAACATGTACACTGGTTTTCACCCACCCCCCTGGGTGTGAATCAGCTACATGATTATCGGGTAAGATTAATATTGAAAAATGTTATTTTCATTAGTAAAATAAATTTTTGAATATACTTACCCGATAATCATGATTTAATTGACCCACCCTTCCTCCCCATAGAGAACCAGTGGACCGAGGAAAAAATTGAGGTGGTGTTGTCAAGAAGTACTGGAGTACCTGACCACAGATGGCGCTGGTGAGTACACCCCCCTCTTGTATAGCGATCGCTGGCGTATCCCGTCCGTAGATTTCTGTCGGGCAACGGAGTTGACAGCTACATGATTATCGGGTAAGTATATTCAAAAATTTATTTTACTAATGAAAATAACATTTTTTAACTGCTTTCGTTGTGTTTCAAGCATAGTTTGCTAGTGTTGTTGGTATTAGTGTATGTTCAACTGTTATATGTTTTTCCTCTTGCAAGAACTACTGTTCTGCATCTTGGTTCCCATGTAATTTTTAGATATATATAGTAAGGGCTAAGGTTGATTTATGCCAAGGGTTGTGTATTATATCTTAAAATATAGAAGGTTGCTATTAAATAAATTACAAAAAGTCAATAATAGAAAATAAATTACATAGGGGACATTTTGTACTGTAATTTTTAACTTATTATTGAGCTAGCTAGTCACTACATATTTCCAGTTCAGTTCTACAGTAGAGAAATATTTAATGTAAATGGAGATTATATTTACATCCTCCCAGCGAGGGGAGTCGGGCAATGGATAGGTTAAGTGGGGAGTACAACTCCTAAGAATTCCTTACATGGTTAATTTACAGTGCTTAGTTAACACACAATTATATCAATTGGCCAGATCATTAGCTCTCACGCATATTTTGAGAGATAGCGAGGTGTCAGGATGTCAATATTAAGCTCGTGAGAAGCACAGAACACGCCCTGGGTCAGAAAATCAGCCATTTGGTTAAGGATTTCCACCCACCGAAGGGTGAATCTCCACTATAAAGAGCTAAATGGCTTGTATTAGGTGTTGAAACAAATGACACATTTGAAAATAATTTGTATTTTTCCTAAGTATACAAACATTGAGCTCCTTACACAGACCTCTCTCGCCATCACTTACTTTCCCTACAAGTCCTGCCTACGATAAACAGGTGACGGCTTTTCACCAATGGGTGTGTGAGTGAGGTGGCTGGTCTACCCCCCTGCTAATTAGCTGTGGGTTGTTATACCTCGCTAAAAAGTGTGGGTAGTGTCAGCTTTCACCAAAATAATATTATGGATGCAGTATACTGTATTTAATAAGAATGTTTTATTACACAACATTAACAGTAAGGTTCTTTAAGCCATTAACAAGAAGAGAGTTTTTTTTTTTTTTTTTTTTTTGAAAAAGCCAAAATCATAATACTGTACTCCCTAAAACTTTACAGTTTACATAAGGCTTGGTAGTTCTATTGTAATACGTTCCTCC
Organism: Palaemon carinicauda; assembly: GCF_036898095.1. Taxonomy (NCBI): domain Eukaryota; kingdom Metazoa; phylum Arthropoda; class Malacostraca; order Decapoda; family Palaemonidae; genus Palaemon; species Palaemon carinicauda. The sequence goes on from NC_090769.1 coordinate 25,153,993, forward strand.
TGATAAGAATTTTTTTTTTTATTATACTGTACTAAATGAGAAGCTTCTTCAAGCTATTAACAAAAAGAGCTCTTATTTTGAATAAGTTGGCCAACATTACACAAAACTGCAAAGCATTGCATTTTATGTGAGACTTATCTCTGTTGTAATAACTGCCCCCATAATAGGTAAGAGGGGTTAGGTTAAATGACAGGTTACTAGTTATTTTCACTTGACCTTTTTGAAAAAAAAAAAATTGGGCAAATGAGAGAGAAACCTTGATATATACAGTAAAGTACTCTTCTAGCTAACCCATATGATTTGTTTATAAACGTTTTAACTAACCTATTTAAGGCAGCAGCTGTATCTATAAATTACAACATTATTGAAATTATTTTTTCGTTTTACTTTTCAGAAACTGGAGGAGTCAAGGCTTTCCCCATAGAGGGACCATTCAAAAATGAACGAGCTCGTCTGGCTGGTATGACAGATGCCGATCGAGCATATCGCAAGCAGTGGTTGAAGGATCAGGTTAGTCTGGCCTTTGATGTTATCAATCATATATATCATAAATATTTGTCATGCATAGTTTAAATTTTTAAATATTTAACTTAGCCGGTGAATATATAGCTGCAACTCTGTTGCTCGACAGACAAACTCTACGGAAAAAACTCGCCAGCGATCGCTACACAGGTTGCGGGTGTGCCCAACAGCGCCATCTGTCGACCAGATACCCAGCTCTTATGTAAATAAAGACTCAATTTTCTCTCTGTCGAGGTGTCGACAAGACGTACCTTACTCGCTGTTGCTAAACTGGAGTTTTTCACATCTTATTGGTGAAGTACTATATTCTGGTTTTGAGCTTTCGCTGTGCAGGGTTTTTCTTCAAACAAATCCTTGAACTCTTTTTTGTAACGGATTCATTGTTGATGACTTAGATCGTTTTTGGAATTTTCCCTTGACCAATTCAAAATGGCTGACCCTTCACAAGTTCCCAAATTTAGGAAATGCAATGCTAGGGACTGTTCTAGGCGTCTTCCGAAGGCTTCTATCGACCCTCACACTGTTTGTTCCAATTGTCGGGGTAAAACCTGTCAATTGGAAGATCGGTGTGAGGAGTGCGTGGGCCTTTCGGAATTCGATTTTATCGAATTTGAAAAGTACACACGCAGGCTAGAGAGAGATAGAGTTAGGAGAAGTTCTTCTCGGTCTATTGATGTATCCTCTCCTCATGCCCCACAACCTATTCCTTCCCCTGTAGTGGTTGTTCCTAACCCCCCTCCTAGCACTCAGGAACCATCGATGGCTGACATGATGCGTGCCATCCAGGCTCTGGGTGAGAGAGTTGAGTCCCTTGCAAGTGACCGTAATCAGCTCATGGCGGATGTTAAGGAGCTTAAGTGCCAAAGTGCAGTGGGAAGTGCTAAAGTGCCAAGTGATAGTGTTGTGAACAGTGTTGCGCTTGAGGGTTTGTCTGTTCGTGCCTGTCGTCCTCCTAGTCCGGGACCTCTTGCAAGCTCCCAAGTCCAGGGGAGAAGCAATGTCGTACGACGCATGGGTTCGAGAGGCTTTAATCAGCGAACAGACGTTCCCTCCATGGTATCGGGCGTATCTCCCCAAGATCGCCCCTACCTACCTAAGACGAGAGAGCCCATTTATACCTCGTCGTCTGAAGGTGTTTCTCGCAAGAAACTTTGGACCAAGGTCTCACGGCCTTTAAAACGTAAATCGGTCCCTTCAGGACAAGTCCAACGTCCCGGTTGTAGCCACTGGGTCAGTTCGGACTCGTTGCCGTCATCGGATGACTGCTCACCGCCTAAGAGAGGCAAAGCGGTACCGCTTCAGACACTAACACCGTCTGTCGCCGCACCTGCTCCCGTAGACCCTAAATGGGCTTTACTGCAAGACATGCAGTCCAAGCTTACGTCTCTGATGCAGGACTTTCATGCGGAGAAGGTTGCTGCCGTACCAGCAGCGAGTGCAGTACCTAGCCTACAACCTTCCAAGCGATCGGTTGTGCGTCCTGTGGACGCTGAGGTAACCTTCTCACGTACACCAGTTGAGAGAGTTCCTCCACCGATGCGTTCCAGTGTGGGCTACCAGCCGCATGTTGACGTTAAGCGACGCACGGAGGTCGGTGTTGACGTTCTGGACGTTCAACAACCTTCAGAGTTGACTTGTTTTGACGCGGTGCGTCAACCTCCGCAACCCAGTGTGGTTCCCACTGCGCAACCCAGTCAGTCTAGACAGTCTCGGGTAGACGCTGTGCGTCCTCGCGCTACCATGGTTGTTGACAGCTCACAGACTGTGCAGCAGGTCCATGACGTTGCGTCCGGCTCAGTCACGCATGCACCAGTGCGACCGGACTCAGCGAACCAGCCGTTACCCACTCCGTTGCCGTTTCCTCATCAGTTTTCGGATGAGGAACTTTCTGATGATGATGTTGCTGCACATCAAGATGAACAACATTCAGAACTGGACGAGCCTAAGTCTACTCAACCCTCTTTGTACTTTAGAAAAGTTTTGGCTATTTTCAAAGAGCTGTTTCCTGACCAGTTTGTTTCTGTGGCTCCTCGTTCTCCGCCTTCAGAGTTTGTTTTAGGCATGCCTTCTACCGCGCCTGCCTTTACTAGACTCGTCCTCGCACGCTCGTCCAAGAGAGCTTTGCGGGTGATAGGAGACTGGTTAGAGTCCAAGAAGAGTTTAGGGAAGACAGCATTTGCTTTTCCCCCTGCTAGACTCTCTTCTAGATCGAGTGTCTGGTATGCCACGGGAGAAGTTCTCGGCTTGGGAGTTCCTGCCTCTGCCCAGGGCGACTTCTCAAGTCTTGTAGACTCTCCCCGCCGCCTTGCCATGAGACGCTCAAAGATTTGTTGGTCATCATCGGACCTGGACCACCTTATGAAAGGAATCTTTAGGGCTTTTGAAGTCTTTAACTTCTTAGACTGGTGCCTAGTAGCCCTAAGCAGGAAGATCTCTTCGACAGATAAAGAGACTTCTTTGCTCATTATGTCCTGCATGGACAAGGCCGTCCGTGATGGGTCCAATGAGCTTGCTGCCTCATTTGTGTCCGGAGTCCTGAAAAAGCGAGAATCTCTCTGCTCATTCTTTTCTGCTGGAGTTACACCGTGCCAGAGATCTGAGCTTCTCTTTGCTCCTCTTTCCAAGTGCCTTTTTCCAGAAGTCCTGATAAAGGAAATAGCCGCTTCCTTAGTGCAGAAGGACACTCACGATCTTGTTGCGTCCTCAGCTCGCAAAGCTCCCCCTTTGCCTACATTGTCAGCTAGACCGAGGATGGACACTCCAGCATCTTGCTTTATTCCGCCCTTTCGTGGCAGAGCCTCCAGCAGAGGAGGTGCTCGTGCCGAAGGGAAGCGAGGAAGAGGAAAGGATCCAAGTCCTCTAAGGGCAGAGTCTGACTGCCCGCAACTTCAGACAGCAGTGGGAGCCAGACTCAAGAACTTCTGGCAAGCCTGGGAGAAGAGAGGCGCAGATGCACAATCTGTGAAGTTGCTCAGAGAGGGGTACAAGATCCCTTTTGTACGAAAACCCCCTCTAGCAACGTCTCCCATCGATCTCTCTCCCAGGTACAGAGAGGAAGAAAAGAGACAAGCCCTGAAACTGGAAGTGTCTCTTTTGCTAAAGAAGGGAGCGGTGGTCAAAGTCTCGGACCTTCAATCACCGGGATTCTACAACCGCCTCTTCTTGGTTTCAAAGAAGACAGGAGGGTGGAGGCCGGTGCTAGACGTCAGTGCTCTGAATGTCTTTGTCACAAAGACGAAGTTCTCCATGGAGACCACAAAGTCAGTCTTAGCAGCGGTCAGAAGGGAAGACTGGATGGTCTCCCTAGACCTAAGGGACGCCTACTTCCACGTCCCCATCCACTCAGACTCCCAACCTTTTCTGAGATTCGTTTTCGAAAAGGTGGTCTACCAGTTTCGGGCCCTGTGCTTTGGCCTAAGCACAGCTCCTCTCGTGTTTACGAGGCTGATGAGGAATGTAGCCAAATTCCTCCATTTATCGGACATCCGAGCCTCCCTTTATTTGGACGACTGGCTTCTCAGAGCCTCTTCCAGTCGTCGCTGTCTGAAGGATCTCAAGTGGACTCTAGATCTGACCAAGGAATTGGGACTCCTAGTCAATTTGGAAAAGTCGCAACTGGTCCCATCCCAAACTATTGTGTATTTAGGGATGGAGATTCACAGTCTAGCTTTTCGGGCTTTTCCGTCGGCCCCCAGAATAAGTCAAGCCCTGTTATTCATCCAGAACATGCTGAAGAAGGAACGCTGCTCAGTCAGGCTGTGGATGAGTCTGGTAGGGACGCTATCATCCCTGGAACAATTTGTGTCATTAGGAAGACTACACCTCCGTCCGCTTCAATACCATCTAGCTTTTCACTGGAAAAAGGACAAGACGCTAGAAGCGGTCTCGATCCCGATTTCCGAAAAGATGAAGTCTTGTCTGACTTGGTGGAAGGACAATATCAACTTAAGAGAGGGTCTTCCCCTGGCTGTTCAGACTCCCAACCACGTTCTCTTCTCGGACGCATCGGACGTGGGCTGGGGCGCGACATTAGACGGTCGGGAATGCTCAGGACTGTGGAACTCGAGTCAGAGGAACATGCATATCAACTGCAAGGAGCTGTTGGCAGTACATCTGGCCTTGAAAAGCTTCAAGTCTCTCCTTCGAGGCAAAGTGGTGGAAGTGAACTCAGACAACACCACTGCCTTGGCGTACATCTCCAAGCAAGGAGGGACCCACCCACTGACGTTGTACGAGATCACAAGGGACCTGCTCATCTGGTCAAAAGGTCAAGACATCTCACTAGTAACGAGGTTCATCCAAGGCAACTTGAATGTCATAGCAGATTGTCTCAGTCGGAAAGGGCAAGTAATTCCAACAGAATGGACCCTCCACAAGGATGTGTGCAAGAGACTTTGGGCCACTTGGGGCCAACCAACCATAGATCTCTTTGCAACCTCGCTGACGAAGAGGCTTCCAATCTATTGCTCCCCAGTCCCGGACCCAGCAGCAATACATATAGATGCCTTTCTCCTAGATTGGTCACATCTAGATCTCTACGCATTCCCACCGTTCAAGATTGTCAACAAGGTACTGCAGAAGTTGGCCTCTCACGAAGGGACAAGGTTGACGCTAGTTGCTCCCCTCTGGCCCGCGAGAGAATGGTTCACCGAGGTACTTCGATGGCTAGTAGACGTTCCCAGAAGTCTTCCTTTAAGGGTGGACCTTCTACGTCAGCCACACGTAAAGAAGGTACACCAAAGCCTCCTCGCTCTTCGTCTGACTGCCTTCAGACTATCGAAAGACTCTCGAGAGCTAGAGGCTTTTCGAAGGAGGCAGCCAGTGCGATTGCTAGAGCAAGGAGAGCATCCACCATTAGACTCTACCAATCAAAGTGGGAAGTCTTCCGAGACTGGTGCAAGTCAGTTTCTGTATCCTCGACCAGTACCTCTGTAACTCAAATAGCTGACTTTCTCTTATACCTGAGAAAAGGACGATCCCTTTCAGCTCCCACTATCAAGGGCTACAGAAGCATGTTGGCATCGGTCTTCCGGCATAGAGGCTTAGATCTTTCCAACAATAAAGATCTTCAAGACCTCCTTAAGTCTTTTGAGACCACTAAGGAGCGTCGTTTGGTTACACCTGGTTGGAATTTAGACGTGGTACTAAGATTCCTCATGTCAGACAGGTTTGAGCCGCTACAATCAGCCTCCCTGAAAGATCTCACTCTAAAGACACTTTTCCTAGTATGCTTAGCCTCAGCTAAAAGAGTCAGTGAGATTCATGCCTTCAGCAAGAACATCGGATTTTCATCAGAAAAAGCCACATGTTCGCTACAACTTGGTTTTCTAGCCAAAAATGAGCTGCCTTCTCGACCTTGGCCTAAATCGTTCGATATTCCCAGCTTATCGGAGATTGTAGGCAATGAACTAGAAAGAGTCTTATGCCCTGTGAGAGCTCTTAAGTTCTATTTAAAGCGCACTAAACCTTTACGAGGCCAATCTGAAGCTTTATGGTGTTCAGTTAAGAAACCATCTTTGCCTATGTCAAAGAATGCTTTATCCTACTTTATCAGACTGTTAATACGAGAAGCTCATTCACATCTGAGTGAGGAAGACCAAGCTTTGCTTAAAGTGAAGACACACGAAGTTAGAGCTGTTGCAACTTCCGTGGCCTTTAAGCAAAATAGATCTCTGCGAAGTATAATGGACGCAACCTATTGGAGAAGCAAGTCAGTGTTCGCGTCTTTTTATCTAAAGGATGTCCAGTCTCTTTACGAGGACTGCTACACACTGGGACCATTCGTAGCAGCGAGTGCAGTAGTGGGTGAGGGCTCAACCACTACAATTCCCTAATTCCATACCCTTTTAATCTTTCTCTTGAAATGTTTTTAATGTTGTTTTTATGGGTTGTCCGGAAGGCTAAGAAGCCTTTCGCATCCTGGTTGATTTGGCGGGTGGTCAAAGTCATTTCTTGAGAGCGCCTAGATTAGGGGTTTGATGAGGTCCTGTTGTATGGGTTGCAACCCTTGATACTTCAGCTCCTAGGGGTCGATCAGCATCCTAAGAGGATCGCGAGGCTCCGTAAGGAAGACGTACTTAAAAGGCAGAGTAATTGTTCAAGTCGACTTCCTTACCAGGTACCTATTTATTTTGTTTTTGTTATTTTGATAACTTCTAAAATGAAATAAAAAACTCTTAGCTCATAAAATGTAAACATATATTACTGGTCTCTACCCACCATCCTGGGTGTGAATCAGCTATATATTCACCGGCTAAGTTAAATATTTAAAAATGATATTTTAATTATAAAATAAATTTTTGAATATACTTACCCGGTGAATATATAAATTAAATGATCCTCCCTTCCTCCCCAATAGAGACGCAGTGGGACGAGGAGAAAATAGAGTCTTTGTTTGCATAAGAGCTGGGTATCTGGTCGACAGATGGCGCTGTTGGGCACACCCGCAACCTGTGTAGCGATCGCTGGCGAGTTTTTTCCGTAGAGTTTGTCTGTCGAGCAACAGAGTTGCAGCTATATATTCACCGGGTAAGTATATTCAAAAATTTATTTTATAATTAAAATATCATTTTTATTTAATCCTATGTGGTTACAAACGTCTGACTCATTTAGCCCTGTGTGGTTTACTCCTATGCCAATTTTCTACACCCAAATAAAAAGGTAAAGGGGTTCAATTGGTAACTATAATAGGTTACTTAACAACTCCACTGCTGGGCAACATTATGCACTGCTGCGATGCAAGCTCCTCTTTTCCTGGTCGTTATGTTAATAGGTGTTCCCTCTTTTTCTGCTCTACGATCACGACCATACTACACAATGATTTACCCTTACAGTGCTTTCTGTGTTTTTGTGCTTGATGTCTAGTGTTGCTATTGTAATTTGGACTTGCCCTGGCCATGATGGTCACCCTTGTGGCCTTTTCTTGAGTCGGTTGAGGTAGATTCGCATCCCCTATGCCCTTCTTGCCATGGTAAATGATGTTCCATAGAATCACTATGTGAGTATTGTAGGGAATGGCTGTCATCCCAGTGGGAGGAATATTGTTCCTGTCACAAGAAAAAAGCTAATAGGGATTGTTCCTGTTCGTCATTATCTTCTGTTGACAGTGAGAAGCATAAGCACTTTTCTTTGGCACCCAATAATCCTCACTCCACTCATCCATTTCCAGAGCCCTTAGGGACTCTGGTAACTTAGGATGATGGCTGTGATTTAACAATGGTTATTGAAGATGATTTTGGTTATGTTTTATCGGCCCATGGACTAAGTGATCACGGGTCGCTCCTAGAGACTGATTGATAATTCCGAACCTGTTCCGGAACCTAAGGTTGATGAAACTGTTTAATGTGGGAGGTTCGTGGGGCTGTCCGTCGATAAGGACAATGTTATTGAGCTTCTCGAGAAGCACCAAGAGGAGTTTACAACAGGCGTCCTGAAGAAGTTGGAGGTCATGCAACTGAACGTCATTCAGGAACAGTTATATGGTGGCGAGGAAGAGGGCAGATGCGACTACGACAACGGCAGAAAGTGAGGTACAGTGAACCCTCGCTACTTCGCGGTTCGACCACCGCGGATTCACCACTTCGCGGATTTTTTCCATAACCCATATATATACAGTAATATATATATATATATATATATATATATATATATATATATATATATATATATATATATATATATATATATATATATATATATATATATATATATATATATATATGTATGCATGTATTTATGTATATATGTAGGTATGTATATGTGTATACATATAAATATATATATATATATACACACACACACACACATATATATATATATATATATATATATATATATATATATATATATATATATATATATATATATATATATATAAAGTAGGAAGATGTGATGTAGTTCTAAGGGAAAAGTATGGGAAATATGTCTGGGTAATAAGCAAAGCTCTACCTCCAGTTTGTTACTACATTATGATCAGAGATAAACGTAAACAAAACATTGGTTGCCATTTTTTATCGTGCTTTTTAGCATGTTTAGGAAATGCATGATATAAAATCACCTTTAATATTTGTGCCTGTTTTAGTTTATGGTACTGTAGTACATGCATTAAGTGTTCTGTACATTAAAGGGTAGTTTGTTAACAGTACTACGTACAAGGGAAGGTTTTAAAAGTCTGAATATACATGTTGAATAAATAGGTAAATATGGTGTCACTACTTCGCGGATTTTCACCTATCGCGGCCGCGACTGGAACCTATCTACCGCGATAAACGAGGGTTCACTGTAATGGTATATCATTATTATAAAATGACAGATTTCATAGAAAAGAAACGCCCCGAAAAGTTCACACAGGTTGTGTTCTTGCTCAGTGTAATGACATTTGCCTGAATCCTTTCAGGAACATTTTAAAAAGCAGGCAGAAACAAGCTTCCTCGGATCATTATTTTTTTTTTAAGAGGCCATTAGTAGGCCAAGGGGTAAGTCAAAGTGATCTGAAAAATAACAGAAAAGTGCAAGTGAAGAAGAAATTGATGAAATTTAGAAAGTACAAAATGTTAAGTAAAAAAAAACAATAAAAAATTAGAAGGCATAAAAAAATGTAAGTTTTTCGTAAAGTTAAGTGTTAATCTTTTCTGCCATTTGTGAATGTGTTTCGTAAAGTTGGATGTTAATGTTTTCTGCCATTTGTTAATATGTTTTGTAAAGTTGAGTGTTCATGTATTCTAACGTTTGCCCTCCTCCTCTGCTGCCACTTTCGGTTTTGGACATTGCCTCACTTGAAAGGTAAGGTTCCACATTTTCATATAGTATTATTATTTTCCATTTAATATTGCATTATGTTCTAATAACTACTTTTACTTCATTTACAGGTATTAATGCTAAGGTTAGGTATATTGAATGATTCAAATGTATTTGGCTGTATTTCATAGTGGCTATAGCTCTATTATAAAATTTAATGTGGTGTTTTTGTAAGGCTGGGAACGAATTAGGGGGTTTACATGTAAAACTATCCTCATACGAAAAAATCAAGATATGAAAGCCGCTCGGGAATGAATTCATTTTGTATTCTGAGGTACAGTGAACCCTCGCTACTTCGCGGTTCGACCATCGCGGATTCACCACTTCGCGGATTTTTTCCATAACCCATATATATACAGTAATATATATATATATATATATATATATATATATATGTATGCATGTATTTATGTATATATGTATGTATGTATATATGTAGGTATGTATATGTGTATACATATAAATATATATATATATATATATATATATATATATATATATATATATATATATATATATATATATATATATATATATATATATCTAAAGTAGGAAGATGTGATGTAGTTCTAATGGAAAAGTATGGGAAATATGTCTGGGTAATAAGCAAAGCTCTACCTCCAGTTTGTTTCTTCATTATGATCAGAGATAAATGTAAACAAAACATTGGTTGCCATTTTTTATCATGCTTTATAGCGTGTTTAGGAAACGCATGATATAAAATCGCCTTTAATATTTGTGCCTGTTTTAGTTTAGGGTACTGTAGTACATGCATTATGTGTTCTGTACATTAAAGGGTAGTTTGTTAACAGTACTACGTACAAGGGAAGGTTTTAAAAGTCTGAATATACATGTTGAATAAATAGGTAAATATGGTGTCACTACTTCGCGGATTTTCACCTATCGCGGCCGCGTCTGGAACCTATCTACCGCGATAAACGAGGGTTCACTGTATTACTTTTACTCAAGATTTACCGTGCACAAGAAGATTTACCAATTTCAGGTTCTGTGCTTTGGCCTGTCTACAGCACCCCAAGTATTCACAATGTCAACAGCATTCGTCATCTTCGTTATTTAGGTGATTGGTTGATTCTTGCAGACTCGGTGGAGAAATTTCTCCTACACTGGGAGAGGCTTCTTTTTGTCACGATATGGGATTGTAATAAATTTTGATACTTCCTCTCTCCAACCCTCACAGAAGCTGTATATCTTGGGACACAAATAAACACCCTAGATGGAAAAGTATTTCAGTCTCAAAGTAGAATTGAGAGGCTCAAGGAGACAGCGCAACCTTCCTTTTGCAACACTTGCTACAAGCACAGGTGTGGCTTTGCCTGTTGGGAAACTTGACCTCCTTGGAGTGTCTAGTGGCCAACGGATGTCTTCCAATTCGATCTCACCAGTGGCCTCTGAGGACCTTTTGGTCTCAGCATGGGGACCCTCCGGACCTTTGGATACCGGTAGGGCCACAGTAGAAGGGAGACTTGAGTTGGTGGGTAGTGTATACCAACCCTCCCAAGGTTTGTCAAAAGAACGGTTGGGGGGCCGCACCAATAGTCCATTTCTTTTAGCGAGGCAGATTTGCACCGACTCGCAGCGGTGCTCTTTTAGCTCGGAAAAGTTTCCCTGATTGCCGATTGGTTGTACAAGATAATTCTAACCAATCGGCGATCAGGAAACTTTTCCGAGCTAAAAGGGCACCGGTGCGAGTTGGTGCAAATATGCCTCGCTAAAAGAAATGGACTATAGTGCATCACATGGGCTCCAAGCTGCGATCTGATTCTGATTGGCAGTACCACATACACCTCTTGGAGATGAGGGCCTAAAAACACTTCCAATAGTCCTTTCAGGTCACATCGATGATTTTGGCATATCTAAACAAGCAAGGAGGTACTCTTAAATGGCAGCTTTGCCAACTAGCCATAGAGATTCTGCACTGGACGGAAGGTAATCGATCTCCCTGTCAGCCTGGTTCGTTCTAAGCAAAAATAACATTCTTGAGTACAATCTGAGTAAGAAGACTCGGATACTTGGCTCTGAATGTTCTTTATATCCTCTGATAGACAAAAAAGTCCTGACTTTGTAGGGTTCGCCGTCCAACATTCATGTGACAACCTAGACGTCTATGCGTTCCCCTCATCCAACTGCAGGTAACAACCATTTTTCCTTGTGTAGTCTTAAAATATTTTATATATTTTATGTCCCCATTGGCCTTGTGAGTGGGAGACTGGTAATGTCTAGGTTTAAGGATGGAGTGATTATCACTTTACTCTTACCTAGCCAAGTCACAGTGCTTGTTTCCCCTTATTAACCATGATTTCCCAGGCCGTCAACTCTCCTGCTTACCAGACTGAGAGTTCACGAGGTGTCAGGGTACATCTCTCACGCTCTTCGAGCTCTGACCCATATCGCAGGGCAAGTTTCCCATCCAGTTAGGTTTTGGACTTCCACTCATCTAAGGTCAGTCTCCATAGTAAATAGCGAATGTTTTGTATTTATGTAGGAACAAATGACATTTGGAAGTAATTTGCATTTTTCTAACAATACAAACCTCAGCTCTTTACTCATACTTGTCCTGCCATCACTTGTCCCCCAAAGAAGTTCTACCTGCAATTAAAAGCTAGCCGTCTGACAGGGTATGTGAGTGGGGTGGCTGGTCTAACCCCCCACTAATTAGTGTCATTAACACCTTGGGTAAAAGTTCATGGCTAGATTCCAGCTAGTCTGAAAACACATATCCATAGTAATGTCTTTTGACATTAAATGTCTGTGAGGTCTTTATTTGTGTGGCTTTGTAGACAAATTGTTTCGTGTGAAAAACAATTCATAAGTTCAACTCCTATTAAACACATTTTGTAACAGTTCAAAGTGGTGCTTATTCAAAGCATATTAAAGAAATTTATTGAAGTTTTTGGCTAAAGGGAATCTAGTGGATAAGATACAAAGTCTTGATATATATAGCACAAACTAGATATACATAGAACAATGCTTGTGTCTCCTCAGTATGGATTATGGCGAGACCAGTCTTGGTGCTGACTGATATCTTGTTGTCCTTCATTTTTATACAGTTCACCTGTATTCATGTTGAGTTAATTGAATATCCTTAACATAATACTTTTAAGATAACATATAGGTAGTAAGTTGGCCAAGGCACCAGACACTACAACATTGGACCCCTCTCTGCTATCGGCTCATTTTTCCTTTGCCTACATTTGCACCGAATAGTTTGGACTATTCTTTACTCATTCTTTTTCCTTATACTCCTGACAACAGTAAGATAACCAAAAATTCATCTTCACTCAAGGGGTTAATTACTGCACTGCAATTACTGAACACTTGGTAAAGGTAGAAGAGACTAGCTATGATTAGCAGCTTTTCTATGAGAACACTTCAATATCAAACCATTGGCTTGGTTAGTGCCATAGCCTCTGTACCATGGTCTTCCCATGTCTTGGGTTAAAGTTCTCTCACTTGAAGGGTATTCAGGCACACTATTTTGTTACCCTATTTCCTTTCCTCACTGGGCTATTTTTCCCTGTTGGAGCCCTTGGACTTAAGCCTCTTGCATTTCCAACTAACATTGTAGCTTACTCAGGCACACTATTTTATGTTACCCTATTTCCTTTCCTCACTGGGCTATTTTCCCTGTTGGAGCCCTTGGACTTAAGCCTCTTGCATTTCCAACTAACATTGTACGTAGCCTAGTTAGCAATAATAATAATAAAAATAAAGAGCTTAGGTTTGTATAGTTAGGAAAAATGCAAATTATTTTCTTGATTCATGATTAAACGTTATCACCATTTGTCATGATTTTTTGTCATTTGAAAAGTTAGACTGCTCAACCTAACTGAAAAAGCAAGTTAAAACAATTCATTGAAACGGCATAGGATTCCATAGAGTGGAGTCAGTTTTGCCTTTGTGTTGGTAGAAAATGTACCATGTTCTTTGCAATTTTTTTTTTCCATTACAGCATTATCAGAAGTGAAAATTGTGTTAAATTTCTGGTAAATAAAAATTTGAATACAGTACTTCGGTTTATGAGTATGGTGTAATTGCAAGTACAGTACATATCAAAAGAGATTGAAACAGATAGGGTTAACATTACAATTTATTAGCATAGAACTAAATATAATATGCACTGTATTTTCAAAATAGAGCTTTTTTTAATGTCTTCTACTCATTTTGAAAACTTTCAAAATCACCCAAATGGAGAACTTATAATTGAATAATTTTGTTTTTAGTTGTCCAGGAGTACAAGTACTGTATTTAATCCTTTGCAAATTATGAAATCACAAGAAAATCAATCTACTTCAGACATTGCCATTTACCACAGTGTCACAGTTCATATACAGTAATCCACTGTTGCATAAAGACGAATCGTAATGTAATTGATATCTTTTATAACTAATTGATGTAATGTACTGTATAAGGAGAGATCTTATGCAAATTATAATTCCATATGTTTGTTAATTATTTTCCTCTAAACTGCCAAGTTGTGGAATGATCTTCCTAATCGGGTAGTTGAATCAGTAGAACTTCAAAAGTTCAAAGTTGGAGCAAATGTTTTTGTGTTGACCAGGCTGACATGACTTTTTATAGTTTATATATGATATCTGTTTTTGACGTTAATAGTTTATCTATGACATATCTGTTTTGAGGTTGTTACTATTTTTAGAATAATTTATTGTTAATTTGTTCTCATTTATTTATTTCCTTATTTCCTTTCCTCACTGGGCTATTTTTCCTATTGGAGCCCTTGGGCTTATAGCATTTTGCTTTTCCAATTAGGGTTGTAGCTTGGCTAGTAATAATAATAATAATAATAATTCTTATTTGTTGAATGACAGTGAGAGAGGTAAAGTTAAATGTACACTTAATAACATAACATTTAAATTTTTATGGCTGTTCTTTACTTATAAATTGCATTTTGCAGATCCTTTCTGAAAGTGAACCAAGGCCGGTCCCTGGATATTATGAGGCTCGCTATAACCCAATAAGAAGGTTTTACCGGTGGCCTCTTGATACAATTTTCAAAGCTACAGTTCCAGTCCTGGTAAATATTTTATTTTACTTTGAACAGAGGGCTGAATACCTTCGATAGATTTTTTTTTTTTTTCTGGCAAGATTATCTTGAAAAATTACTAAGATATAAGTAGTAACCTATCAAGATTGTTCCATATTTACTTTTGTGTAATTTTTTATGTACTTGTTTCAATTTGTCCATCCTGTTTAAGAACAAATAATTTGGTTGAGTTCTTCAAGATAAGTGCTGTAACTCCTGTTCAAGTGGTAGTTCAGCTCTAATTTTTTTTCAATCCTTTCAAGCAGTTCCAAAGTTATTTGTAAAATTAGTAAGAAAATATTTATCAGACGGAAAGGTCGAGAATTTCGACTACACTGTCAATAGATTAACAATATTTGGAAAAAAAACATTTCATAACTTAGTTATACTACAGAATTCATTAATCTCATTACAGGGCTATGAGCGAGCTGCAAAATACCGTTGGTTTACAGGAAAGTTCTCGATGATATTCGCTGGAGCAGTGGGAATTTACTACTATCTCTCATATAATAAGAATGTAAGTACAGTAATGAAAGAGTCTTGTACGATTTGCAGTTTTTGAGAATGGAAGCTTCATCTGTGGTGGATAATGGGGGAGGGTGGGATGTGGCACCTCACTGGGCTATTTTCCCTGTTGGAGCCCCTGGGCTTATAGCAACCTGTTTTTCTAACTAGGGTTTTAACTTAGCAAGTACAGTAAAAGTAATAATAATAATATTATGCTAAGTGCCAGTGTATAATTAGGCTTGCCTTAAAATCAGGTTATGACCATGTTTACTAGTAGTTTTATGCATACATAGATCATTTTTTATACTCCAGACTGTGATTGCAAATAATTTTCATTTTCAGATTTAATTTACTATTTTAAAGGTAATTCTTAGTGTTTTATCATGGTATACAATATGAACATTTGCATATGAAAAACTTAATTGTATTGTTCAATAATGTTATTACAAAAGCTATTGATTTTATTTATAGATTATAATAGGAAATTGATTCAGCCTTCCATCGCAGTCTTCAGTTTTTCTTAGTGTTATTCATTTGTTTTAAAAAATGCAGAGAAAGTATGCTCATAATAGAACTGGTTTATGACCAAGTTCTAGATGAAAATTTCATGCATACATATATAATTTTTTAGATGCGTTTGTGTTTGCAAATAATTTCAATGGTTGTTTCCTATAACATTTGAGAGGCCATTCTTTAGATTTTCACATAGTATACAGAAAGTTGTAAAATTTAATGTTTTTGCAGGTTAGAGTGCTGTGTAGTCTCCAAGGACTTTCCTATTAAAGGCTAGAACAGGGAATCCAATACAACCTGATTACCAAAGAAATATTGTTTCCCTTCTTAGGGCCTGTGTATCAAATATGTGAAGCATAAGCCCAGTATGTATAGGGGTGACCTGCAAATTCAGGCTCATTTGAACTTGCCACAGCACCTCGGTAGCTCAATATCGTCTGCTTGGAGTTACGTCATGTACCAAATTTAGGTTTTTAAATATTTAACTTAGCCGGTGAATATATAGCTGCAACTCTGTTGCTCGACAGACAAAAAACTGTACAAAAAAACTCGCCAGCGATCGCTATACAGGTTGCGGGTGTGCCCATCAGCGCCAACTGTCGGCCAGATACCAAACTCCATGCAAACAAAGACTCAATTTTCTCTCTGTCGACGTGTCGACAAGACGTACTTTACTCGCTGTTGAAACCTGGAGTTTTTCCCATCATCTTTGGTGAAGTACTATATTCTGGTTTGAGCTTTCGCAGTGCAGGTGTTTTATCTTCATCTTAAATCTTGAACTCGTTTTGGATAGATTTAATTTTTGGTGACAAAGAGAGTATGGACTTTCTTTGACTTTTAAATGGCCGACCCTTCCCTTAGACGGAAGTGTGTTTAGGCTTTTAGTAATTATCTTATCACATTATAAATTAATTATAGATATTCCTCTTCGATTAACTTTCCATTTATAATAAACATAAAAAATAAATTTTAATGTTTTGTTTATATGCGACCTTTCCTGAGAGTAGGCGGTCCTAACTTGGAAACCGAAGTTAATCAACGTTGAGCCCTTTAAATCGTAAATAGCTTTTAAAGAGCTAAGGATTTAAAACTTTTTAAATGAAATATTTTATGAAAGAATTTCTTTGAATAGTCTTCGTACTGTTTTCAAAGATGAACTACGCAGTTTGCGCTCTATCGTTACGATAGAGAGAGAGTGTATCACGGTTTCACTTTGCAGAAAGAGTAAATCGATTCTGACGTTTTGTTCATTCTTCTTTCAAAGCTTAAATGTTTTAAATTCTATTTTAAAGGAACTTTTTAATTGAAAAACCTTTCAGTTTTTTCCTTTGGTCAAATAACATGTTTTTTTGACGAAACGTAATTGGGCTCTTCTCTTGGGTGCGAAATCAAAAGAGAAAGAGAGAGAGAGAGATAGAGACGGAGGGAGAGAGAGGAGAGAAAACGTTCCTTTCAAGCGGGTAACGTTGTTCTCGAGTTACTCTCGTCCTTAGTCTCTGTACGGGGAGAAAGGATAAAACGTTTTTAGTTTTATTCTCGTCCCCAGGCAATGTACGGTGAGAGATTGAAAACGTAGTTTTGAATGAACTAGTGTTTATTCTCTTCCCCAACCACTGAATTTTTTTTTTTTATCTTAAAAGATGTTTACTGTTTTTTTGCTGGTATTAATGTGCTTGCATTATACGCCTGATTTCGCATTTACTACCTTTTGATGAGGGTAGAATTGCGTGCTTCAGGTAGAAATCAGTAAAAGTTTCGATTTCAGTGAAATAAGTGCAAAACAGAAAATCGTAGTGATAAAGTGATATTACGCAAAGTGTTACAGTGTTGCGTCCGAGGGTTCGTCTGTTCATGCCTGTCGTTCACCTAGTCCGGGACCTCTTGCAAGCTCCCAAGCCCAGGGGAGAAGT
Organism: Palaemon carinicauda; assembly: GCF_036898095.1. NCBI lineage: Eukaryota > Metazoa > Arthropoda > Malacostraca > Decapoda > Palaemonidae > Palaemon > Palaemon carinicauda. The sequence continues at coordinate 25,171,303 of NC_090769.1, forward strand.
AATGTTGTACGACTTATGGGTTCGAGAGGCCTTGATCAGCGAACAGACGTTTCCCTCTATGGTATCGGGTGTATCTTACCAAGATCTCCCCTACCATAAGGCGAGAGAGACGTTTTTCTCCTCGTCATCCGAAGGCTTTTCGCATAAAAAACCTGTAACAAGGTTTCGAGACCCTTAAACGAAAGTCAGTCCTTTCAGGACAGGTCCAGCGTCCTGGTTGCAGCCATTAGGACAGCTCTGACCCTATGCAGTCATTGGAAAACTGCTCACCGCCTAACAAAAGCGTAACACAGACTCCGAGAGTCTTTTTTTGTTGGCAAAGTGTTGCGGTCACAGACGTTACCCTCGTCTCTTACCGCAACCATTTCCGTTGATCCTTAATGGGTTGTACGGCAAGACATGCAGAATATGCTTGCCTCCCTTATGGAAGACTATTCTGCCGATTAGTCCGTTGAGTCTAGCCGTTTATCTCATCGATAGCCTGGCTTTCAGCCAACCTAACGTTCCTTTGTGCATCCTGTTGACGTTGGCGTAGCTAAGTCACGTCAGTCAGGTTGTTTAGAACCACACTCGATGCGGTCTCGTGTGGATTTTCAGCCACATTTGGACGTTAGGCCACTTGCTGATGCTCCTGTTGACGTTTAGGACGTTCGCTAACAATCGGAGTTGACTTGTTTTGACGCTGTGCGTCAACCTCCGCATTCTAGAGTTGTTTTGACTGCTCAGTCTAGGCAGTCAAAGCAGTCTCGAGTGGACGCTGTGCGTCCTCACGCACCTGTTGTTGTTGACAGTTCAGTTGTTGACAGTTCACAGACTGTCAAGCAGTTACATGACGTTGCGTCCTGGTCCGCTACTAATGCACCAGTGTGTGTGGACTCTGCTTGTAAAGCATTGCCACCACGGTAGGTCTCTCCCTTGCTTGAGACTCAGCTTTTATCGGACAAGGTTCCTTTAAATGAGGAAGTTGCTGTTCCCCCTCCTACTGATATTCCCTTGAGGACTCTGTCAGACGGAGAGGAGCCTAAAGCTGCTTAGCCCTCTATGGACTTTAATTAAATCATGCTGATTTTTAAGGATCTTTGTCCGGATCTTTTTGTAACTGCTGCTCCTCGTTCGCCTAAACGTCAGAGCTTACACTAGGCCTAGCTACTTCGAAGCCGTTGTTTATAAGCTAGTGCTCTCTCGCTCTCCTAGAGAGCTTTACGTCTGCTAGGCGACTGGTTTATCACCAGGAGGAGTTTGGGGGATACAGCCTTTGCTTTCCCTTCTTTTAAACTGGCTTATAGAGCGAGAGTCTGATATGACACGAGAGAAGTTCTCGGCTTGGGAGTTCCTGCCTCTGCCCAGATAGACTTCTCAAATCTCGTAGACTCTCCCTGGCGCCCGGCCAGGAGACGCTCCAAGTTTTTTACAGGTCAACTTCACAGCTGTTTTCGAGCCTTTGAAGTTTTGCTGTACAATTATGTCATGCATAAACAAGGCTTTCAGGGATGGAAAGCGGTACCGCCTCAGTCGCTAACCCCGTCTGTTGCCGCACCTGCTCCCGTAGACCCTAAATGGGCTTTGCTGCAAGACATGCAGTCCAAGCTTGCGTCCTTGATAGAGGACTTTAATGCGGAGAAGGTTGCTGCCGAACCTTCTGGCCAACAACCTTCCAACCGGTCGGTTGTGCGTCCTGTTGACGCTGAGGTAACCTTCTCGCGTCTACCAGTTGAGGTGGTTCCTCCACCGATGCGACCCAGTGTGGGTTGCCAGCCGCACGTTGACGTTAAGCGACGCTCGGAGGTGGTTGTTGACGTTCAGGACGTTCAACAACCATCAGAGGTGACTTGTTTTGACGCGGTGCGTCAACCTCAGCAACCCGGTATGGTGTTGACTGCACAACCCAGACGGTCTAGACAGTCTCGGGTGGACGCTGTGCTTCCTCGCGCACCCATGGTTGTTGACAGTTCACAGACTGTACAGCAATTCCATGACGTTGTGTCCGGCTCCGTCACGCATGCACTAGTGCGACCGGACTCAGCGAGTCAGACGTTGCCCACTCCGTTGCCGTTTCCTCATCAGTTTTCGGATGAGGAACTATCTGATGAGGACGTTGCTGAACAACAAGACGATCAGCCCCCAGAATAGATCAAGCCCTGCTATCCATCTAGAAGATGCTGAAGAAGGAACGCTGCTCAGTCAGGCTGTGGATGAGTCTGGTGGGGACGCTGTCATCCCTGGAACAGTTTGTATCACTAGGAAGACTACACCTCCGTCCTCTTCAATACCATCTGGCTTTTCACTGGAAAAAGGACAAGACGCTAGAAGCGGTCTCGATCCCGATTTCCGGAAAGATAAAGTCTTGTCTGACTTGGTGGAAGGACAATATCAACCTAAGAGAGGGTCTTCCCCTGGCTGTTCAGACTCCCCACCACGTTCTCTTCTCGGACGCATCGGACTTGGGCTGGGGCGCGACACTGGACGGTCGGGAATGCTCAGGTCTGTGGAACTCGAGTCAGAGGAGCATGCATATCAATTGCAAGGAGCTGTTGGCAGTTCATCTGGCCTTGAAAAGATTCGAGTATCTCCTTCGAGGCAAAGTGGTGGAAGTAAACTCGGACAACACCACGGCCTTGGCGTACATCTCTAAACAAGGAGGTACCCACTCACTGACGTTGTACGAGATCGCAAGGGACCTGCTCATCTGGTCAAAAGGTCAAGACATCTCCCTAGTAACGAGGTTCATCCAAGGCGACTTGAACGTCATAGCAGATTGTCTCAGTCGGAAAGGGCAAGTAATTCCAACCGAATGGACCCTCCACAAGGGTGTGTGCAAGAGACTTTGGGCCACTTGGGGTAAACCATCCATAGATCTCTTTGCAACCTCGCTGACCAAGAGGCTTCCAATCTATTGCTCTCCAGTCCCGGACCCAGCAGCAATACATATAGATGCTTTCCTCCTAGATTGGTCACATCTGGATCTCTACGCATTCCCACTGTTCAAGATTGTCAACAAGGTACTGCAGAAGTTCGCCTCTCACGAAGGGACAAGGTTGACGTTAGATGCTCCCCTCTGGCCCGCGAGAGAATGGTTCACCGAGATACTTCGATGGTTAGTAGACGTTCCCAGAAGTCTTCCTCTAAGGGTAGACCTTCTACGTCAGCCACACGTAAAGAAGGTACTCCAAAGCCTCCACGCTCTTCGTCTGACTGCCTTCAGACTATCGAAAGACTCTCGAGAGCTAGAGGCTTTTCGAAGGAGGCAGCCAGTGCGATTGCTAGAGCAAGGAGAGCGTCTTCCATTAGAGTCTACCTATCGAAGTGGGAAGTCTTCCGAGACTGGTGCAAGTCAGTTTCTGTATCCTCGACCAGTACCTCTGTAGCTCAAATAGCTGATTTTCTCTTATACCTGAGAAAAGGACGATCCCTTTCAGCTCCCACTATCAAGGGCTACAGAAGCATGTTGGCATCGGTCTTCCGGCATAGAGGCTTATATCTTTCCAACATAAAGATCTGCAAGACCTCCTCAAGTCTTTTGAGACCACCAAGGAGCGTCGTTTGGCTACCCCTGGATGGAATTTAGACGTGGTACTAAGATTCCTCATGTCAGACAGGTTGGAGCCGTTACAATCAGCCTCCCTGAAAGATCTCACTCTTAAGACTCGTTTCCTGGTATGCTTAGCCTCGGCTAAAAGAGTCAGTGAGATTCATGCCTTCAGCAAGAACATCGGATTTTCGTCGGAAAAAGCCACTTGTTCGCTGCAACTTGGTTTTCTAGCCAAAAATGAGCTGCCTTCTCGGCCTTGGCCTAAATCTTTCGATATTCCCAGCTTATCGGAGATCGTAGGCAATGAACTAGAAAGAGTCTTATGCCCTGTTAGAGCTCTTAATTGCTATTTAAAGTGTACTAAACCTTTACGAGGCCAATCTGAAGCTTTATGGTGTTCAGTTAAGAAACCATCCTTGCCTATGTCAAAGAATGCTTGGTCAGACTTTATCAGATTATTAATACGAGAAGCTCATTCACATCTGAGTGAGGAAGACCGAACTTTGCTTAAGGTGAAGACGCACGAAGTTAGAGCTGTAACAACTTCCGTGGCCTTTAAGCAAAATATATCTCTGCAAAGTATAATGGACGCAACCTATTGGAGAAGCAAGTCAGTGTTCGCGTCATTTTACTTGAAAGATGTCTAGTCTCTTTACGAGAACTGCTACACACTGGGACCATTCGTAGCAGCGAGTGCAGTAGTGGGTGAGGGCTCAACCACTACAATTCCCTAATTCCATATCCTTTTAATCTGTCTCTTGAAATGTTGTTTTTTATGGGTTGTCCGGAAGGCTAAGAAGCCTTTCGCATCCTGGTTGATTTGGCGGGTGGTCAAAGTCATTTCTTGAGAGCGCCCAGATTAGGGGTTTGATGAGGTCCTGTTGTATGGGTTGCAGCCCTTGATACTTCAGCTCCTAGGGGTCTGTCAGCATCCTAAGAGGATCGCGAGGCTCCGTAAGGAAGACGTACTTATAAGGCAGAGTAATCGTCTAAGTCGACTTCCTTACCAGGTACCTATTTATTTTGTTTTTGTTATTTTGATAACTTCTAAAATGAAATAAAAACTCTTAGCTCATAAGATGTAAACATATTTAACTGGTCTCTACCCACCACCCTGGGTGTGAATCAGCTATATATTCACCGGCTAAGTTAAATATTTAAAAATGATATTTTAATTATAAAATAAATTTTTGAATATACTTACCCGGTGAATATAAATTAAACGACCCTCCCTTCCTCCCCAATAGAGACGCAGTGGGATGAGGAGAAAATTGAGTCTTTGTTTACATGGAGTTTGGTATCTGGCCGACAGTTGGCGCTGATGGGCACACCCGCAACCTGTATAGCGATCGCTGGCGAGTTTTTTTGTACAGTTTTTTGTCTGTCGAGCAAGAGTTGCAGCTATATATTCACCGGGTAAGTATATTCAAAAATTTATTTTATAATTAAAATATCATTTTTCCTTTCTTTTGTGGCTTGCTTAATGGATATGTATGCCTGAGGTAAGCAACAGCATTCAGTAATTTGGGGTTCTTTACCTTTGTCAGAGCACTGGCTCTGTCGGTTTTTGGTTTATGCCCTTCATACTTTAGTTTCTGTGTTTCCTTTAATTCATATAAATTGTTTTACCTTAACTATCCTCATCATGTTGTCCCTAGTAGTAGTGATACAAGAAAGATTTTATTTCCTGCCCCATTTGGTATACAATACAGTATCTATTTTACTGGACAATTATACCTTACAATCAAATAAATAAAGGATAAAACTACATCCTGATGGTGCACATTATTGTGTTTCTGGTAGAAAAGTTAAGAACCATTGTTAATCCCCCCAACCTTTTTTTTTTTAACGCGATGTACTGTTCAAAATTTTCCTGCCATCTGTTAACAAATTAATCACGTACATTAGCAATGGAAATAGAGCCATTAATTAAACCTAAGCCCTCCTAACTGATTTCAAAATGATGATAATTATAACATTTTGGAATTACCAAAGAAAAAAGTATTTATCGTTATATTCATGATAATCGAAGATGATTCACAAATACAAGTAATATTTCCTACTTTTTAGATAATTGAATCTATGAGAACATTACGCAATTATCACAGTACATGAAATATTTTTTAACCTGTCATTATGGAGATATTCAGAAATCCAAAACACTTCCTGTACTATATGTAGTTATGGGCTATGTATTGGGTAATGAGCTGGTAGGGATGTTAAGCATAGTTATCACTTTCGAGTGATGTGTCGTCTCATCATAGCTAATTACGCTGTACTGTAGTGATAGTACTGTATATGTGCAGTAATATACTGTACAATACAGTATGTGAGCATTATTAGGTAGGTGTTAGGTAGGAACAGCCTTGATTTATTGTTACTATAGGATGGCTTGGTGATGGCTTTATGAATTATGTTACCCTAGGTACCTAAATGTACACTGTACAATGTAAAATGCCGTGATAGAAACCACATGAAAATAATGTACAGCGAGTTATTTAGGGTATTGGTTGACTGCACATAGCCAGAGGTCATTTGTTTAAGGAGGTTATTAGTTAACTCATTCTAACTCCAATGTTTGATTTTTCGATCTACATGGAGATCTGTTACTTAAAATGCCTTGCTAATGTTTAATTCATTTTTACTTTGTTTGTTAAACTACTTTATTAGTATTTTTTTTTTAGCGAGGCAGATTTGCACCGACTCGCAGGGGTGCCCTTTTAGCTCGGAAAAGTTTCCTGATCGCTGATTGGTTGGACAAGATAATTCTAACCAATCAGCGATCAGGAAACTTTTCCGAGATGAAAGGGCACTGCTGCGAGTCGATGCAAATGCCCCTCATTAAAGAAAATTTAGTCAAATATTTCTTGATGCTGCCGGAAATTTGTTGAAAGGAAGTGATAATAAATGGGTTTTTATTAAAATTTCTTTATTGTATTTGTTACTAAATTGCTCTAGCAGATATAAGACATTAAGAGTTTTATAGTGACATAGTTATTTTGTAGAATTAAAAATTTGGTTAGATGTTATATGATAGTATGAGAGTGAATCCCTTCTTATGACACATTGTATTCCTTTCTGTTTATACTGTGGATGTGACTTGAGCCTCTCCAATATATAACTTCTATTAATGAATGCTTGTATTCTCCAGTATAACTTGGGTGCTTCAGTCGAGCATCCTCTGGATTTGGCTGCCCTTACTCGACCTGCAGAGGAGCAGTATGCAATTCGGAAGTCCATTGGCGTTCTCTCCTTTTATTCAGCAAGACTTGGAAAAGGAGCTGCTTTCTTCTCTACCTTCCTCTCAAAGAGGACTTCAAGCAGCATATCTTCAAATAGCCTCCTCCTTATAACACGGACAAATTGTTGGATATGCAATTCGGAAGGCCATCGATGTTCTCTCCTTTTATTCAGCACGACTTGGAAAAGGAGCTCTTTCTTCTCTGCCTTCCTCTCAAATAGGACTTCAAGCAGCATATCTTCAAATAGGCTCCTCCTTATAGCACGGACAAATTGTTGGATAAGCAATTAGGAAGGCCATCGATGTTCTCTCCTTTTATTCGGCACGACTTGGAAAAAGAGCTGCTTTCTTCTCTGCCTTCCTCTTAAAGAGGACTTCAAGCAGCATATCTTCAAATAGGCTCCTCTTTATTGCACAGACAAATTGTTGGATATGCAATTAGGAAGGCCATCAATGTTCTCTTTTATTCAGCACGACTTGGGAAAGGAGCTGCTTTCTTCTCTGCCTTCCTCTCAAAGAGGACTTCAAGCAGCATATCTTCAAATAAGCTCCTCCTTATAGCACAGAAAAATTGTTGGATAAGCAATTCGGAAGGCCATCGATGTTCTCTCCTTTTATTCAGCACGACTTGGAAAAGGTGGAAAAGGAGCTACTTTCTTCTCTGCCTTCTTCTCAAAGAGGACTTCAAGCAGCATATCTTCAAATAGCCTCCTCCTTATAGCACGGACAAATTGTTGGATATGCAATTAGGAAGGCCATCGATGTTCTCTCCTTTTATTCAGCACGACTTGGAAAAGGAGCTGCTTTCTTCTCTGCCTTCCTCTCAAAGAGAACTTCAAGCAGCATATCTTCAAATAAGCTCCTCCTTATTGCACAGACAAATTGTTGGATAAGCAATTCGGAAGGCCATCGATGCTCTCTCCTTTTATTCAGCACGACTTGGAGAAGGAGCTGCTTTCTTCTCTGCCTTCCTCTCAAAGAGGACTTCAAGCAGCATATCTTCAAATAGGCTCCTCCTTATAGCACAGACAAATTGTTGGATATGCAATTCGGAAGGCCATCGATGTTCTCTCCTTTTATTCAGCACGACTTGGAAAAGGAGCTGCTTTCTTCTCTGCCTTCCTCTCAAAGAGGACTTCAAGCAGCATATCTTCAAATAGGCTCCTCCTTATAGCACGGACAAATTGTTGGATATGCAATTAGGAAGGCCATCGATGGTCTCTCCTTTTATTCAGCACGACTTGGAAAAGGAGCTGCTTTTTTCTCTGCCTTCCTCTCAAAGAGGACTTCAAGCAGCACATCTTCAAATAGGCTCCTCCTTATAGCACAGACAAATTGTTGGATATGCAATTAGGAAGGCCATCGATGGTCTCTCCTTATTCAGCACGACTTGGAAAAGGAGCTGCTTTCTTCTCTGCCTTCCTCTCAAAGAGGACTTCAAGCAGCATATCTTCAAATAGGCTCCTCCTTATAGCACAGACAAATTGTTGGATATGCAATTAGGAAGGCCTTCGATGGTCTCTCCTTATTCAGCACGACTTGGAAAAGGAGCTGCTTTCCTCTCAAAGAGGACTTCAAGCAGCATATCTTCAAATAGGCTTCTCCTTATAGCGCACACAAATTGTTGGATATGCAATTAGGAAGGCCATCGATGGTCTCTCCTTATTCAGCACGACTTGGAAAAGGAGCTGCTTTCTTCTCTGCCTTCCTCTCAAAGAGGACTTCAAGCAGCATATCTTCAAATAGGCTCCTCCTTATAGCACAGACAAATTGTTGGATAAGCAATTCGGAAGGCCATCGATGTTCTCTCCTTTTATTCAGCACGACTTGGAAGGAGCTGCTTTCTTCTCTGCCTTCCTCTCAAAGAGGACTTCAAGCTGCATATCTTCAAATAGGCTCCTCCTTATAGCACAGACAAATTGTTGGATATGCAATTAGGAAGGCCATCGATGGTCTCTCCTTATTCAGCACGACTTGGAAAAGGAGCTGCTTTCTTCTCTGCCTTCCTCTCAAAGAGGACTTCAAGCAGCATATCTTCAAATAGGCTCCTCCTTATAGCACAGACAAATTGTTGGATAAGCAATTCGGAAGGCCATCGATGTTCTCTCCTTTTATTCAGCATGACTTGGAAGGAGCTGCTTTCTTCTCTGCCTTCCTCTCAAAGAGGACTTCAAGCTGCATATCTTCAAATAGGCTCCTCCTTATAGCACAGACAAATTGTTGGATATGCAATTAGGAAGGCCATCGATGGTCTCTCCTTATTCAGCACGACTTGGAAAAGGAGCTGCTTTCTTCTCTGCCTTCCTCTCAAAGAGGACTTCAAGCAGCATATCTTCAAATAGGCTCCTCCTTATAGCACAGACAAATTGTTGGATATGCAATTAGGAAGGCCATCGATGTTCTCTCTTTTTATTCAGCACGACTTGGAGAAGGAGCTGCTTTCTTCTCTGCCTTCCTCTCAAAGAGGACTTCAAGCAGCATATCTTCAAATAGGCTCCTCCTTATAGCACAGACAAATTGTTGGATATGCAATTCGGAAGGCCATCGATGTTCTCTCCTTTTATTCAGCACGACTTGGAAAAGGAGCTGCTTTCTTCTCTGCCTTCCTCTCAAAGAGGACTTCAAGCAGCATATCTTCAAATAGGCTCCTCCTTATAGCACGGACAAATTGTTGGATATGCAATTAGGAAGGCCATCGATGGTCTCTCCTTTTATTCAGCACGACTTGGAAAAGGAGCTGCTTTTTTCTCTGCCTTCCTCTCAAAGAGGACTTCAAGCAGCACATCTTCAAATAGGCTCCTCCTTATAGCACAGACAAATTGTTGGATATGCAATTAGGAAGGCCATCGATGTTCTCTCCTTTTATTCAGCACGACTTGGAAAAGGAGCTGCTTTCTTCTCTGCCTTCCTCTCAAAGAGAACTTCAAGCAGCATATCTTCAAATAAGCTCCTCCTTATTGCACAGACAAATTGTTGGATAAGCAATTCGGAAGGCCATCGATGCTCTCTCCTTTTATTCAGCACGACTTGGAGAAGGAGCTGCTTTCTTCTCTGCCTTCCTCTCAAAGAGGACTTCAAGCAGCATATCTTCAAATAGGCTCCTCCTTATAGCACAGACAAATTGTTGGATATGCAATTCGGAAGGCCATCGATGTTCTCTCCTTTTATTCAGCACGACTTGGAAAAGGAGCTGCTTTCTTCTCTGCCTTCCTCTCAAAGAGGACTTCAAGCAGCATATCTTCAAATAGGCTCCTCCTTATAGCACGGACAAATTGTTGGATATGCAATTAGGAAGGCCATCGATGGTCTCTCCTTTTATTCAGCACGACTTGGAAAAGGAGCTGCTTTTTTCTCTGCCTTCCTCTCAAAGAGGACTTCAAGCAGCACATCTTCAAATAGGCTCCTCCTTATAGCACAGACAAATTGTTGGATATGCAATTAGGAAGGCCATCGATGGTCTCTCCTTATTCAGCACGACTTGGAAAAGGAGCTGCTTTCTTCTCTGCCTTCCTCTCAAAGAGGACTTCAAGCAGCATATCTTCAAATAGGCTCCTCCTTATAGCACAGACAAATTGTTGGATATGCAATTAGGAAGGCCTTCGATGGTCTCTCCTTATTCAGCACGACTTGGAAAAGGAGCTGCTTTCCTCTCAAAGAGGACTTCAAGCAGCATATCTTCAAATAGGCTTCTCCTTATAGCGCACACAAATTGTTGGATATGCAATTAGGAAGGCCATCGATGGTCTCTCCTTATTCAGCACGACTTGGAAAAGGAGCTGCTTTCTTCTCTGCCTTCCTCTCAAAGAGGACTTCAAGCAGCATATCTTCAAATAGGCTCCTCCTTATAGCACAGACAAATTGTTGGATAAGCAATTCGGAAGGCCATCGATGTTCTCTCCTTTTATTCAGCACGACTTGGAAGGAGCTGCTTTCTTCTCTGCCTTCCTCTCAAAGAGGACTTCAAGCTGCATATCTTCAAATAGGCTCCTCCTTATAGCACAGACAAATTGTTGGATATGCAATTAGGAAGGCCATCGATGGTCTCTCCTTATTCAGCACGACTTGGAAAAGGAGCTGCTTTCTTCTCTGCCTTCCTCTCAAAGAGGACTTCAAGCAGCATATCTTCAAATAGGCTCCTCCTTATAGCACAGACAAATTGTTGGATAAGCAATTCGGAAGGCCATCGATGTTCTCTCCTTTTATTCAGCACGACTTGGAAGGAGCTGCTTTCTTCTCTGCCTTCCTCTCAAAGAGGACTTCAAGCTGCATATCTTCAAATAGGCTCCTCCTTATAGCACAGACAAATTGTTGGATATGCAATTAGGAAGGCCATCGATGGTCTCTCCTTATTCAGCACGACTTGGAAAAGGAGCTGCTTTCTTCTCTGCCTTCCTCTCAAAGAGGACTTCAAGCAGCATATCTTCAAATAGGCTCCTCCTTATAGCACAGACAAATTGTTGGATATGCAATTAGGAAGGCCATCGATGATCTCTCCTTATTCAGCACGACTTGGAAAAGGAGCTGCTTTCTTCTCTGCCTTCCTCTCAAAGAGGACTTCAAGCAGCATATCTTCAAATAGGCTCCTCCTTATAGCACGGACAAATTGTTGGATAAGCAATTCGGAAGGCCATCGATGTTCTCTCCTCTTATTCAGCACGACTTGGAAAAGGAGCTGCTTTCTTCTCTGCCTTCCTCTCAAAGAGGACTTCAAGCAGCATATCTTTAAATAGGCTCCTCCTTATAGCACAGACAAATTGTTGGATAAGAAATTCGGAAGGCCATCGATGTTCTCTCCTTTTATTCAGCACGACTTTGAAAAGGTGCTGCTTTCTTCTCTGCCTAACTCTCAGAGAGGACTTCAAGCAGCATATCTTCAAATAGGCTCCTCCTTATAGCACAGACAAATTGTTGGATATGCAATTAGGAAGGCCATCGATGTTCTCTCTTTTTATTCAGCACGACTTGGAAAAGGTGGAAAAGGAGCTGCTTTCTTCCCTGCCTTCTTCTCAAAGAGGACTTCAAGCAGCATATCTTCAAATAGCCTCCTCCTTATAGCACAGACAAATTGTTGCAGCATATCTTCAAATAGCCTCCTCCTTATAGCACAGACAAATTGTTGGATATGCAATTAGGAAGGCCATCAATGTTCTCTCCTTTTATTCAGCATGACTTGGAAAAGGTGGAAAAGGAGCTGCTTTCTTCCCTGCCTTCTTCTCAAAGAGGACTTCAAGCAGCATATCTTCAAATAGCCTCCTCCTTATAGCACAGACAAATTGTTGGATATGCATTTAGGAAGATGTTCTCTCCTTTAATTCAGCACGACTTGGAAAAGGAGCTGCTTCTCTGCCTTCCTCTCAAAGAGGACTTCAAGCAGCATATGTTCAAATAAGCTCCTCCTTATAGCACAGACAAATTGTTGGATATGCAATTCGGAAGGCCATCGATGGTCTCTCCTTATTCAGCACGACTTGGAAAAGGAGCTGCTTTCTTCTCTGCCTTCCTCTCAAAGAGGACTTCAAGCAGCATATCTTCAAATAGGCTCCTCCTTATAGCACAGACAAATGGTTGGATAAGCAATTCGGAAGGCCATCGATGTTTTCTCCTTTTATTCAGCACGACTTGGAAAAGGTGGAAAAGGAGTTGCTTTCTTCTCTGCCTTCCTCTCAAAGAGGACTTCAAGCAGCATATCTTTAAATAGGCTCCACCTTATAGCACGGACAAATTGTTGGATATGCATTTCGGAAGGCCATCGATGGTCTCTCCTTATTCAGCACGACTTGGAAAAGGAGCTGCTTTCTTCTCTGCCTTCCTCTCAAAGAGGACTTCAAGCAGCATATCTTCAAATAGGTTCCTCCTTATAGCACAGACAAATTGTTGGATATGCAATTCGGAAGGCTATCGAAGTTCTCTCCTTTTGTTCAGCACAACTTGGAAAAGGTGGAAAAGGAGCTGCTTTCTTCTCTGCCTTCTTCTAAAAGAGGACTTCAAACAGCATATCTTCAAATAGCCTCCTCCTTAGAGCACGGAAAAATTGTTGGATAAGCAATTCGGAAGGCCATTGATGTTCTCTCCTTTTATTCAGCACGACTTGGAAAAGGAGCTGCTTTCTTCTTTGCCTTCCTCTCAAAGAGGATTTCAAGCAGCTTATCTACAAATAGGCTCCTCCTTATAGCACAGACAAATTGTTGGATATGCAATTAGGAAGATGTTCTCTCCTTTTATTCAGCACAACTTGGAAAAGGAGCTGCTTTCTTCTCTGCCTTCCTCTCAAAGAGGACTTCAAGCAGCATATGTTCAAATAGGCTCCTCCTTGTAGCACAGACAAATTGTTGGATATGCAATTCGGAAGGCCATCGATGGTCTCTCCTTATTCAGCACGACTTGGAAAAGGAGCTGCTTTCTTCTCTGCCTTCCTCTCAAAGAGGACTTCAAGCAGCATATCTTCAAAAAGGCTCCTCCTTATAGCACAGACAAATTGTTTGATATGCAATTTGGAAGGCCATCGATGTTCTCTCCTTTTATTCAGCACGACTTGGAAAAGGTGGAAAAGGAGCTTCTTTCTTCTCTGCCTTCTTCTCAAAGAGGACTTCAAGTAGCATATCTTCAAATAGCCTTCTCCTTATAGCACGGACAAATTGTTGGATAAGCAATTCGGAAGGCCATCGATGTTCTCTCCTTTTATTCAGCACGACTTGGAAAAGGAGCTACTTTTTCTCTGCCTTCCTCTCAAAGAGGATTTCAAGCAGCATACAGTATCTTCAAATCGTCGTGGTCGTCGTCGGCGCCCACTCGTGTCCGAGCATTGGGTTCTGTCGTTAGCCATCAGCCTCCTATCGAGAAAGAGATGAAGAAGGGTGGAGGAAACAACAGAATGCCAGTAGCTGGGTATATTGTTTTGGGTGGTCGTGGCTTTGCAACGGCCACGCACACACACTTGGCCTACACCGTTTTCATCGCGGCTCAAGACATATGAGACAGGCGGCTTCTCCGATGTTGGTTGCATCGGGCTGCCGGGTTCTTGTTATGTTAAGGCCCGTCTTGTTGCCTGCCCGACAGGCATTGCCCTCTTCCGCCGGCGCTGGGAAGCTCCGCCGTTGGGGTCTTGTTTGGTTTGATTTTGGAGTTTTCCTTCTAGCCTTTGCCTATCTTAAATAAAGGAGAAGGCCTATAGGGGTCCAGTCTTGGTCTGGTCTCTCATGAGCCTGCCAAGGTGGATAAACTACCCCACCGCCATTGCCCAACCCATCATTGAGACACTCAAGCCCCTCTACTGCAGCAAAGTGCTGGACCATCAGATAGGCTCCTCCTTATTGCACAGACAAATTGTTGGATATGCAATTAGGAAGGCCATCGATGTTCTCTCCTTTTATTCAGCACGACTTGGAAAAGGAGCTGCTTTCTTCTCTGCCTTCCTCTCAAAGAGGACTTTCAGCAGCATATCTTCAAATAGCCTCCTCCTTATAGCACGGACAAATTGTTGGAGAGGCATCAGTTCCTTTAGTGGGAGGCACGTGCTCTTTCCTGAGCATCTAGCTATCTGGGTTGAGGTTTGCGTGCTTGTGGTTGAGGGTCTTTCTTCTCGCCGAGTCTTTTGCACGTATGGCGCAAATCTGTCTAGTTTTCTGGTTGATTTCGTGTGACTGTAGCCCTAACACCTAATCAAAGCCTCACCTCTTTGAGGTTCCCATTTTCTATACTTTCAGGAGAGTTGAAATGAAATGTCTTAGATGTTGAAGCAAAGAGGCCAATGATATAACAAACCACTTTAGATGGCACAGCATGTCGGTTCTCTTCTGGGTTACAGAGAGCTTTTGCCAGAGCTAGCTATATCGGCTGGGATAACCTAGACTGAAGATCAGAGACTTGTGAAATGTAAACCACCCTTCCTTAGGGGATGCAGGGGAGTCTATCGCCTTGGACAAATGCCTTTGAGAAGAAAAGTCGCCAATCTTTTTTTATTTGCTTGTTAACCGAACAACTGGAGTGGAATGCTTCGGTAGGCAGAAGGCAGGATCTTGCTGACGAACTTGAAGGAGACCGATCACGCTTGGCTTTCTTCCTCCGTGGAATCTCACTCACTGAGAGACCGACCACTCCTTGCACACATCATAAGGGGACTACAAAGTCCATTGGTGCCTTGTGCCATTAAACAAAGTTAGGGTCCAATCTCAATCTTAATCATATAGGTTCCACAATGATGATACGGCAATCCTGGACATGTCCATATCTTACCAGATTCACACATACTGTAATGAGAAAAAAAATTAAAAAGCACAGCAAAAAATATTCAGGCTGTTTGGATAGCATTGGGAACAGGTCTCTTCAACACAATAGCCAAAATAATGATCTGAATGGAGGCGCACTGAGGCCTCCAGTGAGGTTGGGTGATGGTTGTCAGAACTTCGATGATTCTTCATTGGTTGTTGCAAGCGAAGGACAAGTGTTTGTGTAGCTAGGAAATATACAAATTACTTATATTTATATCTTTGATTACTTATGAACCATTGCAAATCATAGTTCACAGTACATAATAAAGACATTTGGCCTTTTTTTTGCAGATTGAAAATAGATATATTTGAATGAGAAATTATTTCATTTTTTTACAGGATTGGACACGAAAAGGTGGATGGAATGTATATGTGTCTCGAGAGTTGGTTGTGCCAGGTGATCCCAGATACCCAATGGCATCTGACAGGCAAGAAGGAGCTGATTATGCAAGCAGAGGATTTAAATCCAGCACTATTTAAAGCAATTCATATTTACTATGTAGTGTGTCACTGAATTTATAATTTACTGTATTATAGATGTATAAATATGAAATTTTATATCATATTGTTTTTCATTTAAACTACAGGAAAATCTATCAGATCCCTATGTAAGTTGATGCAACTAAAGACATTCGGCGAGGGTATGGTTATATAAGAAATTTATCTAAACCTGTGGAAAGTTTAACTCAAGAAACTAAATGCTTAGATTGCTGGTAATGACAGAGACTGTTAGACTAGTAATACTAAAACATCCCCAAAATCTAATCTTAGATGAATTGGAGGATATAACTTGAAAAGATTAACATTATACAGTATTATTGAATTAACTATAACTTGAAAAGATTAACATTTTGTTATTGAAAAAACTATAACAAAATGACATTGGGAAAATTTTTACTTAATAGTACAGTACGTGGATATCTAAAGGGTGACAAAATCAAAGTTTTATAAGCAAATGTTATCAGTTCCTTTTCATTATAAAATCCAATTTAAAACAGTTATTTTCTTATAGCAAACTTCCTAGAGTGCATATAGTACAGTAAACGAATATTTGTGTAAGTATTAAAATATGAATTGTATCTATGTGGCATACAAACTCTCGACCTTTAATTAGGGTGAATTACTTTAGCGCAAGCTGAAATCAGTTTTTGTAATTGGATAACGAACAGTTATCCAATTAGTAAAGGTGCAGGTCAAGAGGCCCTGCCTTCCCTCCAGTCAGAGACGAAGCACTCCTGGTTCGGCTGCTGTTAAGCACGGACGTACAAAACAGCTCCTGACAAAACTATAACTTTCTCTTTTGCAGTCTGTGTTGTTAGAAATGGAATGGAAGCAAGAACTTCGTATTTGGCAGGGGAAGGGTGGACGCTATAACAGCTTCGTGTAGAGGCATGTTTGTTCGCAGGCATTCTCGTGCTCCGAGTTTCGATTGTGGCCTCTGGTACAGAAGCAGGAGTATGGTCAGAAGGGGAAGAAGCAAGCAAGGCATTTGTCAGAGTTGGACTGGGCAGTGCTCAAAAAGAAACCAGTGGATTCTAGTACGCTGCTGTCTCCTCAAGTGTAGTGACTGCTGTTGCTGCCCCCTGTGCTTACAACCCATGGATCGGTCCCCGGGGAATATGCTGCTGGGGGGTCAGGAGATCAACCCTTGGAATGGGCCACAGGGAGTACACTGCAGGGGTCAGGAGATCATGGATCAACGTTCATCGGTTTTTCATACTTGGTTGGTGACCCCAGGAACCCCAAGTGTTCATCGCTCCCCTTCAGAGACTAAAGACTCCTCGGTGCTGTGCAGCCTGCTGACAACGAGTTTGACAAAGAAGTCTTGAGCTTCCTTGGGTATTTCATGTTGGACCTCGATGAGTTTTTTGGAGTTGGTAACCAAGGCTGCCGCTCACCCAGTAACCCCCATGTAATGGAGGCTGGTGACATCCCTCTCCATCCGAGATATAAAAAGAGGGCAAATCTGGTTTCATTGTCACCAGTCTGGCTGGCAACGTAGGGTTCCTTGGAGGGGGGAGTAGTAGTAAAGGTAAAGGCAAAGGGATGGGGAAGAAGTGTGTACTCCCTTTCCCCAGTGTGACTTGGAACACTGACAAGGTGCTAGTGTTCCCTTTCACTGTGTCTATCACCAGGACCTGCTCTTCCCTTAAGTACCAGTGGTGTTCATCACCTACGGCCCTGCTTGTTGCAGTGTCGCAGGGCCATGAGTGTGCCTTCTCCTAACCCCAGTGACTGTGCCCATGTTGTGGGTCCTGATGGAGCAACCCATGTGGTTTCTACCCTCGGGGAACATAGTCGTCAGCGATTACTCTGACCTCGACTGCTCTGCCTGCTGAGCTAGGAGTGAGAGCCAGGAAGAGGAAGAAGCGAGCGCAATTTTCGCCCTCCTCCCTCTCTTCGTCGTCGCGGGGATAGGGCTCCCTGCAACATTGCATTTCTTTCTAGAGAGGGTGGATGGCAGGCGTGACCCAGGTCCTGCCTACCCTGGTACATTTGGCCGGCCAGGTGGCCTCGGCTACCCCGATAGTCAGCCAGGACAGAGATGTACAACTTCCTATACAGTTTGTTCCAAGGTGAATGAAGGAGCTGCAGCAACCTCCATCTCCCTTCCTTTCAAGATGTGGGATGCCTGATGATCCCTCTATCAACGAGTTGTTACATGGAGGGCATTGTTCCTTCCCTTACTTCAGGGCACGGTGGTATGGTTGCCCCTTTCCCCTGACCCACAACCCGCAAGGCAGTGTGCAGTGGCAAGTGCTGTTGGGTCTCATACCAGGTCTTCTCCCCTTGCCGTCTGATTGCCCAGGCCTCTGAAACACCCAATTAAGTGTCTGGTGACTCCAGACCATGATTGATTGATTAATTGATTTGAGGTTTTCTGGCATCCTGAAAAACTAATCCACAGAGGCCGACTACCCCGAGTTAGTGTAATGGCCTGGAGGAGTCGACTGTAGTTCCACCTTCTGGGAGGACTTCGGTAATTAATCGGCACTTTGGTGCCCCTAAAAGATCGAAGCCCTCGTCAGAGTTGCCCTTATCGGATCTTGTGGACTGGGCAGACTGAGAATTCTCTGCGTTCCAGCTCATCAAACAAGATCTTGCCACCCCCACTAAATAGGCAGCAGAGGTTCTATACACCAGAGAATGCCATGTCTGCCCATCTACAGGTAACCCTATTGGTTTATGCTGTGAGGGGCTTTCGTTGGAGAGACTCGAGGCGGAAGGCACATCCCTCTCGGCCATAGCCTTGGCCTCTCTCCACGCTGTTTCATGGCTTGACCAGTGGTCGTGAACAGTGATGTATTTTGTAAATTCCATGTGGTTGTCAATAAGAGGCCCCTGTGGGTTACGCCGTGAAGGTGTTTTGACGCTTCAAGACACCCGCTTGTAGGACCTGTGCCACAGAGAAGTTTCTTTTAAATGCTAGGTACATACTAACACCCTCTGCAATCTCTTTGGGGCAACTCAGGATTCCATGCTCGTTCAATGACCTAGCGAATCCAAGCTGAGATCGTGATTTAATGACTCCTTTTGACTCTACCCATGCTGAACAAAAGTCTTATGTAGCGATTCATAAGGTGCTCCTTTTACAGATTGTAGTATGCAAACTACATTCCACAGAGGTGGTCTGTTTCAAACTGGGGCCAAGAAAGCTCAAAACTGTATGAGGATGGAAAATTCTGTTGAGGAGTAAATGTTAACTCTGCTCAGTCTAAAGTTAAGGCTCAAGGCCGAAAGGTAGCCATTCACTGCCGAGACCGAGTCGAGTTTTACCTCCCTGAGGTACAATATGAACTCCGTTATCACGGGGATAGTGACATTGAGAGAAGCAAGAGCCCTTCCATGACACCAACAACAGAAGATAGCACTCTTCTCCTGATAAACAATTTATGGAAGTATCCAGATTTCCTTTACGCCACTGATTGTGAAAAGCATCTCTGCAAGAGATGCTGGATAACCTCCTGGTGCAAAGTCCTAGGGAAGCGACTGCCTTGTGGTATATCTCTGCATGAGGTGGTTTGAGGAATTGGGAAAAGAGAGGACGCTCTCTTTTAGTATCTCTGTGAGCAGAAGTAGAAGGTCTGGGCACCATTCTGCTTGTTGCCACAGTAGAGTTATCAGAGTCATCGAGAGGTCTTATGATGCCTTTACCTTGTTGAAAAGCTTCCTCATCAGACAGAAGGGGGGAATGCGTAGATGTCACATGGATGTTGAAAGGTATCTTGCATAGCTGCTTAGGTATCTGGTACTGATGATCAGTACACCGGAAGCTTCCAGTTCAGGGTCGTTGAGAACAGATATACAGCGAACCTCTCAAGTCAAGAATTTGTTGGCTATTTGAGGAAGCAAAGACCACTCGGAACCAACTTTCCGAGTCTTCCTGCTCAGATTGTCGGCAAGGATGTTTTTCTTTATGGGAATGGAATGGGCTGAAGGCGATAATAATAGCTTTCCGTCCTCAGTATTTCCACACCCAGATGGCATAGCCGTTTTGAAATAAGCACCTCCTTGTTTGTTCAGATAAGCCACTACAGTCCTGTTGTTGCTCATCAACCCTACAGACTGTCCTGAAACTGTTAGAAGTACTTG
Organism: Palaemon carinicauda; assembly: GCF_036898095.1. Classification (NCBI taxonomy): domain Eukaryota; kingdom Metazoa; phylum Arthropoda; class Malacostraca; order Decapoda; family Palaemonidae; genus Palaemon; species Palaemon carinicauda. The sequence continues at coordinate 25,190,933 of NC_090769.1, forward strand.
AAGGCCAGGAACGCTGCCCTCATTTCTAGGAGGTTTATGTCGCACTGCCGATCAGATTTGAACCAGACTGGAGGTCATTTGTTTCAACAGGTGAGCCCCACCTTTCTTTTGATGCATCCATGAAGAGCATCAAATCGAGGGGAGGAGAGAGATCTACTACCCTAACTAGGTTGCTACTGTCCGCCCACCAACCAAGTTCTCTTTTTTGCTGTGATGCTATTGGAACTCAGATGTCAGGAGGCCCTCTGTGCTGAGTCAAATAGGTTATCAGTTCCCACTGGAGAAAACTAATGCGTAAACAGCTGTTGGGGACCAGACGTTCCAGGGAGGTCAGGTGCCCTAACAACCGTAGCCACAAGTGTGCTTGTAGCAGGTCTCGCTTCAGGAAGGGACGTACCACTTTTTAGTCTATTACGTCTGCCTATTTGAGTGTTTATTTGCATCCTGAGATATACCAGGTTTTGAGATGGTTGCAGAGAGGCCTTGTTGTGATTTATTAGGATCCCTAGATCGTGAAAAAACACTAGGAGCCTGTCTTGGTGTAAGAGAAAGGTCTCTACTGAGTTTGCTAGAATGAGTCAGTCGTCTAGGTAATGCAATAGACGAATGCCGTTTACGTTAGCCCAGGTTCAAACTAGAGTGAACACTTGGGGTGCTAACCTAAGTAAAGCCCTTGAACTAGCATACTTTTTCATTCAGGATGAATCTTAGGTACTGTACTTCTTTGACGATGGGTGGATTGGGATTTGGAAGTACTAACTTTTGAGATCCAGTGTTATCATGAAATCTCTCGGTCTGAGAGCCTGTCTTATAGTATCTGACATCCACCCTGAACGGGGTTTGCAGAACAAACGCATTCAGGACACTATGGTTGATGATCAGTCTCCAACCTCTAAACAGCTTCTGTACAAGAGGACTGTAGAAGCCTGGGGATCCATCTAGGGTTTCGTGGAGAGCGTCCTTCTCCAACATGGCTTGGATTTCTTCCTGAAGGGCAAGAGAGAGAGAGAGAGAGAGAGAGAGAGGTTCGGCCCTGTGGAACTCCCATTTTCTGCCACCTGTGCTTCAGGCATACAGTGGGCAGGCAGGAGGAATGGCCCCCAACTAGGATCAACCACGTCTTTCACCTCTACGTCCTCTGCCCCTAACATCCTTACCATAAAATGCCTGTTTTGGGATTTGCTTCTTAGCAGTGGACTGCTTAGATGCTGTCTACCTCCACTCAGCTCATGAATGTGCCACAAGAGCAACCTTCAAGGCCAGGGCAGATTCTCATACCAACTTGAGATACACTTAGTCACTAATGCACACAGTAAAAGAAAAACCCCAAAGCGAAGTGTATCGTGGACAGCGGTCGTAGACAGATGTCCAACTGGAACGACAACTAGGAGTAAGCGATGAAAGTTCCGCTGACTCAGCTGCTCCTATCTAGCATGGGTGCGATGTTGGCAACCATACAATGTTACCAGGATCCTACAATTTCCTTAACTCGAATCCTACCATTTCCTTAACTCTAGTCGTAGCAAAACAGCAATAGGGTAAACCCATTAAAATGACAAGGATTTGTATTCGTGTAGGAACAGACATCATTTTATTAATTAATTTAATGAACTAATAAATTAAGTGAAGCTTTTCTTCCTCATCTGCATGTAATCATGTTAGAAAGAAAATATAAGTTATCAAACAAGACAGTTTTAACAAATATACTGTACTTAACCCAAGGTATTAAAATCATTTCATAGAATATATAGTCTGATAATTAAGATATAAAATGTAGACAATGCCATTAAATACACAAAAATTTAAACGACTTGCTGTAAGTACAACTTCTGCTAAACAACCCAAGAAAGAAAAAACTTGCCAGACTATAACAATATGTTTTTTACTAAAATGTTTTCCCCCCTTCCAAAACTATAAGTTGTCAAATAAAGAATATTTTGCCACATTTACACACAAAAACAATATAGTCTTATATATAGCCCTTACCAATCTGTAAATTATTTATTTATAGATTGGCAAGGGCTATATCTAAATATACTTTTATGTTTTTGTTTAAAAATATGGCATAGTCTTATATATTATCTAATAAGTAATGATAAAAATTAGCCCCCCAGAAGAGTGTAAACAGTAAATCACTGAATTGCTGTTGAAAACTTATAAAAATTAATTCATATTAAATTATGGTAGAAAGATAGGATAAAAAGGGGGCACCATAAAGGCTGTACAAAATTTACATGACTAACACTCACCGTATCAATCCTGGCAAAGACAGAATATCCATTAAGGTGAGAATGCCTGGGATTCAGAAGTTGGTCTTAGCAATGCATGCTGTAATTTTCTTGTAATAATATTCTCTAATCTTCTATCTCCTCTTCTGTGTTTCTTGTCGTCTATCTATATACAGTATCTGAATGAGTGCTCCATCTCTGACTCTCCTTGACCATGTAGATTTAGAAAAACATACGAGTCGTTTAAATGGTTAAACAACCATTAATAGTTAACAGCTGCATGGATGCTTGGAGTAACAAGCATTGCATTAACTACAAGTCCTTCCTACCACCACAAAATAATATTAAAAAGTTATAAAGAACTATATACCTGTACTTGTAGGGGAGAAATGAAAATTAAGAAAAAAAATATTCATGAAAAACAATTTAAAGAAAACTGTAATTATTATTATTTAAGAAAAAATAAACTCCCAATATTAGACTATATAGAAACAAGAAAATTTAACTAGCAAAAAAATAATATACTATATACTACAGTATATGCAACCTCGTAACCTGGCTTCTATTAGCATAGTGTTAACAATAACTAACTAAAATTTACACTGGAAGTCCTTCCTGCTTCCAAAAATAGTAAAAAGTCATAATATATTTATGATGCGAATTTACATTCCGCATAATACAGCTCTCAAGCTGTTCACTCAGGTGTTTACCTTGGTAGCCACTTGGACCCACTCGCAAGGGATACGTCTTCTAATGTATCTCGATGATTAGTTGATCCTGGCCTCATCGGAGAGGCAATTGCTTCAGGAACGAGATCGGAATCTTGCATTTTGCGACAAATGTGATTTGTGTTAAACTGGAAATAATTGAGTCTCATACACAAGCAGAGATTGAACTACTCGGGGCATGCTGATACACTCGGCAGCAGCGAAAGGCTTTCCAACAGACTTGCATTAGCAGACTCAGGGATGTTGTGTGACCATTCCTGTCCAAGACAGTAGTTCCAGCTTGGCATTGGTAACGTCTTCTCGGTCATCTGTCCTCAGAGAAGCTCATGCCTCATGGGCAACTCCAATAGAAATGTCTTCAATGGTATCTGAAGGATCACTGGTCAACCAACAGGGATCCCCTGTTCCAGTGGGGCACTTCACCTTTTGACATGTATCTGTTCTCAAATGCATCGAAGAAGGGGGTGGGAAGCACACCTGGACGACCTGGTCGCTTCAGGAGTGCGGACCAAAAAGGAGAGGTATCTGCACATCAACGTCCTTTAGATGCAAATTTCTTGGGTTGCAAGTATTTCAGAACATTTAAGGAGGTACTCTAGTGCAGAGCGACGGCACTACAGTTATGGCTTACCTCAACATGCAGGGGGCCATGGTTTTGCGACCGGTTCATAAGCTGACAAAGCAATTGCACATTTTGGTGGCGTTCTAGCAAAGTACATTCAGGCAAGAGAAATGTATTAGCTTACAAACTCAGTTGCCAGGGACAAGTTGTAGGAGCAGTGGTCCCTAGATCCTTTGAGGGCATAAAGGCTTCTTGCCCCGTGGGGCTTCCCAAGGATTGACCTGTTTACCACGTGGCTGAACAGTAAACTCCCTTATTTTTCTACCCCCGTTCTGGAACCACGGGCTATGTTCGAGAACGCCTTCCAATACACACGGGATCACCTAGGCGTTTATGCCTTTCCACCATTGAGCCGATAATCAAGTCTTTATTAAGCCAGGACTCGCAAAGACCCTGATAGTTACAAAATGGCCTCACGGTGAGTAGTAATCCAATCTGCATGCTCTCTGGTCAAGGTCCCGAGAAAACTATTCCTGAAGCCCACTCTTCTATGTCAGCTGCATCTGCAGAGGTACCACCAATCTATGGAGTTGTTAGCTCTTCACGAGCAGAGACTATCCAGGATCTCCTACAAGTGAAAGGTTTTTCAAGGCACAGCACAGATGTTGAGATATCTCCATAGTTCTTCTACCAGGCTAAGTGGGCCAGCTTCTGTGATTGGTGTCGTAGAAGGGGTATTTCTCTGGTTGGAGCAACTCTTAACAGTTTTACTTCAGAATATCATTCTTTAGATCCAAAGAAGTATATCTCTCCATCCCCCTTCCGAGCAGGAGGATGGCGAATCTTATACCAAACCATTAATCTTGTACTCGGTATATGATTCTATCTGACATCCCCTTTGGGGAAAGGTTCCTCTTAGTTGATCTAGTATAGTACAATTTCTTTTTTGCAACCCAAATCCAATAAATTTTTTCATCCTAAAGGAAAACAGATTAGGGGTGTCAGTGGTCCTCACTTCACTTCACAACAAACTCATTTTGGAGACAAAAGATGTAACAGGACATCTCTATGTCAAATTAATTATTTTGCATATAGTTAAAAAACGTACAGTAATTGATATATCATAACATCAGTAAAACCACACACATGGTTAATGACACAAAAACTTTGGTAATAATTTATTTTATGACTGCTCAATAAATCTCCATTTTATGACAATGAAGTATTACTTGTCATTATAATCATCCTTCCAATCAAGGGTAAGATCGAGCATCACAAAACCCAACTAGTTCAGTTTAAAAAGACTTCTATAAAGTATTTACACTATTTTACAATTATCTACCCTTAATGAAAAGTATTGTACATCAGCTTTCCGGAGGTTAATGAATATGTCATAGAAAAATTAAATATAATTTTCATATACAGAACTGATGACATGCAAATCCAACAACTTAATGAGTACAGTACAGTTTTTTTTAATCATTACATTAAACTATTACTATTAATGCCTTTCTATATGGCAAAAAAATATTGCAACAAATAAGATTGCATAATATATTTCAGTGATAAATTTGTTTGAACATACCAGAGTACAAAGAATAAGAGGCCCCAGGTCCCATTTACTTATATGATGAATTGAGTACACTCAGCTCCCTCTTGATGATTATTAACTTATCAATACAGTATTCATTACTAAACCACTAAAGCAAATCTACTGGAATCTGTCCATCACTATTGAGCATCAAAAGTGAATGAATCGTAAAACATTTCGTGAGGATAATGAAAGGTACAGTATACATAGAATTCTAACTCCCATTCAAATAATTACTCGGGAGTTGATAATATACAGTACAGCCCATGTAATTGTTACTGTTTTCTCTTGAATTTCCTATCACGCTCTTACTCCTTTGCCGTATTACGCCAACTTCCTTCCTTACTTGGTAAAAAAAATGTCTCTTAATGTATGTTACTGGCCTATGCAAAAGCTGCACTATTCATGTTCTGCCTCGGTATTTTATTTGATTTTCTTGCTTCTTTAACCGTGATGACTAGATTTCTCAATAATGGCACTTTTCTATAAAACTTACCTTGTCCAACTGTAATAACAATAATGTAAGTTCTACCATTTGTACAAAATGATATACAGTATAACAAATTTTCATTCTGAGATAAGTATATTAACAGGACAAACACTAAAATTTTAAAATTTTAACTCGGTATGTGAAAATAGTTTATCCTTTTTTTCATGTCTACAAATTTCAGATATTTTAACTCACCCACTGTTAACAAGTTTGATGCCAGTTTAGTACTTAATGGTAGATTATAGAGCAATAATTCAGTTAATATCCATCATTACTATACAAACCGAGAGGAAAAAATATATCTACCGATAATTGTCTACTTCATTATCTGCTAAAGGTGATGCTGTACTTGCACAAGGATAATTTGTTATACAATGAATCCTTGGTTAAAACTAAAAATGGCTAAAACTATGACCTATTCAGCTCAAAAGGTGGAATACAATCCTGTTGGTCATTTATGGAAACACTCTTCACTAAGAAAATACCTTTATGAACTGCATAATGAAGATTGTGCAAAGGCCGGCTTCGAACAATTTCTTATCTCAAAATGCACTGACTACTTTCTTACTGAAATACAGAAAACATGACGAGTAAACTTCAACACATCCCCCTGCTGCATGAATAATGGGTTCTTCAAAGTTTCAAGCAAAGAAAGAGTATGGGTTTTATTTGGCACACAACAAACCTCATTTCCAGATATAAGTGGTAGTAATATCAAGTGTTGTTTTGGGCTACGTTAGTAATTACTATTTCCTAACAATGCAGGTCAATTCATCTAACAATATAGCTTTAATCTAGGAACTGACATAAGAACCAGAACATCATTCATACTATGTACAAGGCCATCCACTTCACTCCCACTCTGAGACTATAATGGTTACATCACGTTCAAGCATTAGGGTGATATTCCTAAAGCTCAGAATATTATACAAAGTTATGAAATAAGATACACTGAGTACTGTACTAGTTTCTTTAGCTACATCACAGCTAAAGAGAATAAATGGCAGTTGGAACCTTTCCTGTACTGAGGCCACCTTGAAAAGAAGAGTGAATAATACAGTGATTATATAACATTACTACTGAAAAAATATGCAGGATAGATTCATACTGGTACACAATCTCTCAAAGTGTGAACAACAAAAGATATCCAAAAGAAGCTTTGCTGTTTTGTTTACTTTGTACCATTACTTTACTCATAGATATAAAATCAAAGTAACTCATGGGACTTGCAGTGATAAAAAGGAAATAAACATAACACATTGAGCTCAGTTAAACTAAAGCTCTCTCCACACAATCGAGCATGCCCGACGGGCAAGCTGATACCAGACCACAATAGTTAGTAAGAATGATAGTTAATGACGTCAGAAGCGGGGAAAACTAAAGGTACGGATCTGGCAACACTGTATGATGCCAGATCCCTGTCTGTGGTTTTCCCGCTTCTGATGTCATTAACCATCATTCTTACTAACTATTGTGGTCTGGTATCACTGTTTGCCCGTCGGGCATGCTCGATCGTGTGGACAGGGCTTAATACAGAGTATAATAGACAGGCATTTATGCACTACTTTATTCACCATTCCATTGGTGTTTTTTTTTTAACATTTTTAAAAGCAAAGGGGTTGAGACTAGCATTAATACATGCATGGTCTGATACTCAACTTGTAGATCTAATATTAAAAACTGAAGAGCAAAAATTAATTATCTGGCTACAGTAATTAAGATATATTTTGGGATTTTTTTTTCTCCTAGCAAGAAAATTAATAAAGGCTTTTGGGAAAGGAGGGAAATTTTAAAGGATAATACCTGCAGGAAAACATGAAAAGACTTTGACAAAGTTACTTTCATAGATCAACGGAATAAATGCTTGACTTCTTTTTGTTGTAAAAATTTGTTCCATAAAGCTGAGTAATCCTTATGTAAAAAAGAAAAAGCAGAACCTGAACCTCATTAGTTATACTTCTCCATAAATCTTTTCAAAATAATTCCTGCACTTTCTCATTTTTAATACCAGAAATACTTGGTATCATATACATCATGATTTAAGCTTATTTTTCTCTAATCACATTGTTGCAAGGTTATTTTACTTAAAACTTACTACATAATTCAATCATAACCTTACATAATAATCAACAGTCTTTTTTCATATGAATAATCAACACAGTCTTTTTTTCTATGTAATTTAAGACTTTAAATTACTTCTTTCCCCTTATCCATCCTGAGCATTTATTGTCTATTTATATATCTTTTGCAGGATTTTCTGGAACCTTTCTACAAAACACCCTGCTTACTCCTTAGCTACTGGTTTTACGACCTATTTTACGAATAATATTTTTTATCCATCCCCTTTCATTGGATGTCCACATTTACTGAAACTTTACAATCTCTTGAAAGTATTTTAAAGCTTATGGACCCTGCATCTTGCCATTTGATTTTTATATTCATAATAATATTCCCACCCACTTCAGCCTTAAGGCATATCATTTGGCAGTGACACCCATTCATATCTCCATTTTCTTTGCCGTTATCAATATTCCTGCTACATATCCTTGCTCTCCACTAACAAGATACGATTATTTCTATTTACCAATAGTTGCTATTTCTTTTAATTTAATCTAGGTAGTAGATATTCTTTTTCTAACTGTCCCTTCATAGTCCAGTGTCACTCCAAGGTAAAAAAAAATTGCTCTATCTCTTCTAAGATCTGCAAATCTATCGCAATGTAGTTCTACACTTGCTGCTCTTAATCACTTATTCTTAAACACACCACAGATCATAAACTCTTAATAATTTATTCTTATAACACACCACAGCTCCTTCCATAAAGACATTATAACCCTTGACTTGGTAGGGCCCTCTCATCTTTTAAACATGTTTGTGCCAACCTAATAGGAGTTTATGTATAATTACTTGTGGTACCTACGCAGAATTGTCAAATCTACCAAGTCTTACAACAGGTAGTGGTCATAAGGCGATTACCAAAAATCTCAAGAGGTACCAGAAGTTAAGAATCAGAGCTCTCCTAAATCTTACGATGTTTTCCCTCGTACAAGGAAACCTTTCTAATACCACTTCTCTTTTGTATTATTCATAGCTTATATTTACAGTATTTCTACTCTCTAATTGATCTTGTTCTAACTTGACATTTGCCTTCTTATACATACTAGGCCACTTTCATTTTTTTAGGACACTCCAATCTATACAAGTTTACAAGTTATATTAATGATCTTCAACAGCTGTTCTTAATGAGTACATATAAATAACAATATACCTTGATCTTGCCAATTCAACTTAGGCATTTTGCTTTCAATGAGCCAAAGTGAGGCTTTTGTTATGTTGAATTACTATACGAAAAAATAAAAAAAAAATGCTAGGATGTGGTGTCAGAGCAAAAAGGTAAACATCTATGCAAATATTGTAGTGATATTCACTCAATGTCTCTGGTTTATAAGATTTTTCCTTGAGATTGACAAAATATATGAAATTATTGTAAATAAATTAGTTTGAGCCCTTATAAAACTAAAATTAGGATAATCTGTAAACCAAATGTAGATATTTATGAAGAAACCTAAGTTGTTGGCACTGTATGATCATTAGAATAATTCTAGCTTGAGCTTCATATGAAATCTATATTAGGAGAAAAACATGCACAACAAACAGAAAAAAAGGGACAAGACTAAATCCTATCGCTACAACAGTCCTTCAAAGTGCCAAAGTTTGAATAATATAAGTAAAGATGGAAAATCTTGTAATGCAAATTAGTATAAATGAAAACAGAACAAAAATTACATGTATTCGACTCTATTAATTTCTTTAAAGATATGAATACTTTACGGGTTAACAACACAACAACGGCAGCACACTTGAGACCTTTACTTAATGGATGATTCCTCAAGAATCATGAACTATGCACTTTAATTCATTATTTTCTTTTATAAACAAATGCACGACGCTTCACCCAAAAAATACAAGCAGCACAATTCCAGTTGTGATTTATGGACCAATATTATGCCAGTAAAATCTATAATCACTTTTAATAGGAAGCTAAATAATAAAACTATCTTGGCCTACTCCACATCTGATCTTTAGCAAGTCTCTTCAGTAAGGTTGAGTAACAAAGGCCTTGAGTACCAATTCACAAAGTTATTAAGATGTATTTCCTAGCAAAGTAAATTTACTCTCTAGTTTACACTAGCCCAAATGATTAGCCGAGTGAAAATCAGGAGCAAACAACATAAACTTGGGATTGTTGGAGAATTGGAAAGGTATAAACACGTAACTAAAATTAGTAGATGTAGTTTGTGCTGGAAAATTTGCAATTCTAAACAAATAAAAGGAATCAAATAATAATCCTACACAGTACATTTAACTCATAGAATTACTAAACAATCATATTCATTGATCTTGATTCAACATCCAGAAAAATTTTAGATTTTTTTTAAATAAAGCTTTAGAGCTACAATTAATTAAAATTGTAAAATAATATTTTAACTGGAACAAAGAGATGCATTTCTAGTTAGAGAGAACTCAAAGGTAAAACCTCTTGCAAAATAATTAAATTGGTTTAAAACATGAATACTTCAATCATTCTTAGAGAATAGGGTTCCGTGATTCAAAATGTTTGTGAGCAATCCGGTGATTATAGAACGATTCTATTAAAAAGGAATTAAATTTAAACTCATGATATTTGCAAATAACTGTCATCGTAGCTTTCAATCCCTTACTAAACCTAAATTGTGCTAAGCTACAACTAATAAATAAAAAGCACCAGCATCTCCTTACCCAAGTGACTTCACTTCATACGAACTTTAGTGACTTCACCTCGAAAGAACTTTACTGCCTTATATAATACCACTGACCTTAAAACATAATCAAGCAAATACATAATGTTCAAATTGCAAGACTACAAAACTACAATACAATTAATGTACAGTATACTATAAAAAGTTTTTTTTTATAATATTTCCACTAGAAATACAGGGAAGTACAAAATAACTAAATTCATGGATGCAAACAGATAATTCCAACCAATAGCCATAAACTTAGTTCAGAACAGGCAAAAACAGTTCCAAAGATCTTTCTAAACTAGCGATGACTACTATTCGTAACCAATTCCTGCTTTAGGGGGCCCAGTGTCTCACTTCATCACTTTTAAAACTGTAGAGTGTCTTTGGACCAATCACTCAAAGAAATAGGAGATACAGAAATAACAGAACAAAAGCTACCAGGTAGGTCAAGGAATTCAAGCAGGCCAGGAGTTGTAGACCTAGACCGGATGTGAATTATGGTAGAAAATACCAAAAGCAGAAGACAGTAAACAAAATTCATTAATCATCTAACTCATAAAAGAGAAAATAAACTAATGATGAATAAGTTTTATACCAGAGACATGCATTAATTGGATTGGCTTAATTTTCCAACTTCCTTTTTGGGTAGACTCTTGTTGCAATAACATCCACTGCCATAGAAGAGACAGCTATCCCAACACCAGAATGGGAATCAGCTGGAAACTTCCAGGAAATCTATTTATACTTGGTTTCCAAGTATTCAAAGCAAAGAAAATATACAAAGATCAAGAATTTCCATATTCTAAATATTTACAGCAATAGGCAAAGGTCTTATTTTTGGCCTATCCTGATGCCTCTCGTCTAACGTCACTGCATCAGCTGATCACCCAAATACTTGACCAAACTAATAAATTTTTAATATGGGTAGAGCAAAATGGAAGCTAATGCAAACTGCATAGAACAGACTGTTCTTCCTTGTAAATCTCAGATACTTTTCATAACCTTGGTAATCAGGAAACAAGCATCTTTTACATCTATGGATGGCAGGAAGCCTACCACCCGAATGAACCAACTTCGTTTCCATCATGATGGATGTCTGCCTTACTGATTGAGGTGGGAAATTCGATCACACTCAATCCAACAGCAACCTTGACTACCAAGTGGATCTTGTAAAATAATGGCAACCCTTCTAAACACTCCCTATTACAATACTACCCTTGATCATGTCCAATTCCATGAAGAACAATAAAACTAGAGAAAATTACTAAGGGGAGAGAAAACCTGTTGATAATAGGAGAGTCACTGCTCCCAGAATGTATGCGGTATACATGGACCAATATCTTTGGATTTCTAGGAGCCATCTAAAGCACATAGAAAATTAAACAAATGGACAATAGATAAAGAAAACGATTTAATAACTTATCTTGCCATAAAACAGGGATAAATTAATATTAATAAGACAGCAAAAGCCCAGTACAAGACAAACTAGCATAAATATCTAATAAACATAAAAAACATTCACTTATACTCTACAGTCAAGATGTAACAGCAAACCCAGGATCAGTAGGCAAAACCAGTAACATCACTAGACGCAACCACTCGGAATATTCTCAATGGTACACCAAATTTGAAACAAGGTAGTTTTAAGATGGGAATAAAAAATTTCACGGCAATAAATGTCAAAATTTTAAATTAGTTCTAATTTAAAGAACATAAATGGAAAAAAGTGCAGATAACATGTAGCTGTAAGAAAAAAACTGCAAATATAATTCTAGTAAAGGGAGTGAAGGAATGAGAGTACAGTAACTGACACACAATAGAGGGAATTCCAAGAGCAAATGAAGTTTTTAAACAATTCTAGCCATTGTTATACTGGCCCCTGCAATTACTCAGCTCTGATTTTGTATTTCTCGACCAGGTGCATTTGCTTAAGTAAAATCTAGTTTTTTTTTTTTTTTTTTAAATGGAAACTTTTCGAAGTCTAGATGAAACCAAAGATGAAAAAAATTACAAACAAGCTTTGGAAGAAGGATATCACGGCAAGTCATAACATCATCAATTTTATGACAAACTAAGAAAAGACAACGATACACAAACCATAACACATTCTGCAATTAGAGTACAGAATTTATCATAAATGTTGGCAAAAAAATTCTAACCATTTACCCTGTTTTTTCTTCTTGAAGATTTCACTTACAATAAAATCTTTTCCTTGTGTATAGTTATTATGAATTACGTATATTCGTGAAATTGCTACTGCATTAATAAAAGATGCCCTACATAACTAAAAATATCTTACAAAATTGACATCTTCACTGCATCGCCTGCAACAAAAACTACACTAAAATATCTATCAACCCCTAATGTTTCAGTATCTTTTACAACATAAAAAATCTGGTACTGAAGTATATTATATATATATATATATATATATATATATATATATATATATATATATATATATATATATATATATATATATACATATATATATATATATATATATATATATATATATGTATATATATATATATATATATATATATATATATATATATATATATATATATATATATATATATATATATATATATATATATATATAAAAAAGTACATCTACCCTGACTTCGAGCATAAAAGTTACTCACTGTTCAAGCATTCCTTTGCTAACCATACAGTAAACTTTTTACCTAATGAAAGTGAATAACTTGTGAAAAAGAAATGGAATCAAAAGTAACAAGATTCCCTCTTTTACACACCAACATAGTATCTAATCTTTATACACAAGGTTAATTACAATACATATTTATCTTATCTACTTTCAAATAAGAAAACAGAAAGGCATTCACACAATGATAGATGGTTTAGGATGATTCATATCCTTTTAAAAAATATGAATTATCTAAAAAATAAAATCCAACGAGATACAGGCTGCAAGATGTTGTAAAATCCTACCTAATATCTTAGCGCTCGATTTAGATCACACCTTTGTGACTTCTCTTAAACGAGCATGCTGCAAAATACTTGATTAGATAATAATGAAACAAGATAGTACTTCTTGATTTAGAACACATCTTGGTAGATCCCTTAGCTTAGCACATTATCAAATAATTGATTATTCAACAGTAAAACATTGCAGCAAAGTTTTCCTTAATAGATAAGATGTACACTGCACAAAATGACTTTCCATCAAAAGTGAAGAGAAAATCAGTTCTTCCTATGAGCAAATTACAATGGGTTTTAAAGGACTCATATCCCATCTTCCATGAACTAGTTTTCTTTATTAAATAAGAACTGCTAAAACATGATACTTCAGAACACCGTCTTGTTACTTAGGTAAATACCAACAGTTTGTGTTGGTTTTCCCATCAATACTAGATCAGACACGCACGATACATTATCATTACAAATCCGACTTGAACATCAACTCAGTATACACAACAATTCCCTCAAGATCTTTCTTTGAAATTATCTCCAAACCACAACATTCTTTGTTTACAAAAACCATAGTCTATTATCACAAACTATGATCAGACTAGACCATCAGCTGTGATCATCATGATTCCAATAACTCAAGAGAAGTGACAGCTTACAATGCAAACTCAATGGCGAAAAACAAAGTAATGAAAATATATAAAATGCACACTAAGTATTCCAAACCATGAAGTTTTGCAAAGAGAAGACACCATACGATGTTCTCTAGACAAGACTACGCATGCAAGAAAAATGGAAAAAAATACTTTCATTTACAACAGCTAATGGAAGAGGGGTACTGTAAATCTTAATGGCAAGAATGTGATATTTGTCCTTATATTTATAAAAGGAAGTTTTCATTACCATTACTGTAGTTGGTTTAAGGAGCCCATGAGTATAAAAGAATACCTCATCTGCAAAGTTCATTAGAGCCATAATACTCAAAACAGGAAACCTCACTCTACAATACCATCCTCTGAATGTCACTCTTAGGGCTTAAGAGGTTGATTGCATCACAAAAATGTACCACTTATTGGTTTAACACTAATATACAGTCTTGGTGATAATAATGGTATTTTCAATAGAAACAGCAAATCTGTGCCTAAAATACAAAACTTACAGTAATACAGTATATGAGGCACACCTGCTATAACTTAAGAATGAAATTATAATGGGCCAATTAGTCCGACATAAAACGAAAATGCCACAATACACGAAAAATACGGGCACCACTAGCAACAACAGTTTTGAAAAGAACAGTAAATGAAGAAAAACAATTATGAAACAATGGTGACTCACTTTACGTTGTGGTGGGTCTCTGTACTATATCCTGCTCCAGAGTAAAACTGTAGTAATACTGAAAAAGAAATACAGAAGATAAATATCCGGTACTTGAAAGTTTAATGTGCACACAGAAAAATGATATTTTGATTATAAAATAAATTTTTGAATATACTTACCCAGTGAATATATAATAGCTGACGTCTCCGGCGGCTCGACAGAAAAACACAAAAACTCGCGAGCGATCGCTATGAAGGTTGCGGGTGTGCCCACCAGCGCCAACTATCGGCCAGATACCGCATATACATGTAAACAGCTCCAGTTCTTCTCATCCCGCTGGGTCTCTATCGGGGAGGAAGGGGGCGCCTTTAATTTATATATTCACCGGGTAAGTATATTCAAAAATTTATTTTATAATCAAAATATCATTTTTAAATATTTAACTTAGCCGGTGAATATATAATAGCTGATTCACACCCATGGTGGTGGGTAGAGACCAGTATTAATACAGTTTACAGCGTATATGCTTAGAGTTTTTGACAGTTATATCATAACAAAACCCAAATATATATAGGTACCTGGTAAGGAAGTTGACTTAGACGATTACTCTGCCTTGTTAGTCTGTCTTCCTCACGAAGCCCAGCCATCCTCTTAGGATGCTGAAAGACTCCCAGGAGCTGAAGTATCAAGGGCGGCAACCCATACAACAGGACCTCATCAAACCCCTAATCTGCGCTCTCAAGAAATGACATTTGACCACCCGCCAAATCAACCAGGATGCGAAAGGCTTCTTAGCCTTCCGTACAACCCAAAAACAAGATTAAAAACATTTCAAGAGACAGATTAAAAGGATATTGGAATTAAGGGAATGTACTGGTAGAACCCTCACCCACTACTGCACTCGCTGCAACGAATGGACCCAGTGTGTAGCAGTCCTCATAAAGAGTCTGGACATCTTTTAAGTAAAATGACGCGAATACCGACTTGCTTCTCCAAAAGGTCGCGTCCATAATACTTCGCAGAGATCTATTTTGCTTAAAGGCCACGGAATTTGCTATAGCTCTTACTTCGTGCGTCTTAACTTTAAGCAAGAATCGGTCTTTTTCATTCAAGTGAGAAGGAGCCTCTCGGATTAAAAATCTGATAAAATATGACAAAGCATTCTTTGATATAGGTAATGATGGTTTCTTAACTGAGCACCATAAGGCCTCAGATCCACCTCGTAAGGACTTAGTACGAGCTAAGTAGAATTTAAGAGCTCTAACTGGACACAGTACTCTTTCAAGTTCGTTGCCTACGATCTCTGACAGGCAAGGTATATCAAAAGACTTAGGCCAAGGACGAGAAGGCAGTTCATTTTTGGCTAGGAAACCAAGTTGAAGTGAACATGTGGCTTTCTCTGTGGAAAAGCCGATGTTCTTACTGAAGGCATGAATTTCACTGACCCTTTTAGCCGAAGCCAAGCACACTAGGAAAAGCGTCTTGAGGGTGAGATCCTTCAGGGAGGCTGAATGTAATGGCTCAAACCTGTCTGACATGAGGAACCTTAGGACCACGTCTAAGTTCCATCCAGGAGTTGCCATACGACGTTCCTTAGAGGTCTCGAAAGACTTAAGGAGATCTTGGAGATCTTTATTGTTGGAAAGATCTAAGCCTCTATGTCTAAAGACCGAAGCCAACATGCTCCTGTAGCCCTTAATAGTGGGTGCTGAGAGGGAGCGAACATTTCTCATATGTAAAAGAAAATCTGCGATTTGGGCTACAGAGGTACTGGAAGAGGACACAGATGCTGACTTGCACCAGTCTCGAAAGACTTCCCACTTGAAAGACTTCCCACTTCGACTGGTATACTCTGATGGTAGAAGCTCTCCTAGCTCTCGCAATCGCACTGGCTGCCTCCTTCGAAAAGCCTCGAGCTCTTGAGAGTCTTTCGATAGTCTGAAGGCAGTCAGACGAAGCGCGGGGAGGCTTTGATGAACATTCTTTACGTGGGGCTGACGTAAGAGATCTACCCTTAGAGGAAGACTCCTTGGAATGTCTACCAGCCATTGAAGTACCTCGGTGAATCACTCTCTCGCGGGCCAGAGGGGAGCAACCAACGTCAACCTTGTCCCTTTGTGAGAGGCGAACTTCTGCAGTACCTTGTTGACTATCTTGAATGGTGGGAATGCATATAAGTCCAGGTGAGACCAGTCCAGTAGAAACGCGTCTATGTGGATCGCCTCTGGACCTGGGACTGGTGAGCAATAGATCGGTAACCTTTTGGTCAACGAGGTGGCAAAGAGGTCTATGGTGGGTTGACCCCAAGTCGCCCAAAGACTCTTGCACACGTCCTTGTGGAGGGTCCATTCCGTGGGTATCACCTGACCCCTCCGACTGAGACAGTCTGCCAAGACGTTCAAGTCCCCCTGGATGAATCTCGTCAACAGGGAGATGCCTCGATTTTTTGACCATATGAGCAGGTCCCTTGCGATCACGTACAGCGTGTGGGAGTGAGTGCCTCCTTGCTTGGAGATGTACGTCAAAGCTGTGGTGTTGTCTGAGTTGACCTCTACCACTTTGTTTCGAAGAATGCTTTCGAATTTCATCAAGGCCAAGTGGACTGCTAATAGCTCCTTGCCGTTGATGTGCATGCTCTTCTGAACTGAGGTCCACAGACCCGAGCATTCCCGACCGTCCAGGGTCGCACCCCAACCCAAATCCGACGCGTCTGAGAACAACACGTGGTTTGGGTTCTTGACTGCTAGGGACAGTCCCTCTCTCAGACTGATATTGCTGTCCCACCAGTTCAGGCATGCTTTTACTGGTTCGGAGACTGGGATTGATACCGTCTCTAAAGTCTTGCCCTTGTTCCAGTGAGAGGCTAAATGGAACTGGAGAGGCCGAAGGTGTAGTCTCCCTAGCGAGACAAACTGCTCCAGGGATGAGAGAGTCCCTACGAGACTCATCCAACTCCTGACTGAACAACGTTCTCTTTTCAGCATTAGTTGGACTTTGAGCAGGGCTTGTTCTATTTGGGTGGCAGACGGAAAAGCCCGAAAAACTGGACTGCGAATCTCCATCCCTAAATATAGAATAGTCTGGGATGGGATCAGTTGGGACTTTTCTAAATTGACCAAAAGTCCCAACTCCTTGGCCAGACCCAACGTCCAATGTAGATCCTGCAGACAGCGATGACTGGACGATGCTCTGAGAAGCCAGTCGTCCAAGTACAGGGAGGCTCGGATTCCCGATAGATGAAGGAATTTTGCCACATTCCTCATGAGCCTCGTAAACACGAGAGGAGCAGGACTGAGGCCAAAGCACAGGGCTCGAAACTGGTACACCACATTCCTGTAAACAAACCTCAGAAACGGTTGGGAATCCGGGTTTATAGGAATGTGGAAGTACGCATCTCGTAGGTCGAGAGAGACCATCCAGTCTCCCTCTCTGACCGCTGCTAAGACGGACTTCGTGGTCTCCATCGTAAATTTTGTTTTCGTAACAAAAACGTTGAGCGCACTGACGTCTAGCACCGGCCTCCAACCTCCTATATGCTTTGGGACTAGGAAGAGACGGTTGTAAAACCCCGGTGACTGAAGGTCCGAGACTTTCACCACCGCTCCCTTCTCTAGCAACAGACACACTTCTTGATTTAGGGCTTGTCTCTTTGACTCCTCTCGGTACCTGGGAGAGAGGTCTATGGGAGTTGTTACTAGAGGAGGTTTGCATACAAACGGTATTTTGTACCCCTCTTTGAGCAACAGAACAGACTCTTGGTCTGCACCCCTCTTCTCCCAGGCCTGCCAGAAGCTGTTCAATCTGGCCCCTACCGCTGTCTGAGGCTGTGGGCAGTCAGATTCTGCCACGGGAGGACTTGGCTCCTCTCCTCTTACTTCTCTTTCCCTCGGCACGAGAGCCTCCCCTGCTGGGAGCTCTGCCACGAAAGGGCGGGATAAATCTAGACGCAGGAGTCTCGATCCTGGGTCTCACAGCAAAGGATGAAGAAGGAGCCCCTTTGCGAGCAGAGGACGCCATCAGGTCATGTGTGTCCTTCTGCACAAGCGAAGCAGCTATATCCTTTTAACCAGCTGTTGTGGAAACAAGGCAGCCGATAAGGGAGCAAAGAGCAGTTCCGATCTCTGACAGGGAGTAACTCCTGCTGAAAGGAAAGAGCAAAGGGTTTCTCTCTTCTTCAAGACTCTCGACGTAAAGGTGGAGGCGAGCTCATTGGAGCCATCGCGGATGGCTTTGTCCATACAGGACACGAAGTAAGGATACATTTTGGTCGGCAGACGAGATCTTCCTACTTAATGCTCCTAAAGACCAATCAAGAAAGTTAAAAACTTCAAAGGCCCTGTATACGCCTTTAAGTAGATGGTCAAGGTCCGAGGAGGACCAACAAATCTTCGAGCGTCTCATGGCAAGGCGACGGGGAGAGTCTACGGGGCTTGAGAAGTCACCCTGGGCAGAGGCAGGGACTCCCAAGCCGAGAACTTCTCCTGTGTCAAACCAGACGCTCGATCTAGAAGCAAGCTTAGAAGGTGGGAAGGCAAAGGCCGTCTTCCCCAAACTCCTCCTGGTATCCAACCAGTCGCCTAGAAGACGTAAAGCCCTCTTAGAAGAGCGAGAAAGCACTAGCTTAGTAAAGGCAGGCTTGGTAGCAGCTAAGCCTAGAGCAAACTCAGACGGAGGCGAACGAGGAGCAACAGCAACAAAATGATCTGGAAAAAGATCCTTGAAAATCATCATGATCTTCTTAAAATCCATCGAAGGTTGAACAGCTTTAGGTTCATCTACATCTGAAGGATTATCATCAGGATGAGGATCAGCAACGTCCTCATCTGAAGGAACCTCGTCCGACAACTGATGAGTCTCAAGCAAGGGAGAGACCTGCCTTGGTGGCAATGCTTGACAAGCAGAGTCCACACGCACAGGAGCATCAGTAGCAGTCCAGGACGCTACGTCATGTAACTGCTTAACGGACTGACTAGCAACAACAACAGGAGCGGGAGGACGCTCGACGTCAACTCGAAACTGCCTTGACTGCCTAGACTGAGCAGTCAAAACAACTCTTTGACTGCGGTGCTTGACGCTCAACGTCAAAACAAGTCAACTTCGCTGGTTGGCGAACATCCTGAACGTCAACACGAGCATGCGGCAGCGGCTGAAAGTCAACACGGGACTGCATCGAGTGAGGCTCTACGACACGTGACTGACGTGACTTTGTAACGTCAACGTCAACAGGACGAGCAAAGGCTCGTTTGGGCGGCTGACGGCCAGGATCTCGATCAGCTAAACGGCGAGGATCATCGTGAACCTACTCAGCAGTATAGTCCTCCATAAGAGAGGCAAGCTTATTCTGCATATCTTGCAGTAGAACCCATTTAGGATCAACGGGAGTGGGTGCGGTTCGAGACGAGGGTAACGTCTGTGACTGCAAAACATTGCCTACACTAAGACTCTCGGAGCCTGTGTTACGCTTCTGTTTAGGCGGCGAGCAGCCTTCCGATGACTGCACAGGGTCAGAGCTGTCCCAATGGCTACAACCAGGACGCTGGACCTGTCCTGAAGGGACTGACTTTCGCTTTAAGGGTCTCGAAACCTTGCTCCACGGTTTCTTATGCGAGAAGCCTTCGGATGACGAGGAGAAAACCGCCTCGCTCGTCTTATGGTAGGGGCGGTCTTGACGAGACACGCCCGAAACCATAGAGGGAACGTCTGTTCGTTGGTTAAAGCCTCTCGAACCCATAAGTCCTACGACATTACTTCTCCCTGGGGCATGGGAGCTTGCAAGAGGTCTCGGACTAGGCGAACGACAGGCACGAACAGACGAACCCTCGGTCGCAACACTGATAACACTTTGCGCATTAATCACTTTATCCCCACGATTTTCTAATGTGGCACTCTGACACTTTAACTCTTTCACATCCGCCATGAGTTGATTACGGTCCGTAGCTAACGATTCAACTCTCTCGCCCAAAGCTTGAATGGCACGTAACATATCCCGCATTGATGGTTCATGAGTGCTAGTAGAGGGTTCAGGCACAACTACTACTGGGGAAGGATTAGGTTCAGGGGCATGGGAGGAGGAAAATTCTAACGATCTAGAGGAACTTCTCCTCACCCTATCTCTCTCTAGCTTACGAGAATACTTATCAAACTCTAGCCAGTCGAATTCCGAAAGTACCACGCACTCATCACACCGATCTCCTAATTGACAGGTTTTACCCCGACAATTAGAACACACAGTATGTGGGTCGAGAGAGGCCTTTGGAAGACGTTGGTTACAATCCCTAGTATTACATTTACGAAATTTAGGAATTGGAGAAGGATCAGCCATTTTGAAAAGTCAAAGAAAGTCCAAAAACAATCCAAAGTCATCAACAATTAAATCTATCCAAAAAAGAGTTCAAGAGTTTAAATTGAAGATAAAACACCTGCACTGCGAAAGCTCAAACCAAAAAGAAGTACTTCACCAAGACTGTTGAAAAACTCCAGGTTAACAGCGAGTAATGGAATCAACTTGTCGATCAGACTGACAGAGAAGAACTGGAGCTGTTTACATGTATATGCGGTATCTGGCCGATAGTTGGCGCTGGTGGGCACACCCGCAACCTTCATAGCGATCGCTCGCGAGTTTTTGTGTTTTTCTGTCGAGCCGCCGGAGACGTCAGCTATTATATATTCACCGGCTAAGTTAAATATTTAAAAAATCTATTTAATCACTCAACCCACAATAACAGAAATATAACAATTCCACAAACTTCACGATATAAAGGAAAAGATTAGTAAAGATTTCATTTAAAAACTAAAACAAAAAGAAATTAAAAACAAAATTACGCAAGACTTCAAATTCCGCTGTCTTGATGAGAGGGAGAAATCAACTTGGGATAAAGAAATAAACAACAAACTATGGTTATACTTTTGGGACCAGATAAATACTTGAAATGAACATCTTTTTTTTTTCTTTTAATAATTCATAAATCCTTAACTTTAATTATGATTACAGGTTGGAATACTGTACTGTTCCCCAAGGGGTTACCACAATCAGTATTTCTTGCGTAATGCTATGGTTGTAGCCTTCTACTCCACATATCTTCCCGGCGGTCTTTTTAACGTTTAACTTTTCCTGCTTCAATATTCACTGCTAGCAAAGAATCCAAACTTTTGAGGACATTCTACATTATAGAATGTTCCCTCAAACTTGAATATTTGCCCTGCTTCTGTAGATTTATTGCTTTGCAATTATGAGGGAGCACCACAGCAACTAACAGCGTCACAAATTGCTCAACGAGAAGATAAGAATTTTTGGAATTGATGAACTATAACCAACCTTTCAGCTCTCCAAGTAACTTAGTAATGAGTTGGCTGCTACTAATGTTTCTTAACCTTTCAGCTCTCCAAGTAACTTAGTAATGAGTTGGCTGCTACTAATGTTTCTTAACCTTTCAGCTCTCCAAGTACAGTAACTTAGTAATGAGCCGGCTGCTACTAATGTTTCTTAACCTTTCAGCTCTCCAAGTAACTTAGTAATGAGTCGGCTGCTACTAATGTTTCTTAACCTTTCAGCTCTCCAAGTAACTTAGTAATGAGTCGGCTGCTACTAATGTTTCTTAACTGGTGAAAAATAGACAGATTTTCCAAAGCTCAAAGTCACAAAATAATACTGTAAATTATGCAGACAGCTACATTGGCTAGAACACAGCCCCTCATGCACTACAGGTACACTTCAGGCAGAGAATATTGCCCAGTCAGACGAATAGTGCTACAGACTCCCAAGACTAATGTTATGTATATGACAAGGAGAGTGTACATGAAATATAGGATATGAAGGAGTAAGGAAAATGAGGGAAAACTTTGCCATGGACACCATCCTCAAAGTTCACTAACAATGTGTTGAAATATGAACATGCTGATGGAATATTGGGTTTGCAGCAAACGTAATCTCTGGTGCTATGTAAGGCACAAAATACCATCATTATATCTGTACCAGAAATATACCCGAAAAAGCTAACAATAGTTGGCATTGTGTTAACTCTTCATGGTTGCACATTTTTTTGTCCCTGCAATTAGGTTATAAGGACCAGAATTTTTAGGTTTAGACAACTTCAGATTATATTTTTTGAAAAGAAAATCTACAAACTGATTCTACTTCTGAGCCAAAGTGGTATACACAAAGCAATTAAAGGAAACTAGTACCATAGAATGTGTTTGGAGATACCTATTTATCTTACACACCCACCAATTTTACACCACTTTGGCAGTTGTTATCAATGAATGTTGCAATCCCCATATAGCTCTTGAGCCAGCTTTTTCAAGGACAGCTCACACCAATGGAAAAGAAAAGAAAAAAATGCATAATGTTCTAAGAGGGAACATTTGTTCACATCTCTTACACACTATCCATCAACTATGCTCACCCTGTAATAAGTTAATATTAATGAATCAATGGTCAGCATCTCCATTGGTACATTGTCCTCAGTACCAGTCACTTAAAAAGCAAAACCTCTCAAAGACCTTCATATAACAAAGTTCTACTAACATAACACATGAGAGTCCAGCTGATTGCTAAGAAAAAATGCTGTAATGTGTGTTGTTAGTTAGGAACAAGTGTTTCGAGGTTATGTATACATAGGGTGACATGCCAACAAGTTCCGGGTCGTATCACCTTACGTACCATACTATACTAGTGCACTGAAGCAGAAATAGTAGTGTACAATTACCCTTGTACAGTAATATAAACTACTATACACATATAGAAATTACGCGGAAACAATGTACAGTAGTGATTTATTCAGGGTGTTAGTCAACTGTGCGTAGGCATTGATCAGCTAATAAGGGAGTTTTTAAATTGACTGACCCTAGAACACAAATATTTTGCCGTTTTTCTATTTTTGCAGTCATCTCCGTTACCTAACCACTACAAAGTTCGAGAGCCAGCTGTAGTCATACACTACTACTAATTCATAAATAGAGGAGGCCAATCATAAACCTCTCTGAAGAAAGAGAGAAAATTGCAACACTTACCTCATCTTCGATTTGCTGTTTACTTTTCTTGACTACAGGTGGAAGAGTATCAGAGCTCGAGTCGGTGGATTTCACATACTTCTTATTCAAAACAAATGGAACTCCAAACAGTGCTGCAAGAAAAATTGGGGTTACTGAGAGTGGACAGTAGGTTGAAAAATTACATAAGAAGGTCCTTAACTTGCAAACAATCGGAGATAGACAAAAATCATAAATCGCATATAATGTATTCAAAGTTTATAATGAGACACTGTAATGAAAAACAATATCATATAATTGAAGCCAGCAAGCAAACGACATTTGCAATATGAAATAGGACTATTTGTTGACCTTTGCAGCTGAAGATTGTAGGTATGTCTGTCAGGTGAAGCCTACCCTAAGGACAAAATTTAACAAAATTCAACTTGCAAAATATTTGAATCGCAAACAGTTTCTGGAATCTATTAATCCTTTTACCCCCAGGCTATTTGGACCTTTCCAACCCTTAACCCCAAGGGGTTATTTTTTTTCAAGTACATTTTGCATTATATTTTTTTAAATTGCTCTAACAGCCTTAATTTTCATCACATTGAGGTCAGGTTGGTCTCATTCTCTTGGAAAATGCCTGAAGTTTCTCAAAAAAAAAATAATAAAAAATATGCAAAAAAAAAATGTAAATAGAAGTTGTTTGCAAGGACGTACCGGTACGTCCACGGGGGTAAAGGGGTGAGTTTTGTGAAACGTACCAGTACGTCCTTTGGGGGTAAAAGGGTTAAGTTTCTAAGTTGAGGTCTTTCCGTACTTATCTCTAGTTACTCATATCGTCACTAGAAATGCGATCTAATAAAAGTATAATACAGATAGTAGCATCTTTATAAAGCAAGGGTATTTTCTATAAAAATACATAAGTTATACAGCTTTCATTTGCAATCTGAACATTCATAGAAACATACTGAAGGGCTAGGAACTGACATTCAAGCTTGCATGAATGTTTGATTCATTATTAGGTAATAACTATCTCCTCACCTACTTTTAATTATCTCTTCATTGTAAATTAGATATAAAATGGTGAAAGTGATAGGAAAGGAGCTGAGCACTTTATATGATTGATGGGGCTTATGAAAAAAAGGGTTTTATATAAAAAAAAAATAAGTTGGTTCTCAAATTCATCAATCATATTGAACTTCAATCACAATTTACGATGAAAATAAAAAAAGGGAGTTTCTCAGCAGATGAAGAAGGTTGAGGTACCACCAAACTTACTATCGCCATAAAAGGAAAGCACATCATCCCTAAGTGACTTATATGATCGACTAAGCGTGGTACATGGTATCAAAATCCTAATTCATTGAATTAGACTGCGCTGAGGAACACACCAAGAGATGATGGTGTTTAAGGCTCAGACCATTTTGAGCACGGGTCTCCCGCCCAGAAATAGATTTTTCCTACGTCAAAATCCCTTTTTTGGCTTTGACCATTTTGTACACAAACATCGGGCGAGTGTTATTGGTCAACTAACATTCGCCTGAATACACCCATATTTCCAAAATGCCTGAGTAGCAATAGATATCTAGATATACATTATATAGATTTCTCCCATTCCTTGATAATGTTACAATAGGCAACCATACAATGGTATGAGAGATTAACTTTATAGCAATAATAATTAGGAAACAGAAAATGAACACAATTTTGACCGTTTGGAATCAAAATAACCAAAATGTAGGGAATAAGATATATGATAGTATAGAATTTTTTGGAAACGAACCAAAAGCTCAGCAACCATACTCATGTAGGTTCTGCATCCAAACACGGACACCTGACTCCAGCTGCAGAACTCAACTACTTATGTAGCGGATGAGTACCCAATTGTCCCTTGTCATTTATAAACATTTCATATTACACACTATTTTGTTCCCAGTATCATGCAACTTTTCTGTCTTTGTTTTTTTTTTTTTTTTTTTTTTTTTTTTTTTTTTTTGGGGGGGGGGTTATCCAGTATGGGGCTATGCAGTATTAAAAAGTTTTATCATGGGAGGGTTAACAATTCTGTGGCAGTTCCAGTGCAGCTGAAGACACATCTGTATTCTGATGGGCAAAAGATTTGTATACATTCAGGAAATATGAATTCACATAAATCATAAATTATGAATAGTCGAAGCAAAGTAGAGTATGATCACACAAACAGACGGTCCTCATATAACAAACAGAATGAGCTCGGTAGTTACTAATAATGGTAGTTCACATCGTTACTTTTACCTATAATTATTTTCTTTGCCTTATGAATTTCATAGTAGCTTGTCTGGAGATGATGTGACTGTGATTTGGACTCAATGTGAAAGTTTGTTTGGTCTTTTAGATATTTTGTTTTTCAAATTCATGCAAAAAAAAAAAAAAAAAAAAAAAAAAAAAAAAAAAAAAAAAAAAAAAAAAAAAAAAAAAAAAAAAAAAAAAAAAAAAAAAACCTGCCCTACTTGAAATCTACCCGATTTTAAAAATGTTCTTCAAAATTGACTGGGTTTTCCAATAGGACACAGACTGCATGTTTTCAACCTGTATTTACAGAACTTCTGGATAAATATTGCTAATATCACAATTCACAATAAACCATAAGAGAAAGTGTGGGGGAGAAAGAACCTTAAGAAACAAGAACCATTTTGTATTTGCAATATGCAACTGCTTGCTATACCTTATTTGAAACTACAGTATAACTAAAATCTTTTTACTTTTATGGTAACCACTTAACCCTTTTACCCCCAAGCTCTTTGGAAATTTCCAACCCTTTACCCCTAGGGGTTATTTTTTCCCCAGCACTTTTTGCAGTATATTTTTTTTTAATTGCTCTAACAGCCTTAATTTTTGTCATAGAGAGGTCAGGTTGGTCTCATTCTCTTGGAAAATGCCTGAATTTTCTCAAAAAATTATAAAAAAAAATGAAAATGAACATTTTTTTTAGCATTTTTTTGCAAGGACGTACCGGTACGTCCATAGGGGTAAAGGGATGAGTTTTGTGAAATGTACCAGTACGTCCTTTGGGGGTAAAAGGGTTAAAACTACCAATTTATCACTTCAGTACAACTCATAGTTTAGCTTACCAGAATGTCCAGGGCCATACAGAGTGCTGGTGCTATGACTTGGATGCGTTGGCGAAGCATACGCAGGTGGGTTTCTGGGAGGTAATGGTGGACCGGGACTTGGACCCATAATACTACCACCAGGTGGAGCAGGTGCTGGTCGAGCAGGACCTAATCCTGGATATAGACCTCCTCCTCCTCCCCCACCTCCAACTCCTCCGCCGATACTTCCTCTTCCATTGGGATTCACGCTATGAAAAGCAATAGAAAGATAAATTTATAATCTTTATTAACGGTAAAAAATGAAGTTAAAATTCTAAACTTGAATTTGCCTACAAATATATTGACTTCAAACAACAATGGGATAAAAATTTCAATTATCAGTAGTCTTGTATGGTACAGTTTAACCTTAACTACTAGTAACATTGTACAGTACAGTACTATAAAACTGTAACAAAGTTCTTCATTAAAACTTGGTATTTATGCCTGTATACCTATTCTGAACATTCCCAGGTTCATCAGTGTTCAGTTTTTCAGAAAGAAGGCCTACTTACATCCCAGGTAAAGTTTGTCTTGTCTAATAACTACCCTTTTTCTGTAAATTTTATATATCCGCAAGACTGTAAGGGCTGGGAGAAGGCCTTTTATTATTCTATTAAGTGACTTATGAAAAAACTTTGGTCATAGAAACAACTTCACAATAAACCTAGTTATCATTCATTTGCCAGAATAGTTATTTGGAATAGATTTATGAATTTGGACTATAAAGATTAGCACTAGGGCCTGTGAGGGCATTCACACCACAAGTGCAACTGACAAAACCCTGTAGTTACGCTATGAAGTAAAAATTAGAAGGGGTTTGAAAAGAGACAAGAAAGAAGCTGGAACACAGGTGAAGCACAAGAATATAAAACATAAGCTTATTTATTTCCTTAATTCCTTTTCTCACTAGTCTATTGTTCCCTGTTGGAGCCATTGGGCTTATAGCATGCTGCTTTTACAACTAGAGTTGTAGCTTAGCTAGTAATAGTAATAGTAGTAGTAATAATAATAATAATAATAATAATAATAATAATAATAATAATATGGTCCAAAAGAATGCTGCACCCTTAAGTCATTCCTACAGCACAACATGTGAGGGGCACACATGGCACTATCCTCCAAAGAGGCGGCATAGCTATTCAATTGGATAGCAAATATGTTGAGTGCCTAATGTTAAGGTATGCCTGGATCACTGTAAGGAATCAGAAAAGATGTCTCTGGTCAGCTTTTCATAATATCAGTATGGCCTAAAGTTTGCATTGTGTAGATCTATGTAATTGTAAAATAAGAGGCAAGTGTCTTCCAGAATTGTAAAAGGCCACTAATTAGCAATGTAAGGTATTGAATCAATAACCCAATATATTTAAATTTCTTGATAGTGGCATGAATGAAAAAGGAAGATGAATTATGAAGCAGCAGATATTATGATCCCCACTTCTTCCACGACATATAAAACCTAGTCCATTACAACTAATAGTTCCAAGGAATATAAGTCCATGCATTTATGAGAAATGTCTCAAACAAAAAGTAGTGAAGGTAGACAAGCATTGCCAGACACTTTTGCATAAAATATTAGAAAGTGTGACAGATACCTTGGCAGGATAGGGATAAGTTAGGCCCACAAGTTTGGGCATTTAATCTATAAAGCTTTCATGTTTACTTTTTTCAATTCTTGTTACATGAGCAGTGATTTCAATGTCAAATTGAAAACTCATAAATAACAACCAAATGAATCTTACCTATATGGCAGCGCAGATGACGTCTGACCTGGCTTATTGTATTGCGGTGTAGGAGCAGGACCAGGTTTGATACAAATACACAGGCCATTCATTTCACCTACTAAAGAGAACCCTTCCGGTGCTACTTTTGATCGACTTAATATAATTATATCGGTAATTGTCTGAGTTGCCATATTTCGAGGGACTTGTTTATAACAGAGCTGCTTTTTCTTGAATGCCTTTTGACCTAGGAAAAAAATATGATGCCTTAACACAAATGACAATACACAGAACCACCCTATACATCTAGGATAGAAAATTAATACATAACTACAATGAGAGAATCTAGACTCAATGACTATTGTTTATCAAAAAAGGGGCAGTCAAAAGAAATTGTAAAATTACACAGATTTTTCTCCTCAGGTGAAAGGATGTAACATCCATTTCTTATCAACAGGGATGACCGTATAACATGTCAAAAATAAGAATACTGTATATAATAATCACTTGATGCAAAATAGTTTTGTAACTAAATTCTAATATATGAAGTCTTAGCAAATTTTCAAAAACGGTGAGAAATAAGAAACAGGTAAATTAAAAGAATCATTGTGCTTTATATGATTTAGAAATGTATTATTTCCGATAACACACTTGGATAAAAGCGGAACAAACACGGTACTTTTACTACATATGCTTCTGACAATGTTTAAAGCTACTCTTTTTAAAAAAAAAATACTCTTCATAAAGAGCCTGAAACTTACTTGTATCAATTGTTTGCTCAACAATTGTGTAACCAGCTGGCCTCGAGTCTCTATCATTGACAATGACAACATGTTCAACCACATAACCCATGTAGCCTTCTGTCTTGCTGTGGCAAAGATACCGAGTGACTCTCCTGAAGAAACCATCTTTGTAAAGATCTGCATCAATGTCCTGGTCATGGGTCTTTGAAACCTATGGAAAAATGAACATACGTATTTGCATCTGTCAAGAATCTTCCCTGGTAAGCTGGCTAGCATGGGAATGTGATGTTATAACAAAGGAAAAAAAAAAAAAAAAACGACTCAGCGTACAATTAAATACCATCATTAAAAATAAACAATAATATATGAAGTATATGCATATACAGTATATACTGTATTTCGCATGAATTTTCAAGGTTTGAATTCAATAACTGGTTGAAATTTTGGATAATGATCATTATATTTGGAAGAAAATTTAACCATGTGGCTACTTTGCTTATTATTAAATATCTAAAATACTAAGAAAGAAAGTAACATTTTGTTTTATATACATAGCCACCACTTACCCTACTGACCGTTTCAGTATAAATGTTATGGAGTTTCAAACAATCACTATATTAAACTACTATATTTATGAATTACCCTAAATACTTTACACATGTTTTCAACGAATACAGTACTCATTTCAGAACAACTGGAGATGTAACAAGACTACTTTTGTACTCTTGGAATGAGATCAAACAACTTTTTAAGTAAAATTCAATCTGAATGCACGAATTAAAATTGTCACTTAAATAGCTAGTGGACTGCATAAAATGAACAAAAAATACATACTGTTGTATAATTTGGAGGACAGCCAGAGAGTTCTTCTACTACACATACTGCTGTAATTGGACGATCATCAGGGAGTGGCAAGGCATTATATAAATCACGCATCATTCAACCTCACACTGAAAAGAAAAAGTTTATTGTCAATTAACAAGCTAAGAAATAAAAACTATCACAAGGAAAAAAATGATAAAATTAGTGTTAAAAAAAATTATGCGCAATCAGAAGCCTTTTGTTTATTGGGTTGTTAAGACACCCCCAAACATAACAGATTATTTGTGAGCTTTGTATTACCACGAGGTGGTAGAGTGAACGATACCCTTTTTACCCTATTGTATGGTGACAGAGATCGGACCAGGTAGGACCCTTCACCAGTAACTGATGAAACTGCAGTGGCTGTAACAATGTGCTCAACATTGCTTACTAATTCCAAAGGTGTCAGCCACTAAGGTAAGGAACAATTGTTGATATTGTGATCGCAATAATATAGGCAGGTTTATATGCTCCCACCCTCCATTGGGCTAAGGTTCTAAGGTTAGGTCCAAGTAGGACCGCTCACCTACTCCTGGATCACCAGCAGTCATTGGAAAACTGTTCCACTCTCGCTTGACTGACCACATGGTGCTAGATGGCGAGAGTGTCCCATCATTCGTTCCCAAAGGAGGAAATCGAAAACTAAGTCCCAAGGAACTTTGAGCAAAAGACTTTCCCATGCAACAATCTTCTTTGCCATCTTCTTACGAGAAAATGTCAGACGAAGGAAGTGGAGGAGAGAAAAGTGATTGGTAGAGGCGGGAGAGAGACGGTGAATTCACCTTCCCTTGCCAACCATCCTTCCTTACTATCACAACACAAATCACTACACAGGGGGTTTTGTCACAAGGGCAGCACTGGGAACACTCACTGACACTGCAACGCAAATATCATCATCCAGGGAACTGTCGGTGTCACATAAGCCCACCGAACAAATAACTTTTACTATCAGGCATGCAGTCAAGAGTAACACTCAGGCCTAGTTGGGTACCTACAATACGTGCAGAGTAGAGAAACTATCACTAAAGAGAGTTAAATTACGCTCTGAGTTCATTGTCTTCCTGATTGGAGGCGTGAGAATAACTCTCCAAAGGAGGAGGGGAATGCTTATAGTCCCCCCTGCACAAAATATACAACACATGGAGTTTCGAAGGTTGTATCCATAAAGGAACAAAACACACTTCACCACAGCTTACCTTAAAGTGAGCTTCCGCTTACAAACGAGACCACTCATAAAAATTCTAAAGCAAAGCAATGCTTAACACAAATGGACATAAGAAAAGAACCAACAATCTAGAGAGAAGGACAGTGTGCTTCAGCCAAAGGAAAAAATTGGCTATTCTGTGAAAGGCTGGTGGGTGGGGCTTTGACCTCATACTTCCTGTCATTAACCAACAACATTATAACAATTCAACAAGCATTTTAATGCCACTGAAAACATATCCCTACTTTAAAGGACGAATTATTTGTATAAAGCTGTATGTGTAGGAACAAAAAAGTAAAAGTGAAATATAGCGCAGTTACAGTAAAAAAATAGTCATTGTAGATATGATATGGACACATTCTTGCACAGCACTTCCATATGAAATACATAAAGTCAATAATAACAAGAACGCAAAACTGAAAATATGACAACTGTAACAAGAATGTCTTCTAACCTAACCTAAGCTAGGGTGATCTCATATTTACATACCAGTAGTATATTCTTGCATGCTATTTTTGATAATGTCTCAGAATAGTGCAATAAAGCGTTTGGAAAAAATACGATTGTTACTTTGTGTATTTTATGGTTTTTTACTTTTTTTCATATCAATTTTTGATGGAAATCCTAGTTTTTGAGTTATGGTGGGTCGACTACCATAATAAAGATGCTATGGGTTTGTGCTACGTATACTCATCAATATAGTTTGAAATACCTTTAAATACACATTAAAATGTCTAAAAATCTTGCAAAAAACAAGTTTTTTTTGTACTAAAATCCATAACTTCATTAAAAGTGGTTTCTGACAGTAGTATATGGGATCCAAAATAATGTATTTGCAAAGATCTATTCATTTTTGCAAGTTCTAATATCCTAACTAATATTGCACTGTCCTGCAATAAAACCGTATTTTCTTATATCAAACGTAAGGTGTAAGTAAAAAGTTAACTGGTAAAATATTGTAAACAATATATATTTACCCCAATTGAAGTGCAATTTAATCATATAGGCTTTATTACCTCTTTTGACAGAAAGGCGAGGCTAATTACTTCACCACCATTGGCCTATATAACAAGCTGTAAAATACAGGATACAGGCTATGCTACAGTGTAGGAAGTCTATAAGCTTACAGTATTCTTAAGCTAGGCTACGTTGGGCTAAATTTAGGCAGTCAGGGATACTTATGATACTCGATGAATAAGAACAAGACGCGCGATAGCAGCCACCTGTATGTATGGTAACTGTAAGAAACTGTAACGGCCGACTAAGATTATGGCAGTGTAAGGGGGGGGTCGCAGGGGGCGTCAACCCCACCTTACGTAAGTAGGTAAGGACACAGCCTGCACACTACGTTAGGGGGGGCAAGTTTATGCAAGCTGAAGGAACTGGCCGCTGATATACAAAGGCTCTCATGACAGTTATGGCACTACCATACATTATGTAAACACCTATAGGGTTGACCGACTAATACTTTAGGGTATATGAATAGGGCTGAAGATAGAATACCCTTATCAAAGTAACACTAGGGGAAAAATGTAACACGGATCCAATAACTGAATTAACACTGTAAATTACCATTATTTTAAGCTTAAATATATTAATTTCAACCTCGGGATAACCTACCGTAGGAAACTGTCAGTCTAAGGTTGCCTAACTTGCCTAAGGTACCTCTACCAAACGAGAACAGTTTCGGCAATAACACACAATCAAACGCAAGTACACCAACATGAAATGTACAAAATATGCAAATTATACGATAAACAAAATCACTTTGGATAACACACACTAATAAAAAGAAATTGTTTTAAAAAAACCTTTTTCGGTCAATCACCAGTTTCTAAGAATGTCGTTCGATGACTCACTCAACTGGGGTCTCTGAAACACGGGGAATATGACAAAGCCTTTCAAAATGGCTTCAGTGATGCACATTAATAACGTTACAGGCAATGGAAATCGCTATCAAAGCAGATAAGACGGTGTGACCTGACCTTGGTACAAATTTACACCTCAGTGTGTACTAACTTAAAGCTTTAAGGCTGCCAAGATGAAGAGCAAAACAACTAGGTTTGTGACACTTACGTGGACAGGTGTATTATTGACGTTAATTGTTGTTAAATTTTATTTTATGATGTATTTACGTAGAAATACATATAAATACACAAAATAATTAATTTATATAAATGAATTAAAGCAATTATTTCAATTTGATAATCATTAATTACAAAACTTGCATAAGGATTGGCTTTCTTAAATTCTTATATGTATCCAAAACAGAACACAACTTTCTTGCAATAAGATAAGAACAATTTTTATATTAATAAATCATGTATAAGAGAGCTGTCAATATCTAAGTTATTTATGGTGAAAAGAATATTAAAATACTGTGGAGTGTCATAATGCTCTCTTTGATTCTGTGGTTGTCTTAACGCACCTACTCAAAGATTAACACAAACATTTCCTTTGGTTGGATACAATTAAAGTAAATTTTAGTGTAATGCACACAAACACACACACACACACACACACACACACACACACACACACATATATATATATATATATATATATATATATATATAGAGAGAGAGAGAGAGAGAGAGAGAGAGAG
This sequence comes from Palaemon carinicauda, assembly GCF_036898095.1. Lineage (NCBI taxonomy): Eukaryota > Metazoa > Arthropoda > Malacostraca > Decapoda > Palaemonidae > Palaemon > Palaemon carinicauda. The sequence continues at coordinate 25,224,805 of NC_090769.1, forward strand.
AGAGAGAGAGAGAGAGAGAGAGAGAGAGAGAGAGAGAGAGAGAGAGAGAGAGAATATCTTATTGTCATACCTAAATCAAGTGAATACAATTTTATTTCAAGACGTTGAAAAATGAGCTACAGTGGAAAACAAACTGCTTTTGAATGAAATTCTGTAGAATACAATTTATTTTCTCATTTTAATTTGGGAAATTATACATTACTTCAATACAAAATAAAGTAAGAGTACACCATCTAATCCTGTACTAAATAAACTATGCCATATGAAGACAAAATACTGAAAGGAATGATGGAAATGATTTATCCCAGAATATTGTGCTACTCCTTGCTGTACAAAACAACATTCTCTGCGGTTGCTAGAATTATTGACTTCTGGAAATCTAGGTTATAAAAAGTTCAGATCTAATAAATTTGATGGAGCACCCATTCAAGTTGTCACACCATTTGTTTTCGCATATTCTAAAGTATCATTTTAACATCTGACAGTTGTGTTTTCTTGCTTTATATGAACGCGGAGAAGTCAGGCCTGCAACATATTAACTACACTTCCATTAATGGTACCATAAAATCGTTATTTTATTCAGATTGTTTTAGATGTGAGCAAAAGCATTGCGTTATTCAGATTGTTTTAGATGTGCGCAAAAGCATTATTTTATTCAGGTAGTTTTAGATGAGAACAAAAGCATTGCGTTATTCAGATTATTTTAGATGTGCGCAAAAGCATTATTTTATTCAGGTAGTTTTAGATGAGAACAAAAGCATTGCGTTATTCAGATTATATAAGATGTGCGCAAAAGCATTATTTTATTCAGGTAGTTTTAGATGAGAACAAAGGCATTGCGGTATTCAGATTGTTTTAGATGTGCGCAAAAGCATTATTTTATTTAGATAGTTTTAGAAGAGAACAAAAGCATTGCGTTATTCACATTGTTTTAGATGTGCGCAAAAGCATTATTTTATTCAGATAGTTTTAGATGAGAACAAAAGCATTGCGTTATTCACATTGTTTTAGATGTGCGCAAAAGCATTATTTTATTAAGATTGTTTTAGATGAAGCCTACGTCCCTGAAGATCTCTATATTACGAAATTGAATGCATAGAGTTGAATTCCAGGTTTAACCTTTGAGGTCTGGCATTTCCTTTGATTAATTCAACAGATAACTCTCGGTAACAATCTATTGATCTATGCCTTAGACCTTGCCATATTACTATCGTATTACAGAGTTATCTTCGTGGTTATCGGCCCCCGTCTCTCTCTCTCTCTCTCTCTCTCTCTCTCTCTCTCTCTCTCTCTCTCTCTCTCTCTCTCTCTCTCTCTCAGATAACGTTCTTAGCTCTCCATTAACTTGCGCTTTAAACTACAGAACGGCTTGTTTTCATAAACAATTGGGATGTTTATTTCTGCCTTCGACCTGTTTGCATAATTCACTATAATATACCTTCATTAAAATTACGATGCATGGTCAAGCAATCTCTCTCTCTCTCTCTCTCTCTCTCTCTCTCTCTCTCTCTCTCTCTCTCTCTCTCTCTCTCTCTCTCTCTCTCTCCCCGATATTTGGTCTTAGACGCATGAAGTCTCTTGTGAGAGAGATAGTAAAAACAGCTCTAATGAAGGCTTCGAATCATAGAAAAGGAAAAAAACCGCTATAAATAAGATGAATTGAAGATGCCAGTTAAAGAACTATAGAATAGGCAAAAGTTTAACATTCAGGACAATTGATACGAAATTAGTTATTTGTTTAGGAATTACAAGACTGATTAAATTAATACCATCTAAAAGAGAACATTTAATTAATTTCATTTAGTTAAAACCAGATCTCAATTAACTTTTACATTAAGGTATCGCTAATATTTTAGGGTTCCTTACTTGAAATTAGTGCAGTATCCAAGTCTTTTTATATTTCAAAATATGATTATTCTTACTGATATTATCATTAGAATTATGGAAAGTGATAAATATTTATAACCCCATTAAGTGAAGAGCGTTGATTGAGGGTGACTGAACTCTCCCAGGAGATGGACAGGTTTTCACGATTTCAAATTGTATCTGTTGGTGTTATTGTTAATCTGGTTTTGTATCAGCACAGGCCCTTGCTTCGTTTTGACTGCCAGAAAGAAAATTAACCAATGCACAAGGATATACTTGTTGTGATCACAAGAATGGACAGTTTCAAAGGAAAAATAAAGATCTTGCTTTTCGTTTGGCTTATCCAACTAGCGGCCATTGGCCTGATCCTGTTACGCATGGTTCTATATATATATATATATATATATATATATATATATATATATATATATATATATATATATATATATATATATATATATATATATAAAGAAACAGCAATCAGAAGAGGGATCTTTTAAAGCCTATTTTCTCTTTGTCTGGATAAAACAATGCAAGAACCAGTGCTAAACCAACACAAGAATAATCTAATAACACCAACAGAGGCGACTGTTATGCTGCACCAAGACTCTTCAACGACCTTCCACTTGATGTCAAGAATAGCAAATATGTGGCAACTTTCAAGAAAAACCTGAAGACTTATCTCTTTGGAAAGTGTTATAATAGTGACCAGAAAACTATTAAGCCTGAATACAAATGATAGCGAATAACTGAAAAGATACAGAGCAAAATATAACCGGGAAAGAAATTATTTTCACACATCAAGGCCCGCCTGAACAGACTCTTAGTGTCTGATGGAGGGCGAGAAATAAACCCCTAAAAGTAATAGTAAAGTAAGTATGAAAATATAGTGTAGCCTACCCTAGCTGTCAAAAATGACGTCTCAAGATTTAAATGTATTTCCACACATATACACCGATTCAACATCTCTCAGCTGATTCGGCAATTTGTGGGAGAGTGTGGTTTCCAAGTGTAGTACCTCACACCAGGGGTATAACTACTCTCTCTCTCTCTCTCTCTCTCTCTCTCTCTCTCTCTCTCTCTCTCTCTCTCTCTCTCTCTCTCTCTCTCTCTCTCTCTCTCTCTCTTCGCACAGCGTGACAGGATATATATACTTTCTTTTTACATCGACAGCTTGTCCCACCCCATTATGTTTCAGGAGACATGCATTCTTACTTCATCTTGCAGAAGATTTATGTAATGAATAGTTTGGATTTTCTGTGTCCTTTCCACGCTCAGAGACTTCGCACACACGATCGCACATATTTTTCATGTGACACTTATGAATTTTTCAGGTATATTATCCTTCACATAGACCTCAAAATGTGCTAAGCCTTGTTATCACCTCCAAAAGAGTTTAAACCAAGACCTACAGACCTTTAGACCTACAGATTATTATTATTATTATTACTGTCCAAGCTACAACCCTAGTTGGAAAAGCAAAGTGCTATAAGCCCAGGGACTCCAACAGGGAAAAATAGCCCAGTGAGGAAAGGAAATAAGGAAATAAATAAATGAAGAGAATAAATTAACAATAAATCAATCTAAAAAAAAAGTAACAACGTCAAAACAGATATGTCATATATAAACTATTAACAACGTCAAAAACAAATATGTCATATATAAACTATAAAAACTCATGTCTGCCTGGTCAACAAAAAAGCATTTGCTCCAACTTTGAACTTTTGAAGTTCTATTGATTCAACTACCCGATGCTGTAGTTCTTGGTTTAAACGGCATGCCCCTACGATATCTATGGTCTATGATTCGAGGTTCTAGTCATGCAGCCATGTGAAAACTTATAATCTTCGCAGATTATTACCGTGAGACCCGAGGCAGATTTCCTGTATGAATCATTTGCAATGTGATATCGGGATCGTGTTCATAATACTTCGTATTCTACCTTACAGGATGCGCTTCTTTCAGAGAGCGGAAGTAGCAATCAGACTACTCGAGGAGTTATATATTTTATAATCTCGATTTAAATGGATGCATTTAAACATTGTGTGTGTGTGTGTGTGTGTGTGTGTGTGTGTGTGTGTGTGTGTGTGTGTGTGTGTGTGTGTGTGAAGTAGAATAGGATGACTATTCACTGACATCGTCTGTTTGAAAAGATATCTTTCTATGCAGATCTCAAGACTTGAAGGTGATATCGTGGGATAATAAATTGGACCTTGGGCTTGAAGGAGTAATGTAAGTGTTTATATGTTTACACACACACACACACACACACACACACACACACACACACACACACACATATATATATATATATATATATATATATATATATATATATATATATACATATATATATATATATATATATAATGCTAAAATCTTTATTTCAATTCAGATTTTATGGATACAAGTTTAAAGGTTTAAAGGCCACTCATGATTAGCAGAGGCAAGGGACAGTGACATTGCCTTATCGAGCAGAACAATGCCCTAGAGACTGACCATATATACATATTATCAGCATCCAAGCTCCCCCAAGCTAGTATCAAGGAGGGCCAAGCAATAATAATAATAATAATAATAATAATAATAATAATAATAATAATATCGACAGTAAGTTACACAAAACACCAAGTAACATCAAAGAGGTGTAGCTAGTTCCTCTTTCCCTTATATTCATCTTTAAATTTCACCTAGTTACAAAGTCTAGAACATTGTTCTGTATCTCACTGACTATAACCAATTGTCCCCGCTGTCAGGTCTCGGGTCTTGTCAGACTATGATTCTCTCTCAGGCGTGGCAACTTGTCAGTGGATATCAATG
>NC_090769.1:25234490-25236990 GCF_036898095.1 Palaemon carinicauda
CTTAGCTTACGCATTTGAACAAATCAACCATATTTTCTGTTTGTTTTTATAAAAAGTGTAATTTTTAAGTCTCATTTTATCTATAATAAGTATATATATTTTACCACTATTAAGTTGAATTCATTCATAAAATACAAGGTTGCATGACGTCACATACAACAACCAATCAGAGTAGAGGACGAATCAGCCAATGAGACACCAGATATTTCCCGGTAAGGAAAGGCATAAGGTGGGAGGATTCCTCTGCTATGGGCTGCTGTTGGCGAACGAGTCTAATTCACTCGAGATATTTCGTTCAAACACTGTACTCACTCATACATATGACAAATTAACAATGATATTTAAAATCTGCTTTATTACTAAATGATTGTTTTGAGTTTGTTTCCATAAATTTGCAGTGTTTAAGTCGCCATTTATCTGAATTGTGTATATTGCTGGTATTTTACCCCTACCCTTTGTGACGACATATTTTCTAATAAACATGACTAATGTAACAAAATACGAATTACAATTATGTAGTTACCTAACTAATTTAACATCGATATAATTATAATAGCTCACTAAACTAGCAAACAGAAGAAATTACTGTGAAATTCATCCTACTCTTGATGACGTCACAAAGACGTATTTTCTAAATACAAATAACGACTTAGTAATTAGAATCTATCTCTCTAACAAATGATGTTATTAAAACATTTTATAAAGGCCTGTTCCTATATAGTTTTATGGAAATTCCGGAAGGTTTCTCCAACAGCAACTCATAAGACCCTGGATTTCACTCATAGCGGCAAATTCCTGTCCTCTGATTGGCCAAATCTTCCTCAGCTGTGATTGGCGGCTCCCTTCAGTTACTACAGCTTCACACACACACACATACACTCTAACATCGTAGCCAAATGTACAGGCAATTATTCCTTCAACAAGATTCATTATTTATTCCTTAGCCAAATTGATAATCTATCTCTCTCTTGGCGGGATATTATAGTCCCCAGATTGGCTATAACTTCCTCTCAACTTAGATTGGTAGTTGCCCCCGCTTACTACAGCTTAACAGACGCACAGACGCACATCTATCATCGTAGCCATAACACAGTCAAGTATTCCTTCGAATATGACGTATTTATTTAGGTTATACCCTTCAACAAGATCCATTATCTATTTATTTTGAAGTTAATACCCATTTTAAGTTTATTTCCAAGAAAATTGTAATTTTAAGTCAAAATATATCTGTAAGAAGTATAGGTTTTCCTTAAACATAGATTGCATGACGTCACCTACAACCACCAATCCGAGATGAGAAAGAATCAGCCAATGAGACGCCAGGTATTTCCCGCTAAAAATGTATGAGGTGAGAGGGTTCCACTGGCTTATGGGCTGCTGTTGACGAACTTGTTGAATTCACGAGAGGCATTTCGCATAAACGTTCTAGCTAATGGTTTTTTTTTCTTTTCATCCTAATTAATTAATAAACTGTACATATAACGATGGTATTTAACTAGCATCAGAAGAATATTCCTTATTCCTTATATCCTTTAGATATCATTCAAATGTTTAGCAATTACATACAGACTTTCCCTTCACTAATCACACCTCCTTTTAGGAGCGAAACCGCATACTGTATATGATTCTTATTTAAGTTTTATTATCATCAGTTCTATCATAGTCACTATCATTATCATTTAGAATATTTTGTGAGATAAGATTGAGAATTTTGAGTTTATATTTATTGATTTAAGAAAAAAAAAACTACCTCAATTCAGAAGTTCAGGCTTTGTATATGCCTGAATTTTCTTTTTACTTGTTTATTTTATTATAAACATTATCAGAACAATTGCTTAAAAACAGAATAGAGAAGAAATGGTGTTATCAGCGGAAAGAAATTCAATTCTGAACTTAATTTTGCCATGGCTGAAGGCAATTGAAAATAGGCTTCGTGTTTTCTTCTCAGGTTCCTTTATAAAACTGGAATAATTGAACTGTTAAGAAATCACAACAGCATCAGCTAAACTTATTATTGAATAGGCCAACTATAGTCCATTTCTTTTAGCGATGCATATTTGCACCGACTCGCAGCGGTGCCCTTTTAGCTCGGAAAAGTTTCCGGATCGCTGATTGGTTGGACGAGATAATTCCAACCAATCAGCGATCACGAAACTTTTCCGAGCTAAAAGGGCACTGCTGCGAGTCGGTGCAAATATGCATCGCTAAAAGAAATGGACTATAGTAATTTCATCAGTCTTCAACACTCAATTTCTTAACCTAACTTAATAAATTGCACATCTCCTTAACACTCAATTTCTTAACCTAACCTAATAAAGTGCACATCTCCTTAAAACTCAATTTCTTAACCTAACCTAATAAATTGCACATCTCCTTAACAATAATTTTCTTAACCTAACTTAATAAAGTCCACATCTCCTTAATACTCAATTTCTTAACCTAACCTAATAAAGTAAACGTCTCCTTAACACCCAATTTCTTAACCTAACATAAAAAAATG
>NC_090769.1:25254334-25256834 GCF_036898095.1 Palaemon carinicauda
GGTCGAACGTAGGATACCAGTGCCCCCTTTTATTAAGGAGCTGATATCAGATGGCAGAGGAGAAAGGAGGAGATAAGGTATAAGGAATAAAGGGTCATCGCTTCGCCTGTCGTGACGCCTGGCAATAAAATCCATGCAATAATGGAGCGGCCCGACAACGGCCTAAGCGTGTATTTTCACCATTCGGCTCCATTATCTATGGTAAAACTTCTTCTTGGTTTGCCCTGCCCCCTTGGAGGCTCTCTCTCTCTCTCTCTCTCTCTCTCTCTCTCTCTCTCTCTACATCTTGTTTGCTTTATTTATTCGCCTTTCTCTCTCTTCTATGTCTTCATGTTTGTTTATTCGTCTTTTTCCCTGCTCTCTCTCTCTCTCTCTCTCTCTCTCTCTCTCTCTCTTCTACATCTTCTTGTTTGCTTTATTTATTCGCCTTTTCTCACTCTTCTATATGTCTTCTTGTTTGTTTGTTCGTCTTTTCCCTGCTCTCTCTCTCTCTCTCTCTCTCTCTCTCTCTCTCTCTCTCTCCTCTTCTACATCTTCTTGTTTGCTTTATTTATTCGCCTTTCTCTCTCTTCTATATGTCTTCTTGTTTGTTTGTTTCGTCTTTTCCCTGCTCTCTCTCTCTCTCTCTCTCTCTCTCTCTCTCTGTCGCTTAGTCTCTCATTTTCATTATGTTATGTCTTCTTGTTGGTGGTTCCCCCTCTCTCTCTCTCTCTCTCTCTCTCTGTTTGTTGCTTAGTCTCATTTTTCTTATGTAGCCTATGTCTTCTTGTTGGTTGGTTTGTCTCTCTCTCTCCTCTCTCTCTCTCTCTCTCACTTCTGTTTGTTTTATTTATTCGTCTTTCTCTCTCTTCTATATGTCTTCTTGTTTGTTTGTTCGTCTCTCTCTCTCTCTCTCTCTCTCTCTCTCTCTCTCTCTCTACGCTTCTTGTTTGTTTTATTTATTGTCTTTCTCCTCTCTTCTATACTGTATGTCTTCTTGTTTGTTTGTTCGTCTTTTCTCTCTCTCTCTCTCTCTCTCTCTCTCTCTCTCTCTGCCTACAAGGCCATTCTTTGTTTCTTCCGCTAAAGCTCCCAAACAAAGGATTTTCTAATGGGTTGCCTTATTCTTATCCAAAGAGAGAGAGAGAGAGAGGGAGAGAGAGAGAGAGAGAGAGAGAGAGAGAGAGAGAGAGAGAGGTGAACTAATTAAGAAAATTAAATACAAGAGTGATTCGTACTGAGAAAATTTACTTATTAATTCACTATAATTAATTATAAATTATATTTGGGTAAAGGAACAAGAAAATACCAGAGGTAAATCACATCTTTTATAGTTTAAGTTTATATACTTTTTTCCTACCCTTTTTGAAAATATAAGTCCAGATTATTTTCAAGAGGTATTTGGCAATGAATAACTGGAAAATACATGAAATTGTATGATAAAAAATATATACAAATGTGAACTTTTGTTACAACCGCTAACACACACAGAGACAAACACACACCTGTTATTATTATTATTATTATTATCATTATTATTATTATTATTATTATTATTATTATTATTACTAGCCAAGCTACAACCCTGGTTGTAAAATGAGGATGCTATAAGACCAAGGGCTCCAACAGGGAAAAATAGCCCGGTGAGGAGAGGAAATAAGGAAATATATAAACGATATGAGAAAAAATTAGCAATAAAATATTTTCAAAACAGTAACATCAAAACAGATATGTCATATATAAACTATAAGAAGATTTGTGTCAGTACTGTGCATTATATTATCCCTTCTCTGAACCAATCAAGAGAGAATATTCCTCAGGCACTTTACGTCAAAGAAGCGTAAACGCCGAGGACACAGACGCAAATTCATAAGGCCCAGCGAGAAAATTTTCCCGTCACGAGTGTAAAGTACTCGCTTACCTTTCGTCGCGGGACTAGCGCCCCCTGGCGGTCAATACTCTTATTACACTAAAAACGTCTTGCAGCGAAAGCCCTGTTTCCTTCGTCCGTACATTATTATAGCAGAGATAAAGGGAAGAAGAGATTCAGAAAGAATTCTATGTGTGATTCTGGAGGGATATTATGCAACGATGTTAACTAAGTGACTCGGGACAGGAAGAAACAATCTCTTTAATGAAGGTAGAGCTCTCGGAGAAAAAGACGTTTCGCTCTGTTGGGGAAAAATGGGACTTGGGATATAAGTGTCTGCCATGATGGTTTATGCAGAGCTTGGTAAGTTGATTCGTTAATAATAATAATAATAATAATAATAATAATAATAATAATAATAATAATAATAATAATAATAATATACAAGGGCACTTCCCCCAATTTTTTTTTCTTGGGGGTAGCCGACATCAACCAAATAAAATAATGGGGACCTTTCCTCTCTACGCTCCTCCCAGCCTGACGAGGGATTCAGCCAAGTGTAGCTACAACCCACTCTCCCCAGTTATCCACCACAGATGAAGCTTCATGTTGCTGATTCAGCGTAATAATAATAATAATAATAAATAATAA
>NC_090769.1:25259334-25266834 GCF_036898095.1 Palaemon carinicauda
AAAACACTACCCACATATACGTGGTATTGATCTCATACAAGAGTTTTCTCTAATCTTCAGTCTATTTTTTTTTCTATTGCTCAGTTCATTAGACCTAAGATTATATTCAGGGGTAAAGAAGATAAACTCGAGGTCACACACATACACACACACACACACATATATATATATAATATATATATATATAATATATGTATATATATGTATATATATATATATATATATACATATATATACATATTCATATATATATATATATATATATACATATTCATATATATATATATATATATATATAACATATATATAAATATATATATATATTCGATTCCCCCGACCGACCAGAAGCTATTATCTTTGAGTTATTCCCCCTTGGGTCTCTGATCCCAAGGTAGAGAAAATCCAGACATTAGGAGGAGTATATATGGCTTATATAATTGTATGTATATATATATATATATATATATATATACATATATATATATATATATATATATATTTGTACTTCGTTTTGGGATCGAACCCTCGTATCTTCGTATGAAAGTCAGAGGTCCTAGGAGAAGTCGGAACCTAAGAGCTAACTGCATTTCAGGATTTACCAGCGAGTTTTACCCAACTTTCCAACCAACCAACTAACCCAGTTAATAGCACTTAAATAGAATTATCCCAAGATATCATATGCTTGAAGAAATGTCTGCTGATGATTCAGCAGGTAGGCCTATAGGTTCCTCTCAAAGCATCCCATCCCTACAGACGCTACTAGAAACAATCCAGCTTCACTGGGGAGCGAATTCCCGACTCACAGATTGCGAGACATGGGCGTTTCCAGTAGGCCAGCGTGGAACTATTTCCATCAATAATTATGACCTTATTTCATTCATCATCTTCTGTCGTTCTTTACATAGACATCCTTAATATCTTTACTATCTTTAATAAAACATTAATCTTTGAGGAGTATAAAATATTAAAGTCCATCCCTGAGATTTTGAGTCTTTATTCGCACGCGAAGTTCTTAATAACCTAAATGGAATTTGAACAGTAGATTTAGCCTTTTATTACTTCCCTAGCCTCTGCCGTTGGAATTTCTAAATTGGACAAAGTTCAAACTTTTTTTTTTTTTTTGGAAACGCAAGAATATTGGTTCTTTATAATTCCCAGTTTCTTGAATGAATAGTTCTAAGATATTTTTGAATTAATTATTAATAAAAGGTTTCATTTACACTTGCTCTCAGAGACAAATACATATGTCAGCATAACGTATTCACGTATACGTGTGTATGTATTCGTTTAGCCGTTATCAAATAGCATGTGTATACGTATATCTTTTCACAGTATGTGTGGTCGCTGCAAAGATTCCGGGAGAAATAAGCCCCGCCCCTTGGTGGCGTCTTAGCCAATCACGTTGTCTTCCATGTTAGCTGGAGACAACATGATTGGCCATGACATCATCAGGGGGTGGGGCTTATTTCACCCGGAATCTCTGAGGGAACTATAGTCATATTCAATGATCTACTTTGTTATAAGATAGCTGTTAGGTCCTAACAGGAACGTGAATGTGACTGAATTTATTCAACAAGATAATGCGCTTATATACAAACGGATGGGTGCAACAATGGCACAAAATTCCAACAATGTGAAACATGCAATGGCAGACTGAAATAGGTTTTTCTATTATCCGTGCGGGAGAGAGTGAGATAAAAATAAACAATAGCATTACAGTGTATTAGAATGAAGGAAATACACGTACGTTACAACTTACACTCACAGACCATTACCATCTTTGTGTAGAGAGCACATTAGAGTTACAGAATGTGTTGACTACTTTTGAATCTGACTGTACATACGCCTTCAATTCTTTTATGTATTGCCGAATAGAGTAAAAAGACTGCATGCCAGTCTATAATGCTTAAAAATTCTCTCTACTCAATTACAAGATGATTGTACGCGTGAGCATACATTTGTTAATTTGCAGATAGAGCGAACATATTTCTAAATGTGACACTGTGACGTCAGCCAATACGACCGCAAACCGAAAATCAACGAACTCTGAAGTCATCCCCTTCCCCTATGGGAGCGGTGGTCCCAGAAACCAAAATTATCGAGCGCCAATCTCAAGGCATAAACTTTTGTCTCTGCCATTTCGAGAAAAAAAAATACTCTATGGAAACTCGTGATTGGTTAGAGCTGCAAGCTTAGCCAATGGGAAATCGAAATGGCCGGTTTATGCTTCTCACGCGTGAGCGGTGTTTTTTTACGGGTGGAGATTGGCGTAATTATTAGTGTATGGTGTTTCCGCCAGAATTTGCCATGTCATGTTTAACAGCAATTGCACTGCATACTCCACGTTCAGGCAATATATAGGAGATTGACCTGTATGTATGGGAAGGAATGGTAGAAGGGGGGTGTAGAATTCTGTTTGTAGACGCATGGGGAAGGGGGAGAGGGGAGGGAGGAAGATCGAGGGGTTGGAGGGGGAGGGGCGCGTCTGGAAGAGTAAAGGGAGAATGAGCTATACCTCAGCAAATAATAAACAATCATCTCCGATAATGATTCATTGTCTCAGGTGGATGATATCGACGCACATAATAATTTTCATTCTTAAGTTGTGTGATAATGATATATCCACTTGCGTCAAATACGGCGTCAATGACCTTAGATGTCAGGATGCCAGGAAAACTCAAATCAATCAATCAATTTCAGTGGATTCTTTCCATCTTCTATCGGCGCAGTTAATTCGTCGACAATTGTGAAAGCAGTTCTAGTTCCTTCGTCGACAATTGTGAAAGCAGGTTTAGTCCCTTCGTCGACAATTGTGAAAGCAGTTTTAGTTCCTTCGTCGACAATTGTGAAAGTAGTTTTAGTTCCTTCGTCGACAATTGTGAAAGCAGTTTTTTAGTTCCTTCGTCGACAATTGTGAAAGCAGTTTTAGTTCCTTCGTCGACAATTGTGAAGGTAGCTTTAGTTCCTTCGTCGACAATTGTGAAGGCAGTTTTAGTTCCTTCGTCGACAATTGTGAAAGCAGGTTTAGTCCCTTCGTCGACAATTGTGAAAGCAGTTTTAGTTTCTTTCGTCGACAATTGTGAAAGCAGTTTTAGTTCCTTCGTCGACAATTATGAAAGCAGTTTTAGTGGCTTCGTCGTCAATTGTGAAAGCAGTTTTAGTTCCTTCGTCGACAATTGTGAAAGCAGTTTTAGTTCCTTCGTCGATAATTGTGAAAGCAGTTTTAGTTCCTTCGTCGACAATTGTGAAAGCAGTTTTAGTTCCTTCGTCGACAATTGTGAAAGCAGTTTTAGTTCCTTCGTCGACAATTGTGAAAGTAGTTTTAGTTCCTTCGTCGACAATTGTGAAAGCAGTTTTAGTTCCTTCGTCGACAATTGTGAAAGTAGTTTTAGTTCCTTCGTCGACAATTTGTGAAAGCAGTTTTAGTTCCTTCGTCGACAATTATGAAAGTAGTTTTAGTTCCTTCGTCAACAATTGTGAAAGCAGTTTTTTTAGTTCCTTCGTTGACAATTGTGAAAGCAGTTTTAGTTCCTTCGTCGACAATTGTGAAGGCAGCTTTAGTTCCTTCGTCGACAATTGTGAAAGCAGTTTTAGTTCCTTCGTCGACAATTGTGAAAGCAGTTTTAGTTCCTTCGTCGACAATTGTGAAAGCAGTTTTAGTTCCTTCGTCGACAATTGTGAAAGCAGTTTTAGTTCCTTCGTCGTCAATTGTGAAAGCAGTTTTAGTTCCTTCGTAGACAATTGTGAAAGCAGTTTTAGTTCCTTCGTCGACAATTGCGAGCATAGTTTTTGGCTTAGACACTCTCCTTACTAAGAATTAGATTTTGATTGAAAATGGCAAGGGGGACCCATCGAGGAACCATCACTCTCTGAGGAGGTTAAAGTCAGGTGGTTCGCACTTTGAGCAGGAAGTTGTTAGAGGTCAAGAGGTTATAGATGGGATCATGCAGAGAGAGAAGGTTGTTGTTGTTGTTTTTGTTGTTGTTGAAGATTGCCTGGGTCTTGCGGCCAGGCACGGGCTCTTGCAATCATGCAGCCAGTAGCAAAATAGAGGGTAGCAACAAGGATAAAAAAGCAATTGAAAATATTACTATATCTACGAACCAATTGAACACTGTATCCTATTTATAGCTAAAAAATAAAAGCAATAAGAATAGTTTTAAAGAAATTAAAACTAGAGATTACCGATTGTAACTTTTTCATAAACTAGAGTAAATCATGAATTCCAAATTTAATGCAATTGCAAATTTCTGTGGTAATTCATATTATGATGAATTTAAAGACGCCATAGACATATTTTTCCATACTAGTATTTTTTCATAGCTAAAATTTAATTTGATACCTCATTATTTCCTGATGCTTTTTTTCTTAGACGATTGCTCTCTCTCTCTCTCTCTCTCTCTCTCTCTCTCTCTCTGGTATTTCACCGTTCACATACATTTCATCCCTAATACTTTCTTTCCTGAGGAATTCTTCTCAGCTTCCATTTCCTTTCGAGCAGTAGATGGAACTGCTAATACCGCTACTTTTTTATTCTTTCAGGAAGGGACATTTAAGACAAGGTTTTATTAACTTTATTGACCTAAAATAATAAAGAACCAAGAAAACAACAGACTTCAATATGGGGACTTAATCTTATTTTACTTGCTGTGCTACAAATTTACAAACATCCATAAAAATTGCAAAAATAAAACAACCTTCACTATTCTCTGAGTAAAGAAATATATTCACGAAATATAACAATTTCTTTTTTCTATTCTAAAATGGTGTATAAGGGTTTCTGTCATCTTCCATCGGAATTCGTAGTCTTCCTTTGACTGCAATAATGAATACGAAGTAGAAACGAGACCGGGTACAACATGATAACAATACACTTACGATTTTTTTCCGCCATACCAGAAGACTCTTACTTTCAGATTTGGTGACCTGGTGGACTGAGTCAGGACATAAAAATTTTTATTATTTACATAAATCATTGGTGATTTCATTATTAAAAAAAAGGGGGCAATTTAATTTATCTCTAAATACTCATAAGGAGGAATTCTCATTTTAAATTTTCTATACACGGTTTTACTATTTACATAATTATTGGTGATTTCATTATCTAAAAAAGGGGCCATTTAATTTAGCTCCAAAGACTCATACGGCAGATTTCTCATTTTAAATTCTAATTGTAAGTTTTCTCTCAATGTAAATGCAAACATACCCTTACTCATACTACACAGTACTCTAGAAGTTTTATTCCAGCTGTGACTAAGTTGTGGAATGATCTTCCTAATCGGGTAGTTGAAACGGTAGAACTTCAAAACTTCAAACTTGCAGAAAATATTTTTATGTTGGACAGGCTGACATAAGTATTATCATAGTTTATATAAGAAGTATCTGTTTTAATGTTGTTAATTATTTAAATATATTGTATTTTAATTGTTCATTACTTCTTATATAATTTATTTCCTTATTTCCTTTTCTCACAGGGCTATTTTTCCCAGTTGGAGCCCTTGGACTTATAGCATGTTGCTTTTCCAACTAGGTTTGTAGCTTAGCTAATAATAATAATAATAATAATAATAATAATAATAATAATAATAATAATAAAAGTTTAATAAAACTCGAGTAATCGCATTGCGAAAATTACAATAAGATTGCATTATATTAATAAAACCCTTTATATCGAATATTCCTTAGAAAAATAATAACACCAAAATTTGATGTCTGTTGGACTACCTACAGGTGAAGCCCCCATAGGAACCAGTCCAGCCGAGCCCTCTTTACGACCAATAGGTCCCAGTTTAGGATCCTCCGAAGTGATGGACCCCGCCCTTAGTGCTCCCTTACTCTTCAGGGGAAGCGTTACCTTGGACATTCCGCTCCACCTACGCTCCCTTAACTGCTGATTTCAACCCCGTGAGAACGACATTACGACCGCGAATGCAGTGCCATATAATACCACACTATCGCCTCTCGCGTTCGTTGGTCGTAAAGCGAGGAAAAGATGGAGGAAAGTAGAAAGAGGAAAGCTGGGAAAAGTTAGAGGAAAGAGGAAAGCGAAGAGAAAGGATGGAGTAAAGAAGTAAAAAGAAAGCGAAGAGAAAGACTGGAGGAAAGAAGTAAGTGGAAAGCTAAGAAAAGTTGAGGAAAGAAGAAAGTGGAAAGCTAGGAAAAGTTGGAGGAAAAAAGAAAGAGGAAGCGAAGAGAAACGTTGGAGGAAAGAAGAAAGTAGATATCGAAGAGAAAAGTTGGAGGAAAGACAAAAGTGGAAAGCGAGGAAAAGATGGAGAAAAGAAGTAAGAGGAAAGCGAGGAAAAGATGGAGAAAAGAAGTAAAAAGAAAGCGAAGGGAAAGACTGGAGGAAAGAAGAAAGTGGAAAGCTAAGAGAAAAGTTAGAGGAAAGACGAAAGTGGAAAGCGAGGAAAAGATGGAGGAAAGAAGAAAGTGGAAAGCTAAGAGAAAAGTTTGAGGAAAGAGGAAAGCGAAGAGAAAAGATGGAGTAAAGAAGAAAGAGGAAAGCGAAGAGAAAGAGTGGAGGAAAGAAGTAAGTAGATATCGAAGAGAAAAGTTGGAAGAAAGAAGAGTGGAAAGCGAAAAGAAAAGTTGGAGGAAAAAAGAAAGAGGAAAGCGAAGAGAAAGGTTGGAGGGAAAAAGAAAGAGGAAAGCAAAGAGAAAAGTTGGAGGAAAGATGAAAGAAGAAAGCGACGAGAAAAGTTGGAGGAAAAAAGAAAGAGGAAAACGAAGAGGAAAGTTGGAGGAAAGACGAAAGAAGAAAGCGAAGAGAAAAGTTGGAGGAAAGAAGAAAGTGGAAAGCGAGGAGAAAAGTTGGAGGATATAAGAAAGAAGAGAGCGAAGAGAAGGAAGTGTTATAGTACAGTAGGCTCATTAATTTCGGTGCACATCAAGGGAAGGCAAGGAGGCGTCTGACAATTGTACATTGAAGCAGGTAACGCTGTGTTTAGCAGTAGAGAAACTACTGGCAACGCTGTGTTTAGCAGTAGAGAAAACTACTGGCAACACTGTGTTTAGCAGAAGATAATCTATTGGCAACGCTGAGTCTAGCAGAACAAAAACTATTGGCAACCCTGTGTCTAGCAGAAGAGAAACTACTGGCAACACTGTGTCTAGCAGAATAAAAAACTATTGGCAACACTGTGCTTAACAGAAGATAATCTATTGGCAACGCTGTAAACGTGTAAGCAAAAGGATTTCTAATAATTTTACGAGGTGCTGTTAAGCAAATGACTGTACTTTCCTATATAGCATATTGTAAAATTGATAAAAATGCTTGAGTTGTCAATAGTTTCTCCTTTGCTAAACACGATGTCGCCATATTTTCTCTTTTGCTAAACACAGCGTTGCCAATAGTTCCTCTTCTGATAAACACAGCGGTGCCAATAGTTTCCCTTCTGCTAAACACAGCGTTGCCAATAGTTTTTTCTTTGCTAATCACGGTATTGCCATAGGTTCTCTTCTGCTAAACACAGCGGTGCCAATAGTTTCTCTTCTGCT
>NC_090769.1:25269334-25271834 GCF_036898095.1 Palaemon carinicauda
ATTATTATTATTATCATTATTATTAATATCATTATTATTATTATTATTATTATTATTATTATTATTATTATTATATAATTATTATTATTATTATTACTATTATTATTATTTTTAGCTATGCTACAACCCTAGTTGGAAAAGCAGGATGCTATTAGCCCAAGGGCTCATTGAATAATAAATAAAGCTACACAAAAAATTAAATAAGGAAGTAAATAAACTATATGAAATGTAATGAATAAATATAAAATATTTCAAGATCAGTAACAACATTAAAATAGATATGTCATATATAATGCAAACTATGAACACAGACTCAAGTTACCCTGCTCAACATTAAAACATTCGCTGCAAGTTTGAAACTTCTGAAGTTCCAACGATTCAAATATCTAATTAGGAAGATCAATCCATACTCTGGTAACAGCAGGAATAAAACTTCGAGAATACGGTGAATTATTGAGCCTTATGATGGAGAAGGCAAGACTATAGTCCATTTCTTTTAGCGATGCATATTTGCACCGACTCGCAGCGGTGCCCCTTTAGCTCGGAAAAGTTTCGTGATCGCTGATTGGTTGGAATTATCTCGTCCAACCAATCAGCGATCCGGAAACTTTTCCGAACTAAAAGGGCACCGCCGCGAGTCGGTGCAAATATACATCGCTAAAAGAAATGGACTATAGTAACGTCTCTGGTGTTTGCCAGACGGGGGTTTCGAGTCCCGCTCAGACTCGTTAGTGACATTAGTGTCTACAACCTTACCATCCTTGTGAGCTAAGGTTGGGGGATTTGGGGAGCCTATAAGTCTATCTGCTGAGTCATCAGCAGCCACTGCCTGGCCCTCCCTGGTCCTAGCTTGGGGTGGAGAGGAGGCTTGGGCTTATCATATAATATATGGTCAGTCTCTGGGGCATTGTCCTGATTGCTAGGGCAATATCACTGTCCCTTGCCTCTCCCATTCATGAGCGACCTTTAAACCTTTAAACCTGGTA
Organism: Palaemon carinicauda; assembly: GCF_036898095.1. NCBI lineage: Eukaryota > Metazoa > Arthropoda > Malacostraca > Decapoda > Palaemonidae > Palaemon > Palaemon carinicauda. Next base: position 25,270,321 of record NC_090769.1, read on the forward strand.
CTATTTATTATATAAATCATACTGATTAAATAATTACTTGAATATAAAGCACTCTTGAATAAGATATCATTATTAGAAGTCTTCTCCCGTTTTTTATTTATAACGAGAGATTATAAAGTTTAATCTTCGGTATAAGAATACTTGAAGCTTATAAAGGACTTATGTGATTCCTAAACAGTGATATTTTCAATCGTAAATAATAACAAATTGTTAAGCCACAGAAATTATTCTCTCTCTCCTCTCTCTCTCTCTCTCCCTCTCTCTCTCTCTCTCTCTCTCTCTCGATAATATATATATATATATGTGTGTGTGTGTATATATGTATACTATATATACATATATATATATGTATATATATATATATATATGTATACTATATATATATATATATATATATACGATATATATATATGTATATATATATTTCTATGTATATATATATATATATATATATTAGAAATAAAACATTAGGAGTTGCAATGTATTCCAGATATGTATCGAAGTTAAGTGTTTTAATAGATTTAATAGAATGGGAATAGATCATTTCTAACCGAGGAATATTTAATGTTGGTTGAAATAAGTTAAATCTATTGGTCACGCTCGCCAGAACTTATTTCTCCCTCCGAGACAAAGTCCTTGAAAATATCTTTGCCTCAGGGCAAGTGAATCCTTGGAACGAAACATGAAAGAGAAATATAATGTTTGATGTATTTAATGTGAGTAAGATGGTCCCATTTTCTATCATTCCCTCCCTACATTCTCCTTACATTAATGCCACTTCCAACCCCCCCCCCCCCCAACAGATATTTCCTGACCAGCCATTTACCGATGGCCCCATCTGCATCATCTACATCAGCGTAGGCCGTGTAGCAGCTGTTACGAGGGTCATTGTGATAGGCCTATTGCTATAATTCGGCTAAAACGTGCTTAGCATTGACGCAATAGATTTCCCGTTTTTTTTTTTTTTTTTTTTTTTTTCCAGGGCCTAACGGAGATTATACACACGTCTTTCGCTCAGCTGAGTCAATCGTGGAAATTTCAGAAATGCTGGTTCTCAATTTATGATTTTTAGAGGGAGAGGGGTTAGGCCTTCCTGTCCTAAACTGACATGGGCATTGAGAAGGTGTATCTAGAGAAGTCTTTCGTGTTATCTAAAATATTGTGTTATTTTTAAAAATTCTTCAGTAAATTTTTTATCTACCCAGGACAAGTTCACTCAATAGCTACCATTATTATCGATGTATGTTACTAAGTAATAATATATGACATGCAATCTTTCATGTCATTATTATTATTATTATTATTATTATTATTATTATTATTACTTGCTAAGCTACAACCAAAGTTAGAAAAGTAGGATGCTATAAGCCAAGGGGCTCCAACAGGGAAAATAGCCAAGTGACAAAAGGAAACAAGAAAAATAAAATACTTCAAGAACAGTAACAACATCATAATAGATATCTCCTATATAAACTAGAACAACTTTAAACAAAACAAGAGGAAGAGAAATGAGA
>NC_090769.1:25274334-25282078 GCF_036898095.1 Palaemon carinicauda
TTAACCTTCCAAAATTTAATCATTTCCAGCTTTTCACATAAAAGTAAACCCCTGCAAGTTTCATTCATCTACGATTAAAATTGTAGCCAGGGAGCTGTTTACAGACACACAAACAGGGGCAAAAACATAACCTCCTTCCAACTTCGTTAGCGTAGGAAATAATCTAGAATCGACCTGTTATACTAATTTTAATACTTTAAAATTAACTAGTAAACTTAGATAACTAACAAAAACCGGAATATCAATAGAAAATGGGAAGCGGGGGGAAAGACGCAAGATGTCTCCCAAATGGCGGTATAGTACAACCTCCTTTTAGCGGGCACTTACCCTCACCTCGGCTCGTACTCGACTTGCAAATCTGATCTTAACTTTGTCTCGTAACAACGTAAACATTCTCTAGACAGAGAAGAATATCAAGCGTCTTCCGGAATAACAAAAGGAAGGGGAGAAAGGATGGCATTTTGTTCTTTGTTTTATCTGTGGTTTTGACCATAATTTTTCCAGTATTTGCTCTTTGCTCGCTACATCTATCTTGAGATGGCTAATAGACTAGCAATTGCAGAAGTTATATTCTAATATGCAAGTAGTTCAGCAGCATCCATTTGAGTGCCATTTTCATTTATATACATACATATATATACAGTATATATATATATATATATATATAACATATATACATATATATATGTATATATATATATATATATATATACATACATACACACTCATATATTCAATGAAATTTACAAAGTTGAGTTTGACTGTTGTACTACATATAATTATATTTCATTTAAAAGAGTTCACGAGAATGTAATGTTCATTCCAATGCTCATAGTGGCTCCACAAGCATTAATTGATGTGGAATTCCCAAAACTGCCACATCAAAAAGCAAAAATAATAATAAAAAAAAATCCTTATAAAAATCATAAATTTACATATTTTTTCGAGCGACTAAAAATATTTTTTTTTATTAGCATGTAATGCATAATCATAAATGTATATTCCACAGTTGTATAACATTAACATTTGTGGTGTCATAGCCTCTGTGCCATGGTCTTCCACTGTCTTGGGTTAGAGTTCTCTTGCTTGAGGGTACATTCGAGCACTATTCTATATTATTTCTCTTCCTCTTGTTTTGTTAAAGTTTTTATAGTTTATATAGGAGATATTCATTTTATTGTTACTTTTCTTAAAATATTCTATTTCCTTGGTTCCCTTTCCTCACCGGGCTATTTTCCCTGTTTGAGCCTCTGGGCTTATAGCATCCTGCTTTTCCAACTAGGCTTGTAGCTTAGCTAATAATAATAATAATAATAATAATAATAATAATAATAATAATAATAATAATAATAATAATAGTAATAATAATAATAATAATAAAACAAATAATAATAATAATAATAATAATAATAATAAAAATAATAATAATAATAATAATAATAATAATAATAATAATATAGAGCTCGCTAACGTTCTAATGCAAGACTCATTTCTTTGATTTTGTTTTGGCCACTTTTATTAAAGGTCCTGAACAGGTCTTGGTCCAAACGTTTGTCTGGGGAAGTGTCTTTCACATTGCAATTTCAAATCGGTCACTTTTCCGCGTTCTATTTAAATCATATTTTGATTTTTTCACAACTGGCCGGTTTTTAATTCATCCATTTTACGAAGATAGAACCCTTTTTAAATCAGGTTTTTTTAGTCTTTTTTTTTTTTACCCATTTTGCGAAGATAGATCAAATCTTAAATCAGGTTTTTGGATTATCCATTTTACGTATATAAAACCATTTTTTAAAAATCAGTTTTTTATCCATTCTACGTAGATAAAACCATTTTTTTAAATAAGTTTTTTATCCATTTTACGTAGATAAAACTATTTTTAAATCATTTTATTTGGTTTATCCATTTTGCGAAGATAAAAACATTTTTAAATCAGTTTTTTTTTTTGGTTTATCCATGTTACAAAGATAGAACCACTTCTTATACCAGGTTTTTACTTATCCATTTTACGTACATAAATCCAATTTATAAATCAGTTATTTTTATCCATTTTACGAAGATAGAAAAATTTCTAAATCTGTTTTTTGGTTTTCCCATTTTACAAAGATAGAAATATCTCTAAATCTGTTTTTTGGTTTATCTATTTTACGAAGATAGAACCATTTCTAAATCAGGTTTTTTTTTTGGTTTATCCATTTTACGAAGATAGAAACATTTCTAAATTTGTTTTTTGGTTTACCAATTTTACGAAGATAGAAACATTTCTAAATTTGTTTTTTGGTTTACCAATTTTACGAAGATAGAAACATTTCTAGATTTGTTTTTTGGTTTACCCATTTTACAAAGATAGAAACATTTCTAGATTTGTTTTTTGGTTTACCCATTTTACGAAGATAGAAACATTTCTAAATCTGTTTTTTGGTTTTCCCATTTTACGAAGATAGAAACATTTCTAAATCTGTTTTTTGGTTTTCCCATTTTACGAAGATAGAAACATTTCTAAATCTGTTTTTTGGTTTACCAATTTTACGAAGATAGAGACATTTCTAAATTTGTTTTTTGGTTTACCCATTTTACGAAGATAGAAACATTTCTAAATCTGTTTTTTGGTTTACCCATTTTACGAAGAGAGAAACATTTCTAAATCTGTTTTTTGGTTTTCCCATTTTACGAAGATAGAAACATTTCTAAATCTGTTTTTTGGTTTTCCCATTTTACGAAGATAGAAACATTTCTAGATTTGTTTTTTGGTTTACCAATTTTACGAAGATAAAAACATTTCTAGATTTGTTTTTTGGTTTACCAATTTTACGATGATAGAAACATTTCTAAATTTGTTTTTTGGTTTATCCATTTTACGAAGATAGAAACATTTCTAAATTTGTTTTTTGGTTTACCAATTTTACGAAGATAGAAACATTTCTAAATTTGTTTTTTGGTTTATCCATTTTACGAAGATAGAAACATTTCTAAATTTGTTTTTTGGTTTACCAATTTTACGAAGATAGAAACATTTCTAAATTTGTTTTTTGGTTTACCAATTTTACGAAGATAGAAACATTTCTAAATCTGTTTTTTGGTTTACCAATTTTACGAAGATAGAAACATTTCTAAATCTGTTTTTTGGTTTACCCATTTTACGAAGATAGAAACATTTCTAAATCTGTTTTTTGGTTTACCAATTTTACGAAGATAGAAACATTTCTAAATCTGTTTTTTGGTTTACCCATTTTACGAAGATAGAAACATTTCTAAATCTGTTTTTTGGTTTACCAATTTTACGAAGATAGAAATATCTCTAAATCTGTTTTTTGGTTTATCTATTTTACGAAGATAGAACCATTTCTAAATCAGGTTTTTTTTGGTTTATCCATTTTACGAAGATAGAAACATTTCTAAATTTGTTTTTTGGTTTACCCATTTTACGAAGATAGAAACATTTCTAAATTTGTTTTTTGGTTTATCCATTTTACGAAGATAGAAACATTTCTAGATTTGTTTTTTTTGGTTTATCCATTTTACGAAGAGAGAAAAATTTCTAAATCTGTTTTTTTGGTTTACCAATTTTACGAAGATAGAAACATTTCTAAATCTGTTTTTTGGTTTACCCCATTTACGAAGATAGAAACATTTCTAGATTTGTTTTTTGGTTACCCATTTTACGAAGATAGAAACATTTCTAGATTTGTTTTTTTGGTTTACCCATTTAACGAAGATAGAAACATTTCTAAATTTGTTTTTTGGTTTACCCATTTTACGAAGATAGAAACATTTCTAGATTTGTTTTTTGGTTTACCCATTTAACGAAGATAGAAACATTTCTAAATTGTTTTTTGGTTTACCCATTTAACGAAGATAGAAACATTTCTAGATTTGTTTTTTGGTTTACCCATTTAACGAAGATAGAAACATTTCTAGATTTGTTTTTTGGTTTACCCATTTTACGAAGATAGAAACATTTCTAGATTTGTTTTTTGGTTTACCCATTTAACGAAGATAGAAACATTTCTAGATTTGTTTTTTGGTTTACCCATTTTACGAAGATAGAAACATTTCTAGATTTGTTTTTTGGTTTACCCATTTTACGAAGATAGAAACATTTCTAGATTTGTTTTTTTGGTTTACCCATTTTACGAAGATAGAAACATTTCTAGATTTGTTTTTTTGGTTTACCCATTTTACGAAGATAGAAACATTTCTAGATTTGTTTTTTGGTTTACCCATTTTACGAAGATAGAAACATTTCTAGATTTGTTTTTTGGTTTACCCATTTTACGAAGATAGAGACATTTCTAGATTTGTTTTTTGGTTTACCCATTTTACGAAGATAGAAACATTTCTAGATTTGTTTTTGGTTTACCCATTTTACGAAGATAGAGACATTTCTAGATTTGTTTTTTGGTTTACCCATTTTACGAAGATAGAGACATTTCTAGATTTGTTTTTGGTTTACCCATTTTACGAAGATAGAGACATTTCTAGATTTGTTTTTTGGTTTACCCATTTTACGAAGATAGAGACATTTCTAGATTTGTTTTTTGGTTTACCCATTTTACGAAGATAGAGACATTTCTAGATTTGTTTTTTGGTTTACCCATTTTACGAAGATAGAGACATTTCTAAATTTGTTTTTTGGTTTACCAATTTTACGAAGATAGAAACATTTCTAGATTTGTTTTTTGGTTTACCAATTTTACGAAGATAGAAACATTTCTAAATCTGTTTTTTGGTTTACCCATTTTACGAAGAGAGAAACATTTCTAAATCTGTTTTTTGGTTTACCAATTTTACAAAGATAGAAACATTTCTAGATTTGTTTTTTGGTTTACCAATTTTACGAAGATAGAAACATTTCTAAATCTGTTTTTTGGTTTACCCATTTTACGAAGAGAGAAACATTTCTAAATCTGTTTTTTGGTTTTCCCATTTTACGAAGATAGAAACATTTCTAAATCTGTTTTTTGGTTTTCCCATTTTACGAAGATAGAAACATTTCTAAATCTGTTTTTTGGTTTATCCATTTTACGAAGATAAAAACATTTCTAGATTTGTTTTTTGGTTTACCCATTTTACGAAGATAGAAACATTTCTAAATCTGTTTTTTTGGTTTATCCATTTTACGAAGATAAAAACATTTCTAGATTTGTTTTTTGGTTTACCCATTTTACGAAGATAGAAACATTTCTAAATTTGTTTTTTGGTTTACCCATTTTACGAAGATAGAGACATTTCTAGATTTGTTTTTTGGTTTACCCATTTTACGAAGATAGAGACATTTCTAGATTTGTTTTTTGGTTTACCCATTTTACGAAGATAGAGACATTTCTAGATTTGTTTTTTGGTTTACCCATTTTACGAAGATAGAGACATTTCTAGATTTGTTTTTTGGTTTACCCATTTTACGAAGATAGAAACATTTCTAGATTTGTTTTTTGGTTTATCCATTTTACGAAGATAGAGACATTTCTAAATTTGTTTTTTGGTTTACCAATTTTACGAAGATAGAGACATTTCTAGATTTGTTTTTTGGTTTACCCATTTTACGAAGATAGAGACATTTCTAAATTTGTTTTTTGGTTTACCAATTTTACGAAGATAGAGACATTTCTAGATTTGTTTTTTGGTTTATCCATTTTACGAAGATAGAAACATTTCTAAATCTGTTTTTTGGTTTTCCCATTTTACGAAGATAGAAACATTTCTAAATCTGTTTTTGGTTTACCCATTTTACGAAGATAGAAACATTTCTAAATCTGTTTTTTGGTTTATCCATTTTACGAAGATAAAAACATTTCTAGATTTGTTTTTTGGTTTACCCATTTTACGAAGATAGAAACATTTCTAAATTTGTTTTTTGGTTTACCCATTTTACGAAGATAGAAACATTTCTAAATTTGTTTTTTGGTTTACCCATTTTACGAAGATAGAAACATTTCTAGATTTGTTTTTTGGTTTACCCATTTTACGAAGATAGAAACATTTCTAAATTTGTTTTTTGGTTTACCCATTTTACGAAGATAGAAACATTTCTAAATTTGTTTTTTGGTTTACCCATTTTACGAAGATAAAAACATTTCTAAATTTGTTTTTTGGTTTACCCATTTTACGAAGATAGAAACATTTCTAAATTTGTTTTTTGGTTTACCCATTTTACGAAGATAGAAACATTTCTAGATTTGTTTTTTGGTTTACCCATTTTACGAAGATAGAAACATTTCTAAATTTGTTTTTTGGTTTATCCATTTTACGAAGATAGAAACATTTCTAGATTTGTTTTTTTGGTTTATCCATTTTACGAAGAGGGAAACATTTCTAAATCTGTTTTTTGGTTTACCAATTTTACGAAGATAGAAACATTTCTAGATTTGTTTTTTGGTTTACCAATTTTACGAAGATAGAAACATTTCTAAATCTGTTTTTTGGTTTATCCATTTTACGAAGAGAGAACCATTTTAAATCAGTCCCTTTTTATCATTCTATTTCATTCCTATTCTCATCTTTGCAAAGTACTGGTTTTTGGTTTATCAGATTCAAGAAGAGAAAACAAATAAATGATAAATTAAGAACAATGCAAACGTATGAGATGAATCTATTCATCAAGACGGATGAGTTATTAAATTACCAAATAAAAACACGTAAAAAATTTAATCATTCCATTAAATTAGTGAAACTCAATCAGCCTTTTCCAGAGTCTCTTAAAATAAGACGTCTAAATCCCTGTCCACACGATCGAGCATGCCCGACGGGCAAACAGTGATACCAGTTAGTGAAAATGAGGATTGATGACGTCAGAAGCGGGGAAAACTAAAGGCACGGATCTGGCAACACTGTATGATGCCAGATCCCTGTCTGTGGTTTTCCCGCTGCTGACGTCATTAAACTTCATTCTTACTAAGTATTGTGGTCTGGTATCACTGTTTGCCCGTCGGGTATGCTTGATCGTGTGGACAGGGCTTAAGACGCGTTGTGGTATAATTACCTCCGCCAGCGATGTTGGAAGGAAGTTATGTTTTCGCCCCTGTTTGTCCGTTTTTTTTTTTGTGAACAACTTCCTGGCCACAATTTTAATCATAGAGTAATGAAACTTGCAGGGATAAACTATTACGTAAAAAGCTGGAAATGATTATATTTGGGAAGGTGAGGTCAAAGGTCAAGCAAAAAATGTCAAATTCATGTAATCGGCCATAAGTTTGGACATCGTTGTCACAGAGACTTCAAACATGGTTCATATCTGAGTGTATGAAAATCCACACCAATTAATACATGTTAAGGTCAAAGGTCAAGGTCAAGGTCGAACAAAAGGTCAAGACATAAGCTGTCGCGGACGGAGGTCTTCTCTCTACCGAGTGCCCCTCTAGTTACATGCAGTACTATCTACAAACGACACTAGACATTCGTGAACATACATAAATACATATACAAACGTATATAAATTCATGATACTCCATTCGTCAAATTTTTTACTTAAATTCGAGGATTTTAAGTCCCTGCAGATATAAGAATAATGTTTTATTTCCAATATATATATATATATATATATACATATATATATATATATAATTATATATATATATATATATATATAATTATATATATATATGTATATATATATATATATAAATATATATATGTATATATATATATATATATATGTATAATATATACATATATATATATATATATACACATATATATACACACACACACATATATATATATATATAGAGAGAGAGAGAGAGAGAGA
>NC_090769.1:25287578-25300078 GCF_036898095.1 Palaemon carinicauda
CGGTAGTATCTCAATGGGTGACTGATGCCCTGGCCAACCTACTACCAGATAAACTACGAAACGAGACCTATTCACATCCAGCTCTACAGAAAACCCTTTGCACCAAATTTGAACTTCTAGAACTTCTAGAATTCCATTTATTCAGTATTTTTGCTTTTTAAATGTATGGAATATTCTTCCGAAATACTAAGTTGAATAGTCGAAATACCTGAACCAGTTTGCGAATGGTTTTCTGTGGAAGAAAAACACACGAGACTAGCTAAACAATTAATTCATTTCTGATCTCGCTAAAAATTCTCCGTTATTTCTATTAATAGATCTATTCTATTACATCCGCGTCTAATTTATTTCTGATCTCGCTCCATATTCTGTTATTTTTAAATATATTCTATCTCTTCCTGAGTCTAATTCCTTTCTGACCTCGGTAGATATTCTCCGTTATTTCTATTAATAGATCTATTCTATCTCTTCCTGCGTTTAATTCATTTCTGATCTCGGTCCATATTCTGTTATTTTTAGATGTATTCTATATCTCCCAGAGTCTAATTCATTTCTGATATTTTTCGATATTCTCTGTTATTTCTATTAATAGATATATTTTATTTCTCCCTGAGTCTAATTCATTTCTGGTCTCGCTCCATATTCTCCGTTATTTCTATTAATAGATCTATTCTATTTCTTCCTAAGTCAAATTCCTTTCTGACTTCCCTCGATATTCTCAGTTATTTCTATTAATAGATCTATTTCATTCCTTTCTGCGTCCAATTCATTTCTGATCTCGCTCTATATTCTCTTATTTCTATTAATAGCTCTATTCTATCTCTTCCTGCTTGTGATTTATTTCTGATCTCGCTAGATGTTCTCTGTTATTTTTATTAATAGATCTATTCTATTTCTCCCTGCGTCTAATTCATTTCTGATCTCGCTCTATATTATCTTATTTCTATTAATAGATCTATTCTATTTCTTCCTGAGTCAAATTCCTTTCTAATCTCGCTAGATATTCTCTTATTTCTATTAATAGATCTATTCTATTCTTTCCTGCTTCTAATTCATTTCTAATCTCGCTCTACATTCTCTTATTTCTATTAATAGATCTATTCCATTCTTTCCTGCTTCTAATTCATTTCTAATCTCGCTCTATATTCTCTTATTTCTATTAATAGATCTATTCCATTCTTTCCTGCTTCTAATTCATTTCTAATCTCGCTCTATATTCTCTTATTTCTATTAATAGATCTATTCCATTCTTTCCTGCTTCTAATTCATTTCTAATCTCGCTCTATATTCTCTTATTTCTATTAATAGATCTATTCCATTCTTTCCTGCTTCTAATTCATTTCTAATCTCGCTCTATATTCTCTTATTTCTATTAATAGATCTATTCTATCTCTTCCCGGGCCATTCCATCCCCCGATGATGAGCTCGGCGCTGCCATCATTTTGATCTGCGAGGCAAAAGATGCTGGTGGCAGACGACAGTGAAATCGAATCTGCGTTAGACTTGGCGCCTATCCATAGAACTCGACATATTTCTCTCTCTCTCTCTCTCTCTCTCTCTCTCTCTCTCTCTCTCTCTCTCTCTCTCTCTCTCTCTCTCTCTCTCTCTCTCTCTCTCTCTCTCCTATTTCCCCAGTCTCCTAATGTTCCGCATAAAAACACCAGCCAAGAAAAGTATGGATACGTTGATGGCAACATCATTGTTTGTGACAAATCACATATCGTAAGAATGATTTCGAATACCATTTTTTTTTTTTTTTTTTTTTAAAAACTTGCAAATCGTTACTGTTTACCAATGCTTGCATGTTTGTTCGTATGTTTGGAAGGTGCATACCACCGTGGAAAGTTCATGAATATTTCCAAGGCGTCTATTTTGGACAAGTTTCATACATGTATACTACAAAAACTTAATGAAAACATGTTGTCAGCCTACACACAATAACAGCTAAGGATAAGTTTCATACATCTTCTTCATCCCCATCATTATCCTTACATTAAGGGGTCGGTTGCCTGATGTGCTCTCTCCAATGGCTTCTATCAAAGGCATACTCTTCCACCAAACCTCTTCTCTCCATATCATTCTTCACCCCTACATAAAGGGGTCGGTCACCTAATGCCTCTTCTCCATTGCCTTCTATCAAAGGCATCCTCTTCCACCAGGCCTCTTCTCTCTGTATCATTCTTCACCCCTACATTAAGGGGTCGGTTACCTAATGCCTCTTCTCCATTGCCTTCTATCAAAGGCATCCTCTTCCAACAGGCCTCTTCTCTCCGTATCATTCTTCACCCCTACATTAAGGGGTCGGTTACCTAATGCCTCTTCTCAAATGCCTTCTATCAAAGGCATCCTCTTCCACCAGGCCTCTTCTCTCCATATCATTCTTCACCCCTACATTAAGGGGTCGGTTACCTAATGCCTCTTCTCTATTGCCTTCTATCAAAGGCATCCTCTTCCACCAGGCCTCTTCTCTCCATATCATTCTTCACCCCTACATTAAGGGGTCGGTTACCTAATGCCTCTTCTCCATTGCCTTCTATCAAAGGCATCCTCTTCCACCAGGCCTCTTCTCTCCATATCATTCTTCACCCCTACATTAAGGGGTCGGTTACCTAATGCCTCTTCTCCTATGCCTTCCATCAAAGCCATCCTCTTCCACCAGGCCTCTTCTCTCCATATCATTCTTCACCCCTACATTAAGGGGTCGGTTACTGTCATGGGTAGATAAAATAATATAGAAAAGAATGTTAAAACATGTGATTTTTCTACTCTTAGAGAAGCAGAGAGAGAGAGAGAGAGCAGAATCCCGCCAGTGTATACAAAACTGTCACCGTCAAGATATGTGCCTAGGCTGGCGGTCTTTGAGCATAACGATCCCCTGTCTATAGCAGACCAAGGAAACCATAGGACAAGAAGAACAGTGTTTGTCGCCGAAGGATCTACATTAGCTGAAGGAGTGAACGTTATGGAATTTGATTACACCAGCAGAGCGTTCGTCTAGGTGTTATCAGCGGTTTTAAGGAACACCAATGAGGATGAAGAAACGAGAAAATTTCCTTATATGGAACTGTCCATAGTTAACCCCTCCCATTCAGGGATATATAAACTTCCACGCGAACGAGAGAAGAGATTACGAAAGACAGAAGTGGAGGAAGCACAAGAAAGAGAGAGAGAGAGGGAGAACAAGCTCAGAGAAGAAGAGAAGGCGTAAGGACCAGAATGCAGACGTAACCAGCTTTGTCCGAGATGTCAGAACGAGTTGCCACCCGCCCTCATTACCAACGACGAAACGCCTGGACCTGAAATATCTACGTCCCTGTCAACCGTCGAGACCTGCTGAGAAGAGTAGTATTCTTTTTGTATTATTTATCTACCATCTTGACTGTTCCCCTATTTGCTGGAGTGTAGTTTAATCAAATGATTTTCTTTGTTTAGTTCAGTGCTTCCTAAGTACTCAATCAAGAAACATTTACCTTTGACTAGTTGTAAATAAAATTATGTTTTCTTTTGCGAGTTTTCTTTCTATATTTCCTTTTGTTTCATTGTGTTTTTTAGTCGAAGAGTCCCCATTTCATGAATCAATTCAACAGAACCTGGTTCGATTCCCACGAGGATCGTAACAGTTACCTAATGCCTCTTCTCCATTGCCTTCTATCAAAGGCATCCTCTTCCACCAGGCCTCTTCTCTCCATATCATTCTTCACCCCTACATTAAGGGGTCGGTTACCTAATGCCTCTTCTCCATTGCCTTCTATCAAAGGCATCCTCTTCCAACAGGCCTCTTCTCTCCATATCATTCTTCACCCCTACATTAAAGGGTCGGTTACCTAATGCCTCTTCTCCATTGCCTTCTATCAAAGGCATCCTCTTCCACCAGGCCTCTTCTCTACATATCATTCTTCACCCCTACATTAAGGGGTCGGTTACCTAATGCCTCTTCTCCATTGCCTTCTATCAAAGGCATCCTCTTCCACCAGGCCTCTTCTCTCCATATCATTCTTCACCCCTACATTAAGGGGTCGGTTACCTAATGCCTCTTCTCCATTGCCTTCTATCAAAGGCATCCTCTTCCAACAGGCCTCTTCTCTCCGTATCATTCTTCACCCCTACATTAAGGGGTCGGTTACCTAATGCCTCTTCTCCATTGCCTTCTATCAAAGGCATCCTCTTCCACCAGGCCTCTTCTCTCCATATCATTCTTCACCCCTACATTAAAGGGTCGGTTACCTAATGCCTCTTCTCCATTGCCTTCTATCAAAGGCATCCTCTTCCACCAGGCCTCTTCTCTCCATATCATTCTTCACCCTTACATTAAGGGGTCGGTTACCTAATGCCTCTTCTCCATTGCCTTCTATCAAAGGCATCCTCTTCCACCAGGCCTCTTCTCTCCATATCATTCTTCACCCCTACATTAAAGGGTCGGTTACCTAATGCCTCTTCTCCATTGCCTTCTATCAAAGGCATCCTCTTCCACCAGGCCTCTTCTCTCCATATCATTCTTCACCCTTACATTAAGGGGTCGGTTACCTAATGCCTCTTCTCAAATGCCTTCTATCAAAGGCATCCTCTTCCAACAGGCCTCTTCTCTCCATATCATTCTTCACCCCTACATTAAAGGGTCGGTTACCTAATGCCTCTTCTCCATTGCCTTCTATCAAAGGCATCCTCTTCCACCAGGCCTCTTCTCTCCATATCATTCTTCACCCTTACATTAAGGGGTCGGTTACCTAATGCCTCTTCTCCATTGCCTTCTATCAAAGGCATCCTCTTCCACCAGGCCTCTTCTCTCCATATCATTCTTCACCCCTACATTAAAGGGTCGGTTACCTAATGCCTCTTCTCCATTGCCTTCTATCAAAGGCATCCTCTTCCACCAGGCCTCTTCTCTCCGTATCATTCTTCACCCTTACATTAAGGGGTCGGTTACCTAATGCCTCTTTTCCATTGCCTTCTATCAAAGGCATCCTCTTCCACCAGGCCTCTTCTCTCCATATCATTCTTCACCCCTACATTAAAGGGTCGGTTACCTAATGCCTCTTCTCCATTGCCTTCTATCAAAGGCATCCTCTTCCACCAGGCCTCTTCTCTCCATATCATTCTTCACCCCTACATTAAAGGGTCGGTTACCTAATGCCTCTTCTCCATTGCCTTCTATCAAAGGCATCCTCTTCCACCAGGCCTCTTCTCTCCATATCATTCTTCACCCCTACATTAAAGGGTCGGTTACCTAATGCCTCTTCTCCATTGCCTTCTATCAAAGGCATCCTCTTCCACCAGGCCTCTTCTCTCCATATCATTCTTCACCCTTACATTAAGGGGTCGGTTACCTAATGCCTCTTCTCCATTGCCTTCTATCAAAGGCATCCTCTTCCAACAGGCCTCTTCTCTCCGTATCATTCTTCACCCCTACATTAAGGGGTCGGTTACCTAATGCCTCTTCTCAAATGCCTTCTATCAAAGGCATCCTCTTCCACCAGGCCTCTTCTCTCCATATCATTCTTCACCCTTACATTAAGGGGTCGGTTACCTAATGCCTCTTCTCCATTGCCTTCTATCAAAGGCATCCTCTTCCACCAGGCCTCTTCTCTCCATATCATTCTTCACCCTTACATTAAGGGGTCGGTTACCTAATGCCTCTTCTCCATTGCCTTCTATCAAAGGCATCCTCTTCCACCAGGCCTCTTCTCTCCATATCATTCTTCACCCCTACATTAAAGGGTCGGTTACCTAATGCCTCTTCTCCATTGCCTTCTATCAAAGGCATCCTCTTCCACCAGGCCTCTTCTCTCCATATCATTCTTCACCCCTACATTAAAGGGTCGGTTACCTAATGCCTCTTCTCCATTGCCTTCTATCAAAGGCATCCTCTTCCACCAGGCCTCTTCTCTCCATATCATTCTTCACCCCTACATTAAAGGGTCGGTTACCTAATGCCTCTTCTCCATTGCCTTCTATCAAAGGCATCCTCTTCCACCAGGCCTCTTCTCTCCATATCATTCTTCACCCTTACATTAAGGGGTCGGTTACCTAATGCCTCTTCTCCATTGCCTTCTATCAAAGGCATCCTCTTCCACCAGGCCTCTTCTCTCCATATCATTCTTCACCCCTACATTAAAGGGTCGGTTACCTAATGCCTCTTCTCCATTGCCTTCTATCAAAGGCATCCTCTTCCACCAGGCCTCTTCTCTCCATATCATTCTTCACCCCTACATTAAAGGGTCGGTTACCTAATGCCTCTTCTCCATTGCCTTCTATCAAAGGCATCCTCTTCCACCAGGCCTCTTCTCTCCATATCATTCTTCACCCCTACATTAAGGGGTCGGTTACCTAATGCCTCTTCTCCTATGCCTTCCATCAAAGCCATCCTCTTCCTCCAAACCTCTTCATACATGTACACTACAAAAACATGATCTAAACGTGTTGTCAGCCTACATACAATAACAACCCAGGATGTAGCATTACCAGGTTTATATGAGCATCAGAACAAGATTCATTAAAAAAAAAAAAAAAAAAAAAAAAAAAAAAAAAAAAAAAATAAAAAAAAAAAAACTCTTTTACGACGGTTAATTTCAGTGTCATGAAATAAGTATACGAATTACAAATATTGAACATAAATATGAATATTCTAGAGTATTGCCACTACTATATTTGGGTTTTGTAATCTTATGCGGTATACACAACATAAAACAGCGAATTTTGTGTGGTATGTTGGTGCAAAGAACGCATTGAATAACCTCCTATATAGTTTTGGCTATGCAACGTTCTTATATCTTTGTATGTTGTGTGTATTATTTATTTTGTAGAGGGTTGTAGCCTTGATGAAAAATTAAAAGATAAATAAGCCTGAGATTATGAAAAGTAAAAGGCCACTTCCTCTAAAAGAGAAAAGTATTCAATGAGATGGTCCTACCAGTATCAACTTATGCATTAGAATCTTGGAGCCTTGAAAAATTAAAAAATAAATAAGCCTGAGATTATGAAAAGTAAAAGGCCACTTCCTCTAAAAGAGAAAAGTATTCAATGAGATGGCCCTACCAGTATCAACTTATGCATTAGAATCTTGGAGCCTTGAAAAATTAAAAAATAAATAAGCCTGAGATTATGAAAAGTAAAAGGCCACATTCTCTAAAAGAGAAAAGTATTTAATGAGTTTGTCCTACCAGCATTAATTCATCCATTAGAAACTTGGAGACTTACTATAGCCTTAGAACATATAAAGCTTGTTACAACTCAAAGAGCTATGGAAAAAATAATGATGAGAATAACAGTATGGAAGAGAAAAAGAGCAACATGGACACAAGAACAAAATAAAGTAGAGGATATTCTAACAACATGAAAGAGAAAGAAATGGACAAGAGCAGAACATACAACGAGAATGACGGATAATAGATGAACACGAAGAATAACAGAAGGGGTCCCTAGAGATTGCAAACGAAGCTGGGGAGGAAGAGAATATAATGGATTGACGAGCTTTGAAAATTTGCGAGTGTAGACTAGCATAGAAAGACCATAAACAGACGCGTTTGGAAGGACACGTCAGAGACTTTTGTCACGTAGTGGAATAGCAAAGGTTAATGATGTTAATGATGATTTATATATATATATATATATATATATATATATATATATATATATATATATATATATATATATATGCATATATATATATATATATGTATATATATGCATATATATACATATATGTACACACACACACACACACACATATATATATATATATATATATATATATATATATATATATATATATATATATATATATACATGTATAGATATACATATACATATACATATATGTACAAATATATACATATATATACTTATATATATATATATATATATATATATATATATATATATATATATATATATATATATATATATATATATATATATATATATATATTGGAAACTAGTGAAGCATAATTTGATGATGACTGAATATAGTTTATAGAATTTTTCATTGGTTTTTAGTAGATGCACGATGGTAGAAAACCAAACCTCTTCTTCTTCTTCTTCTTCTTCTTCTTCTTCTTCTTCTTCTTCTTCTTCTTCTTCCAGATTATTACAAAATGGCAACATGAGGATCATCCACTCTCCCAACAATCCTATTGGAAACGAGTAGCACCGAAGGAGCCTTGGACGAGGACCAATTAAATCCCACAGAGAAGGCGCATGAAGAGTCCTTTAAGCCAATAGGACGATGTCAGCCGCGGAGACCAACCCCAGCAGGTCAAGCCCTTGACCATTGATGTTCCGTCGAGTGAGAATGTTAAGGGGTAGTTTGCCCATTTTGTTTGTTACCAATATGGTCTTCGCGTTACTGTCAATGCTCACGTGAGCGTGAGCGTTGTTCATACGGCTGTGAATAAATAGACGCAGTGTACAGTATGTTCGAAATTATACCTATAACCTCGAATGGGATAGTTCACACACGTATGCACGCTCACATATATATATACGTATCTCTTCTATATAATAAACAACTGCCTGGGTATATATATATATATATATATATATATATATATATATATATATATATATATATATATACTGTAAATATATGTATGTATATATATATATATATATATATATATATATATATATATATATATAGATATATATATGTATATACACACACACATGTATATATATATATATATATATATATATATATATATATATATATATATATATATATATATATATATATATATATACATTCTCGTCACACTAAGCTCTCCCCGTCCCTCGGGTAAGAGGGGAAAGGAATTAGTCATACCCTGGTGAAAGGAGGTGAGTGCGTATGTGTGCATATCTCTCTAAATATTTACCCATTTACCCATTTCTTTGGTCTCGTACACTAGAGTGCATATATATATATATATATATATATATATATATATATATATATATATATATATATATATATATATATATATATATATACACAAATAAGATGTATATTAGGAAGTAAGCTGAGATTATGAAGTTTATAACATATAGTTATAAAGTAATGGTTAATGTTACATTGCTATATAACATTGTGGAATGATCTTCCTGGTCAGGCAGATGAAACGGTTGAATTTCATTCGTTGAACCTTGCAGCGAATGTTTATGTTTACATATGACATAATCTATTTTAATGTTGATACTGATTTTAAGACATTTTATATTCTTTATTCATTACTTTTCATATAGTTTATTCATTTCTTTTTTACACTGGGCTATGTTTCACTGTTGGAGTCCTTGGGATTATAGCATCCCGGTTTTTCAACTAGTGTAGTAGCTTAGCTAATAATAATAATAGTAATAATAATAATAATAATAATAATAATAATAATAATAATAATAATAATATTGATTACTGTACCAACCGTGTGTCACACAATTGTACATAATTCCTTTTGCATATATTATGCTTGTATCTTCGCTCTTCCCTCGCACTAAACGAACATGAAAATTCATGTCTACTGTTTCCTCTGTAACATTGTCTGTCTTGTTAACTTGTTATGTCCTGTTGCCTTGAGGTTTTGTATATAAAGGAGTGTGTTCTATAACAATATAACTCAGTTGATTGCATCCTGCCTTTGAGTTCACAACCCTCTCTCGGCTCGTCACATTAGTGACCCAGGAAGTCGACTCGCTCCCACTGCCTTCCACCCCCACCTCCCTCGCCCCTCCATCGTTGGTACTATGACGGAGACGGACTCTACTACATCAGTTGGCGCTGCGGCCGCCCCATTGAAACTTTCACCGTTCGGCAGCGGAGAAGCGTTTGCTTGGTTTTAACGCGCAGAAGTCCACTTTCGTATCAGGGGCGTGACTCGCTCAACCACCAAAGCGGATTATTTTCTCGCGGCGATACCCGAGGACACCTTCCCAGAAATATCCGACTGGCTTTGTGAACAAGGAGACACCCCAATAGCGTATGACGCCCTCAAAACATACCTTCTGCAGCAGTACTCGCCGTCGCCAGCCGCCCGTATAGCAAAGCTTTTTCAGCTCTCGCAACAACCGTTGGGGGACCAAAGAGCTTCGCTTGCCCTCAGGGAAATGACCAGTATCGCTCGCCTTCAACCTGCCGCAGACGGCTCTCCTCGTGAGGTGAACCTACTTCGTGCCCTTTGGATACACCGTTTACCCGAACCTGTACGCGCTGCCATATCCGATGTCGATAGTTTACCCAAAAAGGACTTGATGACCAAAGCCGACGCCCTTATGGACAGCCACTTCAAGACCTCCATCAACGCCTCCACCCCTGACGACGAGGATGCCTATTCAACATCAACCGAAGCTGACATGAATGCCGTAGGACATACATGCCTACCCCGTGACGTGCCAAAGTGGCGACAAAGCCGCCCACCACCCAACAATCGCTCGCGCCCCAACAAACGACTTCTACAGCCACTTACTACCTCCCATCCGCCGCAGTTTTGCTACTACCACTTCAGATTCGGGGGCAACCGCGAAGAAATGTGCCATGGATTGTCAGTGGCCAAAAAACGTGTAAGTAGGCCATCGCTTGTGGCGGTGGCCTCCCATGTTTCTAATCTTTTCTTTTTACAGGATGCAGGAACGGGCGTGCGATTTTTGGTAGACACGGGTGCTTGTCGTTCTCTTTTGCCAAGGAAACTCTTCAAGGCACGACGTAGTCTATCTACATCTGCCACCGTCCGCTTGGTAGCTGCCAACGGATCTGCGATACCCACCTACGGTTACGAGAACCTCACATTATCTTTCGGAAACGGTAAATTCAATTGGAAGTTTCTCGTTGCTGACGTCAATTTCCTCTCTCAATTCCACCTTCTGGTCGATGTCGCCCACCGATGATTGGTCAACGCAGACTCGTATTTGTCGACACCTCTTCAACCCGCCCCCTCTAACCTCGCTCTCCACATCAGCGCACCCACGGCTGCCTACGCCCACCTCCTCACGTCGTACCCGGAAGTTTTCCGTCCAGAACTTCACCAAACGCCCACGGTTCATGCCAAGCACGGTATTTATCACCATATCAAGACGACGGGACCCCCAGTCTTCGCAAAATTCAGACGTCTGGCACCGGAACGATTGGCAGCCGCCAAACAGACGTTCGCCGAAATGGAGAAAATGGGCCTTTGCCAAAAGGCCTCCAGCCCATGGTCGTCACCCTTACACATCATTCTGAAGAAAGACGGCTCCCTCCGTCCGTGCGGGGATTACAGGCGCCTGAACATGCAAACAGAACCGGATCACTACCCCCTCCCAAACATTGCCGATGTGACCTCCTACCTGCACAAAGCGAAGGTTTTCTCTATGCTCGACCTCCTGAAGGGGTATTATCAGGTGCCTATGAACCCAGAAGACATCCCCAAGACCGCCATCACCACTCCGTTTGGCACATACACCTTCAATTACTCCTGTTTTGGCCTTCATAATGCTGGGGCAACGTTTCAACGTCTCATGGATGGCATCTTAGGGGACCTCCCTTTCTGTGTATGTTATGTGGACGACATACTTGTGTTCTCCTCCTAAAAAGAGGAACACCTCCGTCACCTGCGCATCGTGCTCGACCGCCTGCAACAAAACGGCCTTGTAGTCCGGTATGACAAGTGTACCTTTGGCGCCAACAAAGTGTCGTTCTTAGGGCACCGTATCACTCCTGAAGGAGTCCATCCCCTTCCTGAGAAGGTAGCAGCCGTTCAGAATTTCCCTGCGCCCTCGACCGTCAAAGCTCTGCAGGAATTCTTGGGCATGATCAACTATTATCACCGTTTTCTGCCAGCCATTGCCGCCACTCTTGCTCCCCTCTACGCCTCCCTCAAGGGCAAGCCAAAGGACCTGAAGTGGGGTCCCCTTTAAGAAGCAGCCTTCTGCAATGCAAAGAAGGCCCTATCAACTGCTGCGGCTCTCACTTTTCCTATCCCACACGCCCCTCTCCTTCTCTCCACCGATGCCAGCGACGTCGCTATTGGTGCAGTACTCGAGCAGGTGGTCAAAGGCTCGCCCCGCCCATTGGCCTTCTTCAGCAGAAAACTGTCCAAGGCAGAATCGGGTTATTCTACCTTCGATCGAGAATTGCTGGCGGTGCACTTGGCTGTCCGTCACTTTCGCCATTTCTTAGAAGGTACGCCCTTCGTCATTCGCACAGACCACATGCCTCTGGTGCACACCTTCACTCGACAGTCTGACGCCTGGTCCACCCGTCAACGCCGACATCTCTCCGCCGTGGCTGAATACAATTGCACCCTCCAATACGTCCCTGGGAAAATGAATCCTGTTGCCGATGCACTGTCAAGAAACATGTTGGCTGCCGTTCAACTGGGATTGGATTACAACGCCCTGGCTGAAGCCCAACGACAGGATCCAGAGTATCAAGCTTGTAGGACATCCTGCACGTCCCTCCGTTGGGAAGATTTTCCCCTCGAAGACTCCAACACCACCCTCCTCTGTGACGTCAGTACTGGTAGACCGCGACCTTGGATTCCTGCTCCCATGCGCCG
>NC_090769.1:25305078-25335078 GCF_036898095.1 Palaemon carinicauda
CACACATATATATATATATATATATATATATATATATATATATATATATATATATATATATATATATATATATATCATATGTATATATACACATACGCACACAAACACATTTGTGTAAAACTATATAAAACAATTTATATATATATATATATATATATATATATATATATATATATATATATATATATATATATATATATATATATACACGTAAATATATAGGTATATATATATATACACGTAAATATATAGGTATACATACATACTACTATACACACAGAATAATAGAAGTATCATACCACCCCACCATAGTCCATTATATACCACAATTTCCCATTTTGTGTAAAGTGTAATGTGACTGACATTTAAAAGACCGAATTTATAAAGGAGAGCAAAAAAAACCCCTCGACCTATTGCAATGCCAGACGCAGCAATTTATTAGATTCAGAAGTCTGTTGAAACTTTCTAAAATTCTAACCCGGCACGAGTCATAATATTTGCAGTTTTCCTGCGTAATTAATCATATATAGAGGGAGCATTTGTTACCTTTTTGTGTGCTTTCGTCTATTTATTTAGCTCCAAGTGCAAATTCCAGATTGCTTAAACTTCCGTATGTAGTGTTTACTCGAGAGTAAGTTTTCTACTGTTGTAACTTGTGGTGAAGATCTGCATCTGACATTGCGGTTGGTAAAATGTATGAATAAGGTGAATTAATGAAAAGTTATGTTGCCAACCAAAAATGATAAAATATTTATATATGGACACGTACGTATGCGAGGTCCTATTTGGTATGCAGTTGTTTTGCTTATGTCGATCTATTTATCAATCTAAAATAATTTTTACATTGTATGGATACATTTTTAACAGACGAATAAATGAAAATTTCTGTATTTATCTCATGTGATTTGTACATGGTATGTATACAATTTTGAAAGATAAAGAGAGAAAATTGGTTTTTTATCTGGTATAATTTGTACATGGTATGTATAATTTTTTAAAAGATAAATAAAGAAAAAATTGTTTTTTATCTCATAATTTGTACATGGTATGTATACAATTTTGAAAGATAAAGAGAGAAAAATTGGTTTATTTATCTCGTATATTTTATACATGGTATGTATACAATTTTGAAAGATAAAGAGGGAAAAATTGGTTTATTTATCTCGTATACTTTGTATATGGTATGTATAAAATTTTGAAAGATAAAGAGGGAAAAATTGGTTTATTTATCTCGTATACTTTGTACATGGTATGTATACAATTTTGAAAGATAAAGAGAGAAAAATTGGTTTATTTATCTCGTATACTTTGTATATGGTATGTATACAATTTTGAAAGATAAAGAGGGAAAAATTGGTTAATTTATCTCGTATACTTTGTACATGGTATGTATACAATTTTGAAAGATAAAGAGAGAAAAATTTGTTTTTTTTATCTCGTATACTTTGTACATGGTATGTATACAATTTTGAAAGATAAAGAGAGAAAAATTGGTTTATTTATCTCGTATACTTTGTACATGGTATGTATACAATTTTAAAAGATAAAGAGAGAAAAATTGGTTTATTGATCTCGTATACTTTGTACATGGTATGTATACAATTTTAAAAGATAAAGAGAGAAAAATTTGTTTTTTTTTTTATCTCGTATACTTTGTACATGGTATGTATACAATTTTGAAAGATAAAGAGAAAAAATTGGTTTATTTATCTCGTATACTTTGTACATGGTATGTATACAATTTTGAAAGATAAAGAGAGAAAAATTGGTTTATTTATCTCGTATACTTTGTACATGGTATGTATACAATTTTGAAAGATAAAGAGAGAAAAATTGGTTTATTTATCTCGTATACTTTGAAAATGGTATGTATACAATTTTGAAAGATAAAGAGAGAAAAATTGGTTTATTTATCTCGTATACTTTGTACATGGTATTTATACAATTTTGAAAGATAGAGAATTTTTTTATCTCGTATTTGTACATGGTATGTATACAACTTTGAAAAATAAAGAGGGAAAAATTGGTTTATTTATCTCGTATACTTTGTACATGGTATGTATACAATTTTGAAAGATAAAGAGAGAAAAATTGGTTTATTTATCTCGTATACTTTGTACATGGTATGTATACAATTTTAAAAGATAGAGAGAAAAATTGGTTTATTTATCTCGTATACTTTGTATATGGTATTTATACAATTTTGAAAGATAAAGAGAGAAAAATTGGTTTATTTATCTCGTATGCTTTGTACATGGTATGTATACAATTTTGAAAGATAGAGAGAAAAATTGGTTTATTTATCTCGTATACTTTGTACATGGTATGTATACAATTTTGAAAGATAAAGAGAGAAAATTGGTTTATTTATCTCGTATAGTGTGTACATGGTATGTATACAATTTTGAAAGATAAAGAGAGAAAAATTGTTTTTTTATCTCGTACAATTTGTACACGGTATGTATAAATATTTCAAAGAGAGATAAACATTTCCATTTTATAGACAATGGTTACCCTTTAACCTAGAGGACTTCAGTTACCTCAAATCCAATATAAGCGAACGTTATTAAAATCAAACCTTTCTCAGCATATATATCGTATTTATGGATGCCCTCTTGCACTTCACTAAACATGTAAATAATAATTCTTATTATAATTGATAAATTCTTATAATAACGAACAATAAATAGAGGGATTTATGCTTATTGTGGCATAGTACTCGTATTGAGATTAAGCTTTGATTTCTAGGATAAAAATCTTTGACACCCATTAGTCTCTCTCTCTCTCTCTCTCTCTCTCTCTCTCTCTCTCTCTCTCTCTCTCTCTCTCTCTCTCTCTCTCTCTCTCACACACACATATATATATATATATATATATATATATATATATATATATATATATATATATATATATATATATATAGATATATATATGTATATATATATATATATATATATATATATATATATGTATATACAGTATATATATATATATATATATATATATATATATATATATATATATATATATATATATATATATATATATATACGCGTGCGCATGTCTGTACTAGGACTTCAGAGAGAGAGAGAGAGAGAGAGAGAGAGAGAGAGAGAGAGAGAGAGAGAGAGAGGAGTGAGAGAGAGAGAGAGAGAGAGAAAAGGCAATGCCAAAATATATCCATCAATTCTTCATCCTCCCTTACAATATCGTACTTAACTTGATATTTTTGTACGAAAATTTAACCTCTTTAATCAATTGCTTTCCCTTTAAATATGCAATTAAAATATAATCCCGTATGCCGTATGCAGACAGATATAAATCGTCCATATCTGTGTTTACAGCTTTTTCATTTAGCGTTAAAATATCAAAACCCCAAAATTTCCTTTCTAATTAAACAATTCTCTCTTGTCAAGCAGCAACATGTAACACGTGTGATTTTACTGAGGGAAATTAATGATATCGTATCATTCTTAAATTATTAATAAATTCTGTTGTATCATTTTTAAATTCGTGATAGATTCTGTTGTATCATTTTTAAATTCATGATAGATTCTGTTGTATAATTTTTAAATTCGTGATAGATTTTGTTGTATCATTTTTAAATTCGTGATAGATTCTGTTGTATCATTTTTAAATTCGTGATAGATTCTGTTGTATCATTTTTAAATTCGTGATAGATTCTGTTGTATAATTTTTAAATTTGCGATAGATTTTTTGTATCATTTTTAAATTCGTGATAGATTCTGTTGTATCATTTTTTAATTCCTAATAAATTTTGTTGTATCATTTTTAAATTCGTGATAGATTCTGTTGTATAATTTTTAAATTTGCGATAGATTTTATTGTATCATTTTTAAATTCGTGATAGATTCTGTTGTATCATTTTTTAATTCCTAATAAATTTT
The DNA here is from genome assembly GCF_036898095.1 of Palaemon carinicauda. Taxonomy (NCBI): domain Eukaryota; kingdom Metazoa; phylum Arthropoda; class Malacostraca; order Decapoda; family Palaemonidae; genus Palaemon; species Palaemon carinicauda. The sequence continues at coordinate 25,308,987 of NC_090769.1, forward strand.
GTTGTATCATTTTTAAATTACTAATAAATTCTGTTGTATCATTTTTAAATTCCTGACAGATTTTGTTGTATCATTTCAAAATTTCCAATAAATTCTGTTGTATCATTTTTAAATTCCTAATAAATTCTGTTGTAGCATTTCCAAATTCGAAATAAATTCTGTTGTATCATTTTTAAATTCGTGATAGATTCTGCTGTATCATTTTAAAATTCCTTGTAAATTCTGTTGTATCATTTTTAAATTCCTTATAAATTCTGTTGTATCATTTTTCAATTCTTGACAAATTTTGTAGTATCATTTTTAATTCCTAACAAATTCTTTTGTATTATTTTTAAATTTCTTATAAATTCTATTGTGTCATTTTTTAAATTCTTAATAAATTCTGTTGTATCATTTTCAAATTCTTTATAAACTCTGTTGTATCTTTTTGAAATTCCTGACAAATTCTGTTGTATCATTTTTAAATTACTTACAAATTCTGTTGCATTATTTATAAATTCATAATATATTCTGCTGTATCATTTTTAAATTCATAACAAATTCTGTTGAAATCTAGCTATGTAAACAGTTTCATGTTGAAAGGTTTAAAAGCAGATCACTAATGGCAGAGGCAAGGGACAGTAACAATGCCATAGAGACTGACCATATATATACATATGATCAGCGCCTAAGACCCCTCTCAATCAAATCTAGGACCAGGGAGGACCAGGCAATGGCTGCTGATGACTCAACAGGTAGACCTACAGGCTCCCCCTAACCCCCATCCTTAGCTCATAAGGATGATGAGGTTGCAGAAACCAAAGGAACAACGAGTTTGAGCAGGACTCGATCCCCATTCACCAGTCAGGGACGTTACCACACCAGCTGCTGATGACTCAGCATATAGACCTATAGGCTTCCCCAAAACACCCAATCTTTCACTCATAAGGATGGTGAGGCTGCAGACACTATAAGAAACTATCGAGCTTGAGCGGGTCTCGTACCCGAATCTGGCAGAACATTATTATTATTATTATTATTATTATTATTATTATTATTATTATTATTATTATTATTATTATTATTATTAACCTTGGTGTTTTGCCATCTTTTTTTTTTTTTAGAAATAACGTTATTTTCCGAACGTTATTTTCCGTCTATCTCTCATAATTTTGATCGAGGTTAGAATATAACAGCTAGATTTTTTTTTTAGAAATGAGATAAAAAAATTTGATTTTAGATTTTATGAAATTATTCTCTCTCTCTCTCTCTCTCTCCTCTCTCTCTCTCTCTCTCTCTCTCTCTCTCTCTCTCTCTCTCTCTCTCTCTCTCTCTCTCTCTCTCTCTCTCTCTCTCTCTCCTCTCTCCCAGAAACGAATTCAGGGTTTTGGCTTTAATATCATTCAAGGAAAGTTTTCCGGTGGAAATCACATTAAAAAATGACTGGGAAAAATCGTGGCGTTTAGCTTCATTTATACATCCATTCGGTTTCCGTAGATGCGGTGAACGTGATTAGTATATTAATTCAATACATTTCATTAATTTAGTTTCTTATGAGAAAAGTCCAGCATCGCTTCAATATAATCTAACTCTAAAGGAGCCATTATTATTATTATTATTATTATTATTATTTATTTCGGGAGTAGACCCTCTTTTAAGCAGGTTTTATTAAAAGTGATTGCTGCCTCAGTGGCGTTAATCTTGTAATTAACTTTTTCTATTGTTCTTATTATCTTTTTCTCTTCATTTGAACAATCCGCCAGTAACTGGGAAAGGGACATATCAATAGGAAGGTGATGAAGACCATATCATTCACAATTTGTCTTTAATATATCACAACACATTGTAAAAGCATAGATAATATGTACAAAGTATAAAACACTATCACAATGTTAGTGCACACAAAGTAATGGTCACTTTTGTACAAAAAATTATAAATTGCGTGGAGTTAAGTTTAACATATCCTTCGACTCAACCGGTTTCAAGCAGTGAGAAGGTTTTCTGCTCATTGTCAAGAGTGAACTGAAATGCAGGTATTGTTTTGATGGCTTTATTATTATTATTATTATTATTATTATTATTATTATTATTATTATTATTATTATTATTATTATTATTATTATTATTATTATTGTTGTTGTTGTTGTTAAAAGTTCCCATGGCACAAGAGAGTGGCTTCTTTGGGCTAAATTATATAAAGTATCCATTGTGCCTCTGGTGATAAGTTAATCTCATTCCCGGTATTCCTCGTTGATCCCATTCCCAGTATCAATCCTTGATCACATTCCCAGTATTCCTCGTTGATCCCATTCCCAGTATTAATCCTTGATCACATTCCCAGTATTCTGCGTTGATCCAATTCCCAATATTCCCTGTTGATTCCATTCTCAATTTACCTCGTTGATCCCATTCCCAATATTCTTCGTTGATCCCATTCCCAGTATTCCTCGTTCATCCTATTCTCAGTATTCCTAGTTAATTCTTTTTTTCCGTCTTCCTCGTTGTTCTATTTTTCAGTATTCCTCATTGATCCTATTACTGGTATTCCTCATTGATCCTATTACCGGTATTCCTACTTGATCCTATTCCCAGTATTCCCGTTGTTCTGTTTTACAGTATTCCTCACTGATCCTAATCCCAGTAATCCTCGTTGACCCTATTCCAAGTATTCCTCATTGATCCTATTCCCAATATTCCTCGTTGATCCTATTCCCTGTATTCCTAGTTGCATTATTCGTACAAATATCACAGTGAACGAATGGGATTTAGTACAATTTATACATTGACTAAGACCAGAGCTTTTTCCATCTGCGCAATTTCATACAAGCAGAAAGAACGCAGGTTGGGGGAGGAGTACTTCTGCCATTGTTGTTCCGAAGGAGTTGCGTAAGCTAGTCTTCTGCACACACACACATACACGCACGCACGCACGGACATACATGAGAGGCTGCTATACCCTACCTCCATAGGGTTTTTTTTTTTTTTTTTTTTTTGGTCTCCTCACATGCGTGGCCTTAGAACAAAGAGTTCTTCTTCTCTACTTTGTGAATAGAGCTTCTCTAAAAGGCAAAGACGTCGGCAGCTTTACCCTTTTCTCACCTCTTTAGGTCCTCGCAACTTCTGCTACCTTCTTTGCATCATCGGACCCCTTCATCCACTAACCCCCCCATACCCCCCCCCCCCACAAAAAAAAAAGCCTTCCTCCTTTAACGCAATTACCCGCCTATTTCCTTACTTACTCTTTTTTTTTTTGTCATGGTATGGAGAAGACTGCTACTCGCCCTCCTCCCCGAATTCCCTCAGACCTCTTTAGGCATACTCCCCTTTTCCTTTTCCTCGTCAGGAAGCATCTCGGCATCCCCTTCGAAGGGGGGAGGCATAGACGAGTCCAGTCACGGAGTTAACTTTAGTAACTTCGTCAGTCATAAAGAATCCCAAGTGGTCCAACTTTTCTCATCGGACGGACGATGAGATTGCATTGGATAGGCTGCCGATATCCACATCATCACTGCCTTTATAATGAGGTCCTCCTCCATACTAACCGCCCCCCCTCCTCCTCCTCCTCCTCCTTCCTCATATCCCCATACGTCTGCCCTTTTTTCCCTGTTTCCCTCCCTCGCCTTTCCCTAACCCCTGAGATCTTCTTAAAGGGAGATTCATCTGCCAAAAGGATCCTTCCTAGTGTTGGCTCTCAACTTCATCTCCCCTATAAGTATCTATAACTTCGGCAAAGATTAAAGGTCCCTTCCACATAGATGAGATGCACAAAAGCCATGATCTCGCCTACAAATTTCTCTATCGCAGATGAAGATAAGCCGAGATTTCAGTGATAAGGATGCCGTTTCACTCCGGAGATTCTGGAAATGTTTGGAACTGGAAGTTGGCACCTCTCTGTTTTTTTTTTTTTTTTTTTTTTTTTTTTTTTTTTTTTTTTCGCTTCAGTCACATCTGCGTCTGGTTTTCTCCCTCAAGACCCTAGACATCAAACATTGTTTTGTCTAACACAGGGAGAATGCTTGCTCCCAGGGGTAGCTTATTGATTTTTCAGGGAGAGAGAGAGAGAGAGAGAGAGAGAGAGAGAGAGAGAGAGAGAGGAGAGAGAGAGAGAGAGAATGTGTGTTTTCCTGTGTTTTTCAATACACAAACCCTTTTACCACGTTAAGGTCCCACTCAGAAAATGATATATATGTGTGTATATATACACATATATATACATAAATACATACACACACGCACACATATATATATATATATACATACATATATATACAGAGAGAGAGAGAGAGAGAGAGAGAGAGAGAGAGAGAGAGAGAGAGGAGAGAGAGAGAGAGAGAGAGTTTCCTTTTGCTTCTTAATTCCACGCTAAACCATACAAAACTCTAGAATAATTTTGGTCAAAATGGTTAACTCTGAGTGCCTGCTTCCAGGGTCAGCCTTTGATTTTCAAGAGAGAGAGAGAGAGAGAGGAGAGTGGAGAGAGAGAGAGAGAGAGAGATTCCTGTGTTTTTTAAGGCCTCATTAAATCATCCAAAACTCAGGACTAATTTTGGTCAAAAATCAAAATGACTGACACTAAGTGCTTGGTCCCGAGGGCAGTTTTTTATTTCTATTTTTAGAGAGAGAGAGAGAGAGAGAGAGAGAGAGAGAGAGAGAGAGAGAGAGAGAGAGAGAGAGAGAGAGAGAGAGAGAGAGAGAGAGAGAGAGAGAGAGTTTTCCTTTGCTTTTTTATGCCTCATTAAATCATCCAAAACTCAGGACTAATTTTGGTCAAAAATCAAAAAGACTGACTCTGACTGCTTGCTCCCGAGGGCAGTTTTTTTATTTTGAGAGAGAGAGAGAGAGAGAGAGAGAGAGAGAGAGAGAGAGAGAGAGAGAGAGAGAGAGAGAGAGAGAGAGAGATATTCCTGTGCTTTTTAATGTCTCGCTAAATTATCCAAAACTCAAGACTGGTTTTGGTCAAAATCACTGACTTAACATAATCTATAATCCAATAAATTTTTTTTGCTAAATTACGTTAAATTATAGACAATATCCTAATAAAATCATCGTGGTAAGAAAATTATTTTAACCAAATTTCTAGATGGAATAAATAAATGTTGTGTACATAAAAACATGAGCATATGCGTACTCCTAGTATCATTTACGGCTGTTTGTTTCGCGTGTAATAATAATAATAATAATAATAATAATAATAATAATAATAATAATAATAATAATAATAATAACAACTAGTGCCGTACTCAGTAGAGCACAGACCTCCAGCGTGGCAGCTTATTTCTCGACCTTTTGCTCAACCTTGACCTTAACATTTGCCCTTAACATGTATTAATTGGGGTGGATTTTAATACACTCAAATATGAACCAAGTTTTTAAGTCTCTGTGACAACGATGTCTAAACTTATGGCTGATTACGTGAATTTGACATTTTGCTTGACCGTGACCTTAAGCTTTGACCTTGACCTTCTAAAATTTACTAATTTCCATCTTTTTTATAACAGTTAATTCCTAAAAGTTTTATTACTCAGCGATTAAAATTGTGGCTAGGAAGCTGTTCATAAACGAACACACACACAAACAAACACACAAACAGGGGGTAAAAACAACCTCCTTCCAACTTCGTTGGCGGAGGTAACAATAATAATAATATTAATAATAAGAAGAAAAAGAAGGAGAGAGAGAGAGAGAGAGGAGAGAGAGGAGAGAGAGAGAGAGAGGAGAGAGAGAGAGAGAGAGAGAGAGAGAGAGAGAAATACATTCTTTTTCCTCTGCTATAAAGAGAGATCAAGTCTTTTGGACGATAAAAGCAGTTATCGAACATTCTTCTTAACATATAGACCTATACTTTTTATGATATTTTTTTCTTTTTTGTTTTTTTTTTTTACACTGTGAATCGATACGTGTCTTAGGCTTAAACGCGAAAACCTGCTCATATAAATCTGGTTCGCTTTTGAAGTAGTAAGTACATTAGGTCTGGGCCGAAGTTGTGCGCGGGAGTTTTGCAGTAGTCCGCCCAGAATGCCCCGCATAAATCTTCTGAATGGCAGCGGGATCGAACCGCTCGTCTTTTGTCACTGACTTCGGTTCCGATTCTCCTTCAAGGGAGTTAGAACCTTCTCGCTTGGGATTACATTCCTTATGAATAAAAACAAAATCCTATCGCTTATTGATAACGAAAATTATAAATGATCAAATAAGCAGCTATAGAAAACGGAAAACGAAATTCTGGACGACTTTTTAGGGAAAACTGTATATTCTGAACGAACATTTACGGGAAAACAGCCCCGTATGCGAACGATATCTTTTGAAAAATGAAGGAAAGGAGGGGGGATGGGAGGGACTGGTGAACTGGGCTGAGCTTAATAAGTTCGGAGGAGTTTTGCAGCCTGAGGTCCTCTGGAAAAAACTCTTTGATGTCGTAATGTCTTATGATATTTGTCAAAGTTTGGAAAAAAGGGCTCAATTTCTTTTTGGCATAATAATGTTATTAGAATACTGAACAGATGGTAGGCAAATGGAGGCCTCTTTATTCCTTCCGTTTCTGTGTCCGGACGTTGGCGAAAAGGAGGCGTAGGGGATGATGTCTAAAGGGAAAGATACGGTAGAAAGAGAAGGGATAGAAGAGGAGAAAGGGAGAGGAAGAAGAATATTAGCGTATGAAATAGGAAGATAAGAGGAAAAAGGCGGAGATAGATATAGAGGAGAGGGAATCTAAAGCTGTTGTTAGCTGATATCAATAATTACGGAAATTAAAGAGGAAAATGAACGAAACTGGATAATTCGAAGAGAAAAAGGATTGAACGAAACTGGATAATTCAAAGAGAAAAAGGATTGAACGAAACTGGATAATTCAGAGAAGAGAAAAAGGATTGAACGAAACTGGATAATTCAAAGAGAAAAAGGATTGAACGAAACTGGATAATTCAAAGAAAAAAAGGATTGAACGAAACTGGATAATTCAAAGAGAAAAAGGATTGAACGAAACTGGATAATTCAGAGAAGAGAAAAAGAATTGAACGAAACTGGATAATTCAAAGAGAAAAAGGATTGAACGAAACTGGATAATTCAAAGAGAAAAAGGATTGAACGAAACTGGATAATTCAAAGAGAAAAAGGATTGAACGAAACTGGATAATTCAAAGAGAAAAGGGATTGAACGAAACTGGATAATTCAAGAGAAAAGGGATTGAACGAAACTGGATAATTAAAAGAGAAAAAGGATTGAACGAAACTGGATAATTCAGAGAAAAAGGATTGAACGAAATTGGATAATTCAGAGAAGAGAAAAAGGATTGAACGAAACTGGATAATTCAAAGAGAAAAAGGATTTAACGAATCTGGATAATTCAGAGAAAAAGGATTAAACGAAATTGGATAATTCAGAGAAAAAGGATTGAACGAAACTGGATAATTCAAAGAGAAAAAGGATTGAACGAAACTGGATAATTCAGAGAAAAAAGATTGAACGAAATTGGATAATTCAGAGAAGAGAAAAAGGATTGAACGAAACTGGATAATTCAGAGAAAAAGGATTGAACGAAACTGGATAATTCAGAGAAGAGAAAAAGGATTGAACGAAACTGGATAATTCAGAGAAGAGAAACAGGATTGAACGAAACTGGATAATTCAGAAATAGAGAAAAAGGATTGACCGAAACTGGATAATTCAGAATAGAGAAAAAGGATTGAACGAAACTGGATAATTCAGAGAAGAGAAAAAAGATTGAACGAAACTGGATAATTCAAAGAGAAAAAGAATTGAACGAAACTGGATAATTCAGAGAAGAGAAAAGGATTGAACGAAACTGGATAATTCAGGGAAGAGAAAAAGGATTGAACGAAACTGGATAATTCAAAGAGAAAAAGGATGGTACGAAACTGGATAATTCAAAGAGAAAAAGGATTGAACGAAATTGGATAATTCAGAGAAGAGAAAAAGGATTGAACGAAACTGGATGATTCAGAGAAAAAGGATTGAACGAAACTGGATCATTCAGAGAAGAGAAAAAGGATTGAACGAAACTGTATAATTCAGAGAAGAGAAAAAGGATTTAACGAAACTGGATAATTCAGAGAAAAAGGATTGAACGAAATTGGATAATTCAGAGAAGAGAAAAAGGATTGAAACGAAACTGGATAATTCAGAGAAAAAGGATTGAACGAAATTGGATAATTCAAAGAGAAAAAGGATTGAACGAAACTGGATCATTCAGAGAAGAGAAAAAGGATTGAACGAAACTGTATAATTCAGAGAGAGAAAAAGGATTTAACGAAACTGGATAATTCAGAGAAAAAGGATATTGAACGAAATTGGATAATTCAGAGAAGAGAAAAAGGATTGAACGAACTGGATAATTCAGAGAAAAAGGATGGAACGAAACTGGATAATTCAAAGAGAAAAAGGATTGAACGAAACTGGATCATTCAGAGAAGAGAAAAAGGATTGAACGAAACTGGATCATTCAGAGAAAAAGGATTGAACGAAATTGGATAATTCAGAGAAGAGAAAAAGGATTGAACGAAACTGGATAATTCAGAGAAGAGAAAAAGGATTGAACGAAACTGGATCATTCAGAGAAGAGAAAAAGGATTGAACGAAACTGGATAATTCAGGGAAGAGAAAAAGGATTGAACGAAACTGGATAATTCAAAGAGAAAAAGGATGGAACGAAACTGGATAATTCAAAGAGAAAAAGGATTGAACGAAATTGGATAATTCAGAGAGAGAAAAAAGATTGAACGAAACTGGAAGATTCAGAGAAAAAGGATTGAACGAAACTGGATCATTCAGAGAAGAGAAAAAGGATTGAACGAAACTGGATAATTCAGAGAAGAGAAAAAGGATTGAACGAAACTGGATAATTCAGAGAAAAAGGATTGAACGAAACTGGATAATTCAGAGAAAAAGGATTGAACGAAACTGGATATTTCAGAGAAGAGAAAAAGGATTGAACGAAACTGGATAATTCAGAGAAGAGAAAAAGGATTGAACGAAACTGGATAATTCAGAGAAAAAGGATTGAACGAAACTGGATATTTCAGAGAAGAGAAAAAGGATTGAACGAAACTGGATAATTCAGAGAAGAGAAAAAGGATTGAACGAAACTGGATAATTCCGAGAAGAGAAAATGGATTGCACGAAACTGGATAATTCAAAGAGAAAAAGGATTGAACGAAACTGGATAATTCAAAGAAAAAAAGGATTGAACGAAACTGGATAATTCAGAGAAGAGAAAAAGGATTGAACGAAATTGGATAATTCAGAGAAAAAGGATTGAACGAAACTGGATCATTCAGAGAAGAGAAAAAGGATTGAACGAAACTGGATAATTCAAAGAGAAAAAGGATTGAACGAAACTGGATAATTCAGAGAAAAAGGATTGAACGAAACTGGATAATTCAGAGAAGAGAAAAAGGATTGAACGAAACTGGATAATTCAGAGAAGAGAAAAAGGATTGAACGAAACTGGATAATTCCGAGAAGAGAAAAAGGATTGAACGAAACTGGATAATTCAGAGAAAAAGGATTGAACGAAATTGGATAATTCAGAAAAGAGAAAAAGGATTGAACGAAACTGGATAATTCAGAGAAAAAGGATTGAACGAAACTGGATATTTCAGAGAAGAGAAAAAGGATTGAACGAAACTGGATAATTCAGAGAAGAGAAAAAGGATTGAACGAAACTGGATAATTCCGAGAAGAGAAAAAGGATTGAACGAAACTGGATAATTCAAAGAGAAAAAGGATTGAACGAAACTGGATAATTCAGAGAAAAAGGATTGAACGAAATTGGATAATTCAGAGAAGAGAAAAAGGATTGAACGAAACTGGATAATTACGAGAAGAGAAAAAGGATTGAACGAAACTGGATAATTTAGAGAAGAGAAAAAGGATTGAATGAAACTGGATAATTCAGGGAAGAGAAAAAGGATTGAACGAAACTGGATAATTCAAAGAGAAAAAGGATGGAACGAAACTGGATAATTCCGAGAAGAGAAAAAGGATTGAACGAAACTGGATAATTCAGAGAAGAGAAAAAGGATTGAACGAAACTGGATAATTCTGAAAAGAGAAAAAGGATTGAACGAAACTGGATAATTCCGAGAAGAGAAAAGGATTGAACGAAACTGGATAATTCCGAGAAGAGAAAAAGGATTGAACGAAACTGGATAATTCCGAGAAGAGAAAAAGGATTGAACGAAATTGGATAATTCCGAGAAGAGAAAATGGATTGAACGAAACTGGATAATTCCGAGAAGAGAAAAAGGATTGAACGAAACTGGATAATTCAGAGAAGAGAAAAAGGATTGAACGAAACTGGATAATTCAGAGAAAAAGGATTGAACGAAAAAGGATTGAACGAAACTGGATAAATCAGAATAGAGAAAATGGATTGAACGAAACTGGATAATTCCGAGAAGAGAAAAAGGATTGAACGAAACTGGATAATTCAAAGAGAAAAAGGATTGAACGAAACTGGATAATTCAGAGAAAAGGATTGAACGAAACTGGATAATTCCGAGAAGAGAAAAAGGGTTGAACAAAACTGGATGAATCAAAGAATAAAAGGATTGAACGAAACTGGATAATTCAAAGAGAGAAAGGATTGACGACAATACTTCTATGAATACTTCAAGATAACAAAAAGAGGTTTATAGAAATATGTAGTAAAACGAAAAATATAAGTAAATGACTAAAACTCCGTCACGCCAAATACAATTTACTATTGCTAATATCTATTCCTTTTATGATATATAAAATATGAATAATAAGATCAAATGAAAAGCAGCAAAATAGCAATGAACGCTTTCACTACAAGTAGAGAGAAGGATCACTTTCAAATCTACACATAAAACTTGTAAGTTAAATTTGGCGGAGAAATCCCTTAGAGTAACAGAATTTACACATGTGTACATTACACAAACATACACACCCTTACGTGTACACTCACATCCGATGTAAGGTATAAATTCCACCCACCACCGGTATTTTGACCAGCAGGGTTTAAACACGTTTTGTCTGATCGGTAACGTCTCTGCCTGGTGTTTCCCAGTCGGGAGTTCAAGTCCCGCTCAGACTCGTTAGTGTCATTAGTGTCTGCAACCATACGATCCTTGTGAGCTAAGGTTGGGGGCTTTGGGGGGAGCCAATAGGTCTATCTGCTGAGTCATCAGCAGCCACTGCCTGGCCCTCCCTGGTCCTAGCTTGGGTGGAGAGGAGGCTTGGGCGCTGATCATGTAATATATGGTCAGTCTATAGGGCATTGTCCTGATTGCTAGGGCAATGTCACTGTCCCTTGCCTCTGCCATTCATGAGCGACCTTTAAACCTTTAAACCTTTAAAGATGCCTGTCTTTCGATGTGAAAATCTATCGGTGTATGGTCCTTCTTTTCGCCTGCCGGGATCGGTGTTTGTAAACTGGTGTAACTTACTTCTATAAATAATATATACCACATACGCTTCAGTATTCGACAATAACTGTTTACGAGAAAGTTTGTGATCAAGAAATACACGCACACACACACAAACACACACACACACACACACACACACACACACACACACATATATATATATATATATATATATATATATATATATATATATATATATATATATATATATATATACATACATATGATACATTTTTGCACATTTAGACGTGATTTTTTTCATATTCAAATAAGCCATATATTTTTGATACATTAATGTCTGGATTCTCTGAACGACCTCGGGATCAGAGCCCCAGGGGAAATCACACAAAGGCAAGAGCTTGTGACCGGCCGGGAGTCGAACCCTGGTCCAGCAAACCAGGGTTCGACTCCCTTCGACAAGCTCTTGTCTTTGTGTGATTTCGCCTGAGGCTCTGATCCCGAGGTCGTTAAGAGAATCCAGACATTAATGTATCAAAAATAAATATGGCTTATTTGAATATATACATATATAAATACATATACACATTATATATATGTATATATATATATATATATATATATATATATATATATATATATATATATATATATATATATATATATATATATATATATATCCTATTCCTCTAAGCATTTCGATGCATGTAGAACAAGAGCTTTTCCTATCCTCCTTTCTCTGCAACGATCTACAGATGATAGCCCAACCTGATCATCACGAGACTTCAAGTAAAAGGAATTTAGTCTAACGTCGAATAACGTTAGCTAAGAATGGAGGCATCAGGAGCAAAATGGGAGATAAAATATCTCATTGCCGGTAGTTTGGCGTCGAAAAAAAAAGGGGGGGGGGAGGGAAGGGGGTGGTGAAAACGAGGGCAGACTCGCTGACGTCTGCGTAAAAATGGACCGAGCCGTCTACTAGTAACGAATGTCTAGGCCTATGATCTGGCAGCCTAAAAAGGCCCATCCACCAGAGACCTTCCAGGGAAAGTTTCCCCCTTCCATAATCTTCATGGCCAAAAGCTGGAAGATTTTTCGGCATACGATATCGGCGGCTTGTTTTCGGATTTCTCGCCGGCCTGAAATATCGTCTGGAGTTTCCTAAAGTCTTCGAGTGATGATCCGATGGATAATATTTAAAAGAAAAAAAAAATAAGATTAAATAATACTCGTATGTTGAAAATTATTTGCAATCCTTATAAAAAATAATTCGGATTATATACAGCTCGTATCTTGAAAATTAATTTAAATTCTTTCAAGAAAGTAACTAGGATTAAATACAGCTCGTATCTTTAAAATTAATCGCAACCCTTTTAAGAAAAATAACTAGGATTAAATACCACTCGTATCTTTAAAATCAATTGCAATCCTTTTAAAAAATAATTAGAATTAAATACAACTCGTACCTTGAAAATTTTTTGCAATTCTTTTCAGAAAGTAACTAGGATTAAATACAGCTCGTATCTTGAAAAATTAATCGTAATCCTTTTTTGAGGATTCACTAGTTGAAGTAACTAGGATTAGATACAGAGCGTATCTTGATAAATCATCGTAATCCTTTATTGACGATTCACTAGTTCATATAACTATGGTTAAATACCACACGTATCTTGAAAATTAATTGCAATCTTTTTTAAATAATCATGATTAAATACAGCTTGTATCTTGAAAATTAATCACAATATTTCATTGAGATTTACTAGTTCAAATAACTAGGATTAAATACAGCTCATATCTTGAAAATTAATCACAATATCAAATACAGCTCGTATCTTGAAAATGAATCACAATATTTCATTGAGATTCACTTGTTGAAATAACTAGGATTAAATACCGCGAGTATCTTCAAAATTAATAGCAATCCTTTATTGAGGATTCACTAGTTCAAATAACTAGGATGATGATTCACTAGTTCAAATAACTAGGATTAAATACCGCGAGTATCTTCAAAATTAATAGCAATCCTTTATTGAGGATTCACTAGTTCAAATAACTAGGATGATGATTCACTAGTTCAAATAACTAGGATTAAATACCGCGAGTATCTTCAAAATTAATAGCAATCCTTTATTGAGGATTCACTAGTTCAAATAACTAGGATGATGATTCACTAGTTCAAATAACTAGGATTAAATACCGCGAGTATCTTCAAAATTAATAGCAATCCTTTATTGAGGATTCACTAGTTCAAATAACTAGGATGATGATTCACTAGTTCAAATAACTAGGATTAAATACCGCGAGTATCTTCAAAATTAATAGCAATCCTTTATTGAGGATTCACTAGTTCAAATAACTAGGATGATGATTCACTAGTTCAAATAACTAGGATTAAATACCGCGAGTATCTTCAAAATTAATAGCAATCCTTTATTGAGGATTCACTAGTTCAAATAACTAGGATGATGATTCACTAGTTCAAATAACTAGGATTAAATACCGCGAGTATCTTCAAAATTAATAGCAATCCTTTATTGAGGATTCACTAGTTCAAATAACTAGGATGATGATTCACTAGTTCAAATAACTAGGATTAAATACCGCGAGTATCTTCAAAATTAATAGCAATCCTTTATTGAGGATTCACTAGTTCAAATAACTAGGATGATGATTCACTAGTTCAAATAACTAGGATTAAATACCGCGAGTATCTTCAAAATTAATAGCAATCCTTTATTGAGAATTCACTAGTTCAAATAACTAGGATGATGATTCACTAGTTCAAATAACTAGGATGATGATTCACTAGTTCAAATAACTAGGATGATGATTCACTAGTTCAAATAACTAGGATGATGATTCACTAGTTCAAATAACTAGGATTAAATACCGCGAGTATCTTCAAAATTAATAGCAATCCTTTATTGAGGATTCACTAGTTCAAATAACTAGGATGATGATTCACTAGTTCAAATAACTAGGATTAAATACCGCGAGTATCTTCAAAATTAATAGCAATCCTTTATTGAGAATTCACTAGTTCAAATAACTAGGATGATGATTCACTAGTTCAAATAACTAGGATTAAATACCGCGAGTATCTTCAAAATTAATAGCAATCCTTTATTGAGAATTCACTAGTTCAAATAACTAGGATGATGATTCACTAGTTCAAATAACTAGGATGATGATTCACTAGTTCAAATAACTAGGATTAAATATAACCAGTAACTTAAAAATTAATCGAGGAGTTCAGAGAGCCTTTAAAGTATCACGAAATTCAAAATTTACGAAATTCGAAATGTACGAAATTCGAAATTTACGGAATTCGAAATTTTACGAAATTCGAAATTTACGAAATTCGAAATTTACAAAATTCGAAATTTTACGAAATTCGAAATGTTCGAAATTTTACGAAATTCGAAATTTACGAAATTAGAAATTTTACGAAACTCAAAATTTTACGAATTTTGTTCAAACAAGTAAAGAGACTGGCAAAAACCAAAAATGGCCCCCAACCGAGTTCATTGAAAACACCAGTTACAAATAGAAGGGTTTCACGTATCTTACATTCTGGACAAACCCAAACCAAGAAGAATTGCTCACTTTCAGAAACTGGGCTTCCAGAATATCAGGTCATTGGCTTGCTAGGCCTATGCGAGGAAGTTTCATGTACAAAAAAAAATCGGGAGTGGCTGGCCGTTTTCCAGGCTGAGAGAAAAAAAAAAGATAAAAAAAAAGTTTCCACAGTAGGCGGTTCTTTCGATCTAGCTTCAGTAATGGCCGACCGCCTTTTCTTTTTGCCGTAGATTTGAGACCAGAGGCCTATCCAAGATTTCTCTCTCTTTTTTTTTCATCTACCACAGTTCTCTATAAAAAAAAGAAAAAAAAATCGTGGGGAAAAAAATTTGGCTTCATGAAAAGCAACAGAATTTTCAAAATCTTTTTTATTTTTTTTTATTTTCACCTACTTTTTCATATGGGACAGCTGCTGCGGTATACATTATGACATTAATATATATATATATATATATATATATATATATATATATATATATATATATATATATACATATGTATGTATATATATATATATATATATATATATATATATATATATATACATATATATATATATATACACATATATATATTTATATATATACATAAATATATATATACACACATATATATATATAATATATATATATATATATATATATATATATATATATATATTTAAATATATATATATACACACATATATATATAATATATATATATATATATATATATATATATATATATATATATATATATATATATATATATATATATATATATATATATATACATATAGCCTTCATATTTGATTAAATTTCCTATGAAATATTTCAATAAATCTATAGGGAGTCGAATTTAAATTCAGATTACTACGTTAAAACGTTTTTGACATACACTGGGAAAGTAAGCAAATCGGAAAATATCAGGTCATATCAAACGTTGCTTACACGTCTGCGTACATGTGCGTATACTACATTCTTTGTATTTGCGTAAAGAAGTTGCTGATTTAAACCTAACCCTAATATAAGTGTTGATGAAATTATTCTACAATAGATTATATTAAAGTAAAGGTTTTTTTTATGTTTCTAAAAAAAATATAAGAGGAGAATTATTGATCCCCGTACTGTGTTATTATTATTATTATTATTATTATTATTATTATTATTATTATTATTATTATTATTATTATTATTATTATTACTGGCTATGCTACACCTCTACTTAGAAAAGCAGGATGCTATAAGCCTAAGGGTTCCTATAGGAAAAAATAGCCCAGTAAGGAAAGGACATAAAGAAATAAATAAACTATATGAGAAGTAATGAACGAATAAAATAAAATACTTTAAGAACAGTAACAACATTAAAATAGATCTTTCATATATAAACTATAAGAAAAAAGATTATAGTCAGGCTGTTCAAATAAATACATTTACTGCAAGTTTGAACTTTCGAAGTTCTACGGATGCTTATTCTCTTAAATAAAATGACGAGTCTTGTCTGCAATAATTATTAAGAAATTATTCTCAATAACTTAATCCATTTGCCAAAATGTGACGTATATAACGAATCGTGCCCGAGTATAAATAAGACACTGCATATTCATACAATATAGCGAAGCGAGGTTCGGAAAAAAAATTCGTCCCAGCAGATCAAAGGCCCAATTTCCCTGGATAAAAGTTATCCAGGGACTCATTAAATTCAGAAATTAATCTTTGTGTGTATTCAATCAGCAGAAGACTAAAGTAAATGGTGGAAATGTATATGGGCTATGGTATTAAATTATTCGCATTAAAACGACATAAATATTCAAGGGGACTCTTACCCCGACCCGATAAAAACTCTTTTCCTTTTTTTTCACGAATCATTCAACACCATCAGATTCTAATGCAAATATGGCACTCGGATATGTATTTTATAATCAAATGCAAATTCTGAAACTTGGTGGTTCAATTGGCATTTGGGCACATTTGCAAATATTAGCATATTTGTCTTTTCTTCTTCCGTCGTTTGTCAACCAGTGTGACAGTCAACCTAGTTTGTCAACCAGTGTGACAGTCAACCTAGTTTGTCAACCATTGTGACAGTCAACCTAGTTTGTCAACCAGTGTGACAGTCAACCTAGTTTATCAACCAGTGTGACAGTCAACCTAGTTTGTCAACCATTGTGACAGTCAACCTAGTTTATCAACCAGTGTGACAGTCAACCTAGTTTGTCAACCAGTGTGATAGTCAACCTAGTTTATCAACCAGTGTGACAGTCAACCTAGTTTGTCAACCAGTGTGACAGTCAACCTAGTTTGTCAACCAGTGTGACAGTCAACCTAGTTTGTCAACCAGTGTGACAGTCAACCTAGTTTGTCAACCAGTGTGACAGTCAACTTAGTTTGTCAACCAGTGTGACAGTCAACCTAGTTTGTCAACCAGTGTGACAGTCAACCAGTGTGACAGTCAACCTAGTTTGCAACCAGTGTGACAGTCAACCTAGTTTATCAACCAGTGTGACAGTCAACCCAATTTCTTTCTTCTTCTTCAATCCATTTCACGGATCACTTCGACTGTCCTTCTGAATGGCATTTCGGAAGAAGAAGAAGAGATATTCGTCAGCTCTATTAAAAAAAGAGGGGGGAATAGGCCTATTCCAAGTAATTAATCTTAGGGCCTCATGTTAGAAGAAGCAGTGAAGAAAAAAGGGGGTATAACTCTCCCTCTCTATAATCACATATATCATTCAGTTATACATATGCAGACATACATGTGTGTATGTATACTTAAATACATATTTTCTCCGTTGTTTTCCACCAAACTATATTTCTCCCGATGGAGTAGGTTGGCCAAGGCACCAGCCTCCAGTTGAGATACTACGGCTAGAAAGTCATTGGGTTCTTTGATTAGCCAATTAGTATAACATTGGATCCCTCTCTCGTTATGGTTCCTTTTCCCTTAGCCTACCCATACAACGAATAGTCTGGCCTATTTTTTACATAGTCTCCTCTTTCCTCATACATCTGACAACACTAAGAAAACTGAACTATTCTTCATCATTCAATGATTTAATTGCTACACTCAGTTGTTCAGAGGCTACTTTCCACTAGGTAATGGTAGAAGAGATTAGCTATTGTAAGCACCTTACCCAAGCTAGGACCAAGGAGGGCCAGGCAATGGCTGCTGATGGCTCAGCAGATAGACCTAGAGGCTCCCACAAACCTCCCATCATTAGCTTACAAGGATGGTGAGTTTGCAGCGACCAAAAAGACTAACGAGTGTGAGCGGGACTCGAACCATAGTCTGGCGTTCACTAGTCAGGGACGTTACAAGACCGGCCACCACAACCCTAAAATAACTATAGTTAATTTTTTTAGCGAGGCAGATTTGCACCGACTCACAGCGGTGCCCTTTTAGCTGGTAAAGGTTTTCTGCTACCTGATAGGTTAGAATTATTTTGCCCAACCAATCAGCGATCAGGAAACTTTTCCGAGCTAAAAGGGCACCCCTGCAAGTCGATGCAAATATGCCTCACTAAAAAAAATTGACTATAGAATAACCCACACGACACCCAAACTGAACCTTCTGGCCCCCATAGTAAAGAAATGGATAAAATAATATAAATAAATAGAGGATATGGAAGGGAAGAGAGAAATAAAGCTTTATAAATCTGTCTGGCGATGGCGGGAGAGAAGGAGGGTGTATTAGGTGAGTGAAACGTAGTTTGCATTATCGCCACCAGGGGTGAATAAAATCATGATATGTTATCCCAAACGACCAGAATAGCCAATATCTATATACAGATAAGCCAAATATTGCTTTTGTATACGTTGTTTGTGTTCTTGTGTTTAAACGTACACATGTAGGAATCGAGAAAAGTATACACGTGTAGGAAAATGGAATAGAATAACAAGGGAAGTAGTTGTAGGATGCCTCATTTTTTTTTTTACTGTTTTTATTATATATACTTTATTGTGTGATAATTTGCATACATTAATGAAAAAAATCTACTTTTGCTGTACCGTTGTTGATAATGCTGACAATGCCATCATATATTATCTAGAGGGTTATTATTCTATTTCCTTGTACGTAATCATAATGATGTATACGAATATAAATGGAGAAACTGAAAAAATGAGAATGAATGAGCTTTGAAAGGAGACAAACTAATAAGGGAAAATAAGTTCTAAATCTAATTTCTCTTCTTCTTGTTTTGTTAAAGATTTTATAGTTTATACAGGAAAGATTTATTTTAATGTTGTTACTGATCTTAAAATATTTTATTTTTCCGTGTTTCCTTTCCTCACTGGGCGATTTTACCTGTTGGGACCCCCTGGGCTTATAGCATCTTGCTTTTCCAACTGGGATAGTAGCTTAGCAAGTAATAATAATAATGATGATAATAATAATAATAATAATAATAATAATGATATTATTAATAATAATAATAATAATAATAATAATAATAATAATAATAATAATAATAATAATAATAATGAAGGAAATTCAGTATAGGAAAACAGGTTAAAAAGCAAATGTTGTTTATTATAAGATCTGTTTTTTTGTAGAGTGAAGTATTGTAGCAGAGAGAAGATCATTTCGATTTTTTTTTATTAGACTGGTAGTGAAATGCAGTCTTCAAAAGTTGTCCTCAAATGAGAGGAATATTCCAAAATAAATGCACACACACACACACACACACACACACATATATATATATATATATATATATATATATATATATACATATATATATATATATATATATATACATATATATATATATATATATATATATATATATATATATATATATATACAGTATATATAAATATATATATATATATATATATATATATATATATATATATATATATACATATATATATATATATATATATATATATATATATATATATATATATATACAGTATATATAAATATATATATATATATGTGTGTGTATTTATAAATATATATATATATATATATATATATATATATATATATATATATATATATATATATATATATACTTTCTAGAATCTCTCTCTCTCTCTCTCTCTCTCTCTCTCTCTCTCTCTCTCTCTCTCTCTCTCTCTCAGTTTATGCCATCACTGGTATTCTCATTATTAACATATTATTACTGGAATGAAGATTATTATTATTATTATTATTATTATTAGTAGTAGTAGTAGTAGTAGTAGTAGTAGTAGTAGTAGTAGTAGTAGTAGTAGTATTAGTACTAGTAGTAGTAGTAGTAGTAGTAACCACGCTAGAATTATCATTATCAGTCAAAGCCTAAACTTTTACAATACCAATACGCATAAATTTCAAGTTCTAAGAACGCGCGTAAGTACGCCAAGGAGAAGAGCACAACCCACACAGTAATAACATCTAAAAAAATATTTATTTTTCCTTCACAACGTAAATCAAAAAACAATATTTAGTTATAATTCAGCATAGAATAATATTGGTCTTCAAGTCTTCATTCCTCCAGGGGGGGGATCTTTATTCCTCCGGGGGGTGGGGTGGGGGGGAATATTATCACCTTTGAAGGTTTATCGTAATCCGTGAAGATTAAGTCCATAAAATGGAAGGAATATTCTGATGCTAAGGATTATTTTGAATAAAGAGTAAGCGTTAGCTCATCCTATACTTTTTTTTTTTGCTCTGGATCTTTTGATCAAAGCCTTCAGATTTAACACGGCGACTGAAGTATTATAAACCTCATTATTATTATTATTATTATTATTATTATTATTATTATTATTATTATTATTATTATTATTATTATTATTATTATTATTACAAGCTAAACTAAAACCCTACTTGGAAAAGCAAGATGTTATAAGCCCAAGGGCTCCAACAGGGAAAAATAGCCCAGTGAGGAAAAGAAACAAGGAAATGAATAAACCACAAGTAAAAAAATAAACAATAAAAATAAAATGCTTTAAGAACAGTAACACGGTCAAATTAGATCCTTCACATATAAACTATAAAAACTAAAAAAAAAAAAAGTGAAATAAGACAGAACAGTTGTTCTATCTGGAAATATAGAAGTTTAGACAGTGAAATAAGACAGAACAGTTGTTCTATCTGGAAATATAGAAGTTTAGACGATGGATTAATCTTACCTGAATAAAGTTAGAAAAAATTGTGGATATTATTCTATATTTCATGTGAAGGGGTATTTGAAAAAAAAAAAAAAAAAAAAAGACATGACAGATATCAGGTGGATATTAAGAATAACATAATATGTTCCTAGAGATCGTAAACAAAGCGGGGGAAGGAAGAGAAGACGTGAATTGACGAGCTAAGAAACTTTTGTGCTCAGAAACTTTGGTTTCTAATATGAGGCACTCATCTGAGCTCCTTATAACTGGTTTCAAGAAGCCAATAATGTTGAAACGTGATGCCATCCCTAGGGCCAGGGGAATGGCGGTGTATATTAGGACCGAGTACCCTGCTTCTCATAAGTCCTGCTATCAATGTGGATGTCATGAGATTCAGGTAATAAAAGTTTGTGGCAGGCATAACAACTTTTATTTATGTTCAATCTACCGGAATCCAGACATGGATGATTCTATCTTCGATTGTCTTCTTACCATTATGGCTAAGATACAAGAAGATGATAGAAAGGCTTCTTTTGTCTTTGTTGGTGATTTTAATGCTCACCATAGGGAGTGGTTAAGTTCTATCTCTCCTACCGATCGCCATGGCTTAAGAGCTTTAGACTTTGCCTCTGAATCAGGCTGTGAGCAAATCATAAATGAAGCTACTCACAGGTCTGGTAATTGCTTGGACCTTGTATACACTGACTCCCCTGGCGTTATAACTGGTAAGGTTGGTTCTCCAGTCGGGACATCTGATCATGCCTTGATTTCATTATTAGTGAAGACTGAGCAGCCTGTCCCTGATATATCATATTCTTGTAAAATTTATATGAAATCCCAAGCAGACTGGAATGGGATTTTACATGATCTTTTGTGCTTGAATTGGTCACAATTATACAATAGTGTAGATCCTGTTGTCCCTTTGAATGAGAATCTAGTCAACATAATTGATAGGCGTATCCCTTCTCGTGTGCTAAGGTACCGAGTGAAGGACAAACCGTGGTTCAATAATGATTGTAGACGTGCTTTTTTGGAGAAGCAGGAGGCCTATCAACTTTGGAAGGGTAACAGATCAGATTTGACCTGGAACAACTATACTCAGCTTCGAGCTTTTGCTCAGAGAGTTTATGCCTCAACTGAAAAGGAGTACAATTTAACCATAAAAGAAACACTTTCTGGTACAACTCAGGAACATAAATGGTGGTCTACCCTTAAATCTGCACTCTTTGGTGTAGATGCAACAGTTCCTCCTTTACTTAAACCAGATGGCTCAGTCACTCACTGTCCAAAGGAAAAGGCAACCCTTTTGGCTGATGTTTTTGACAGTAAACAGAGTAATGAAAAACTTGAACTTCCTCATTCCTGTTTTCCTGAGGCTAAACTAACTAGTTTAGCTTTTCGATCTCGTGAGATTAAAGCTCTGTTGATGGACCTTGATGCTTATGGAGGTGTAGACCCAAATGGTATTTTTCCTTTGTTTTTATAAAGACAGCAGATTTCTTAGCTCCAAAGTTATCTGTTATTTTGCGCAAGTTAGCAAGAAGAGGAGCTTTTAGCACTAGTTGGAGAATTGGTAATGTTACTCCTCTATGTAAATGTGTTTGTGGTAGCTCAAGTCCCACTGATTACCGCCCAATTTCCATAACTCCCATATTATCTAAAGTTTTTGAACGTCTTCTGGCAAAACGTCTTAATAGGTTTGCTGAAGGTAATCATCTACTCCCTAGTTTGCAATTTGGTTTTCGTAAAGGCCTTGGAGCATGTGATGCCCTTCTTACAATCTCTAATGCTGTACAGAAATCCCTTGATTGTGGTCGGGAAGTTCGTATGATTGGCCTTGATTTTAGTGCTGCCTTTGACCGTGTTAATCATGAGGCCCTTGTTTTCAAACTGAAACAGTTGGGAGTGGGTGGGTCGTTTCTTAGCATTATTATTGATTTTTTAAGTAATAGATCTCAAAGAGTTGTTGTTGATGGGCACCATAGTGAATATAGGAGTGTGATATCTGGTGTTCCACAGGGTAGTGTTCTTGGCCCATTACTTTTCATACTATATACACATGACATGTGGTTTGGCCTAGAAAACAAGCTTGTTGCATATGCAGATGATGCTACTCTCTTTGCATCAATTCCATCCCCTGAATGTAGATCTAGGGTTGGTGAATCCCTTAATAGAGATTTAGTTAGAATTAGTGCATGGTGCAAATTATGGGGTATGAAGTTGAATCCTAACAAAACTCAAAGTATGATTGTAAGTAGGTCAAGGACGGTGGTTCCTCAACATCCGGATCTCAGTATTGATAATGTTTCTTTAAATATGTATGACTCTTTCAAAATTTTAGGTGTGATTCTCGACAGTAAATTTACTTTTGAGAAACATATAAGGTCTGTCTTCTTCAATTTCACAAAAAATAGGCTTATTGAGAAAGTCTTTCAAGATTTTCGGTGATCAATCTGTTCTGAAGAAGTGTTTTAATTCTTTCATTCTACCTTGTTTTGAGTATTGTTCTCCTGTCTGGTCTTCAGCTGCTGATTCTCATCTTAATTTGTTGGACAGAAACTTACGGTCTATTAAATTTCTTATTCCTGATCTAGATATTAATCTCTGGCACCGTCGTTCAATTAGTTCATTATGTATGTTGCATAAGATTTTTCACAACTCTGACCATCCTTTACATTCAGATCTCCCTGGACAATTCTATCCTGTTCGTAATACTAGGCAGGCAGTTAATTCTAATAGCCAGGCCTTCTCCATCACGAGGCTCAATACTACGCAGTACTCTAGAAGTTTTATTCCAGCTGTGACCAAGTTGTGGAATGATCTTCCTAATCGGGTGGTTGAATCAGTAGAACTTCAAAAGTTCAAAGTTGGAGCAAATGCTTTTTTGTTGACCAGACAGACATAGTCTTTTTATAGTTTATTTATGACATATTTGTTTTTGATGTTGTTGATAGTTTACTATATGACATGTCTGTTTTGACGTTGTTTCTTATTTTAGAATGATTTATTGTTAATTTGTTCTCTTCATTTATTTATTTCCTTATTTCCTTTCCTCACTGAGCTATTTTTCCCTGTTGGAGCCCCTGGGCTTATAGCATCTTGCTTTTCCAACTAGGGTTGTAGCTTGGATAGTAATAATAATAATAATAATAACTGGCGTAGAGAGGCCATAAACAGACGAGAGTGGAAGGACATGTCTGAGGCTTTTGTCCTGGAGTAGACTTGTAACGGCAGATGATGATGATGATGAGGATGATGAGGATGATGATGATGATGTAAGAAGATATGGAGAGGGGCAGGACAAAGAGAATGACAGATGACAGATGGACATTAAGAATAACGGTATCGGTCCTTTGAGAGTGTAGAAGAAGCAAGGTAATGAATAGAAGACGATGGATTGACAAACTAAATAAAGTTGTATATATACTCATGCTCCGTCCAAATAAAGTTGTATATATACTCATGCTTCATCCGAATAAAGTTAATTGCATTCACTCCGCTTTTCAGTTAATACCTAACTGGCGCATCAGCAAGGAGGGATAGCACTGATTGGATCCCGGCCTGCCGCCCTTTAAATGACCCTTCTTTTAAAGGGTATCTGTGTCAGTGAAGCTTAGAGTTAACAAGCTTATTCCCAGCGTCATTCTAAGAACTTGAAAAATAATAGTAATATTGTTAACTTGTTTTCATCATTTATTTCCTTATTTACTTTCCTCACTGTGCTATTTTTCCCTATTGGAGCCCTTGGGCTTATAGCATCTTGCTTTTCCAACTAGGGTTGTAGCTTGGCTAATAATAATAATAATAATAATAATAATAATAATAATAATAATAATATAAAGTTACAGATCTTGTACATATTTAAGCAGCTACTCTAAGAGAAGGACACTCCAAAACTAAACCATTGTTCTCTAGTCTTGGGTAGTGCCAAAGCCTCTGTACCATGGTCTTCCACTGACATGGATTAGAATTGTCTTGCTTGAGGGTAAACTCTGGCACATTATTCTATCTTGATTATTTTTCTCTTGTATTTTTAAAGTTTTTATAGTTTATATAAGAAATATTCATTTTAATGTTACTGTTCTTAAAATATTTCATCTTAATTGTTCATTTCCTCTTTTGTAGTTTATCTAGTTCTTTATTTCCTTTCCCCACTTGGCTATTTTTTCCTGTAGGAGTCCTTGGGATTATGGCATCCGGCTTTTCCGACTAGGGCTACAGCTTAGCTAATAATAATAATAATAATAATAGTAATAATAATAATAATAATAATAAAGTAATTATAATAATAATAAAAATAATAATAATAATAATAATAATAATAATAATAATAATAATAATAATAAAAATAATAATAATAAATAATAATAATAACAATAATAATAATAATAACAATAATAGAAATAATAATAATAATAACAATAATAGAAATAATAATAATAATAACAATAATAAAGTAATAATAATAATAATAATAATAATAATAATAATAACAACAACAACAATAATAATAATAATATTAACAACAATAATAAAAATAATAATAATAATAATATTGACAATAATAATAATAATAATAATAATAATAATAATAATAATAATAATAATAAAGGATTACTCTACATTGCATCAATTGCTCTTACAACCGACCCACCACCCCCTCCCCCCAAAAAACAGGAGAGAGAGAGGCCCAGCTGTAGGGAAAAGGGTGTTGTACATCCCAAGGAAAAGCATCTACGCCTACAGGGCCTCTCTCTCGTAGTCCCAAAGAAATTTTTAGGTAACCCATAATTTCCCTTCCTTGTTTTCCTCTGGGCCATTAATGTCAACACTTAATTTTTCTTCTTCCTTTTTTTTTTCCTCTTTCTCCATTTCTCTGTCTGCTCCCCGGGGGTTGGAGGGAAGATGGTTGGGGGTGGGGGGTGGAGAGGGGAGGTGGAAGTGTTAAATTATCCCCTCCCCCTTTCCCCTCTACCAACTTCCCCTTTCTCTGATATATACTTCCACAACTTTGCACAGCGCCTGCTTATCCTTTCCAGGTGTATTATTTCACTCGGTTGTTTCTAATCGGATATGTTTGA
>NC_090769.1:25345078-25350693 GCF_036898095.1 Palaemon carinicauda
AGGATTGAAAGTAATTGTACATTGCAATTACCTTTCTATCGTGAGGATTGAAAGTAACTATACATTGCAATTACCTTTCTATCATGAAGATTGAAAGTAATTGTACATTGCAATTACTTTTCTATCGTGAGGATTAAAAGTAACTGTACATTGCAATTACCTTTCTATCGTGAAGATTGAAAGTAATTGTACATTGCAATTACCTTTCTATCGTGAGGATTGAAAGTAATTGTACATTGCAATTACCTTTCTATCATGAAGATTGAAAATAACTGTAAATTGTTATTACTTTTCTATCATGAAGATTGAAAGTAATTGTACATTGCAATTACCTTTCTATCATGAGGATTGAAAGTAATTGTACATTGCAATTACTTTTCTATCATGAGGATTGAAAATAATTGTACATTGCAATTACCTTTCTATCATGAGGATTGAAAGTAATTGTACATTGCAATTACCTTTCTATCATGAGGATTGAAAGCAATTGTACATTGCAATTATCTTTCTATCATGAGGATTGAAACTAATTGTACATTGCAATTACTTTTCTATCATGAGGATTGAAAGTAATTGTACATTGCAATTACCTTTCTATCATGAGGATTGAAAGTAATTGTACACTGGAATTACCTTTCTATCATGAGGATTGAGAGTAATTGTACATTGCAATTACTTTTCTATCGTGAGGATTAAAAGTAATTGTACATTGCAATTACCTTTCTATCATGAGGATTCGAGGCTGGTTTTGATGTCTGTTCCAGACTTATCGTAATGTTAATTTGATTTTGCCTTTAAATCAGTCTTGTATAACGACGAATTTATTTGGATAGATCAATACATTCGCTTAAATGACGCAAATGAAGATCTGATAAGATGTAGTCCTTATAGGATGAATACGTCAAATTGCGTTAGAACATTATGTTATCAGCTGAAAATTACACCATTTCCGCATCCTTCTCAAGACAAGATCCAACCGGCGCGGACGAGGTGAATAGAATGTTTGTTACTCTCTCTCTCTCTCTCTCTCTCTCTCTCTCTCTCTCTCTCTCATGCTCTGAAGGTTCGCCGATGACACAAGAATAAGTTGAGAAATTACTTGTGATTAAGATAGGAACTCACTACAAAGACATCTAAACAAAATGTATGAATGGCCGGAGATAAATAAGATGGTATTTAACTCCGATAAATTCGAATCAATAAATTATGGGAACAGAGAAGGAATGGTGTATGCATACAAGGGACCTAATAACGAGGACAATCACAAACAAGGAAGCAAGTAAAGAACTTGGTGTAATGTTACACAGGATTATGTTATGCAACGACCAAATAGCAACACTGTTAGCTAAATGTAAAGCAAAAATGGGAATGTTATTCAGACACTTTAGAAACAAGAAAAGCTGAACACATGATTATGCTTTACAAAACTATGTACGTAATACACTCGAGTACTGCAATGTGATATGGTACCCACACTACCAAAAGGATATTGCACAAATAGAGTGTACAAAGGTCCTTTACTGCTAGAATAGAAGTTAAGGACCTTGACTACTGGGAAAGACTGCAATTTTTAAAACTATACAGTCTAGAAAGAAGAGAACGCTACATGATAATACCAGCATCGAAGCAAATAGAAGGAATTACTGAAAACATCATGGAGCTAAAAATATCAAAAAGAGTAAACCGAGGTAGATTAATAGTGCCCAAAAGTATACCAGGAAAACTAAGGAAGGCGCACAGGACATTAATCCACTACGCACCAGCATCGATAATGCAGCGACTATTTAATGTGCTGCCAGCTCATCTAAGAAACACATCAGGAGTGAGCGTAGATGTGTTTAAGAATAAGCTTGATAAATACCTAAGATGCATCCCAGACCATCCAAGACTGGAAGATGCAAAATACACCGGAAGATGCATTAGCAACTCTCTGGTGGATATACGAGGTGCCTCACACTGAGGGACCTGGGGGAACCCCAAACATAGAATAAGGCAATAAGGCAATAAGGTAAGCAGTTGTAATGTATTACGTGTTCGTCTTGGTATGTAGCATTAAAACCTATTATGATAGCCTATTGGAAACGTTTCTGTCTAACAATCTGTTGGAAGCGATTTCGAGACACGCTGAAACTGTAGACTTTTGCAGTGTCTGCAATGTCGCCATCCTTGTGAGCTAGGGATGAAGGGTTTGGGGAAGCCTATAGGATTACCTGCTGAGTCATCAGCAGCCATTGCCTAGTCCTCTCTGGTCCTAGCTTGTAGGAGACGGGGCTTGGGTATATGGTCAATCTCTAAAACAATTGTTCTGTCTTTTGCTTCTGCCATTCATGAGCGACCTTTAAAACGTTTGAACCTTTAAATAGGAAGAATGAGTATCAAGAAGGCAGAATGAGTCTCTCTCTCTCTCTCTCTCTCTCTCTCTCTCTCTCTCTCTCTTAAACTATTGGAGTATCAAGAAGGCAGAATGAGTCTCCTCTCTCTCTCTCTCTCTCTCTCTCTCTTGAACTATTGGAGTATCAAGAAGGCAGAATGAGTCTCTCTCTCTCTCTCTCTCTCTCTCTCTCTCTCTCTCTCTATTGGAGTATCAAAAAGGCAGAATGAGTCTCTCTCTCTCTCTCTCTCTCTCTCTCTCTCTCTCTCTCAAACTATTGGTAACATTCATTAACACACTAATTAGGGATATGAGAAACATTATTTACATAATTCCTCTTTAGAACCAAGTATGACTTTCAATAGCTTCTTGCCAGTAATCGACGATGCAAAAAACAATAATTTATTCACGATAGGTGAATGAATAACGAGATGCTAACTGTAATGAATAATGTTGTTCATCAAAACAGATACAAATATAATTTCACTCTTAATCGCAATCAAACATTAACGAGAGAGAGAGAGAGAGAGGAGAGAGAGAGAGAGAGAGAGAGAGAGAGAGAGAGAGGGGGGGGGGCATCATTAGACTCGAGGAAATGAGCCAGCAATAACGAGATAAAATAACTAGTAAGATGTCAACTTTTCCAAGATTTCTTTTATACACATATGCATTACAACCCCATACAAGCACATATATACGCGCACCCACGCAGACACACACACACACACACATATATATGTATATATATACATATATATACATACACACATACACACACATATATATACACACTGTATATATACTGTATATATATATATATATATATATTTATATATACACATATATACATATATATATATATATATATGAGTGTATATATAAATACACTGTATGTATATATGTATGTATATACATATATATATATATGTGTGTGTGTTGTGTGTGTTAGTATATGTATATATCACAAAACAGGGGAGAGAGAGAGAGAGAGAGAGAGAGAGAGAGAGAGAGAGAGAGAGAGAGAAAATATACAGGATTTTATATGTCCCAAAAGTCATAAAAATTTTTCTTATGGTATTTGAAGTTGCGAGAACGATTTCATTGGATTTCAGCGAAAATAAAAAAACACCAAGGGAGTTTGTTATGAATGGCAAGAGGTCTAGGTCTTAGAATATAAAAAAAAGTACCCATAGATTCGTAAAATTTAGTTTTTATTGGAAAATTTATTTTTTGTTTACTCTGAATTATTCTTTAATTTATGCAATTGAAGGTTTAATAATAGTCTGAACTTGTTAATACGTATAAATTCCAAGTAAATCTTATCATTTTGCTTACTACAATGATAACCTATCTATAAATATCCCTTTAATAATAGTCTAAAATTCCCAAGACGTATAAATTTCCAGTAAATGTTATCTTTTTGCATACTATAATGACAACATATCTATAAATAATCCTTTTTAATAGTATTAAATTCCTAATAATTATAAATTCCAATTAATTCTGATCTTTTTACATGCTATAAGGATAATATATCTATAAATAACCCTTCAATAATAGTCTACAATTCCTAAAACGTATAGATTCCTAGTAAATCTTACCATTTTGCGTACTATAATGATGACATATCTATCAATAACATTTTAAAATAGCCTAAAATTTATTATTATTATTATTATTATTATTATTATTATTATTATTATTATTATTATTATTATTATTATTATTAGCTAAGCTACGACCCTAGTTGGAAAAGCAAGATTCTATAAGCCCAAGGGAAAAATAGCCCAGTGAGGAAAGTAAATAAGGAAATAAATAAACGATATAAGAAGTAATCAAAAATTAAGATAGAATATTTATAAAACATTAACAACAATAAAACTTATATAAAAAGAACTTATGTAAGCCTGTTCAACATGACAAATTTGAACTTTTGAAGTTCTACTGATTCAACTACCCGATTAGGAAGATCATTTCACAACTTGGTCACAGCTGGAGTAA
The DNA here is from genome assembly GCF_036898095.1 of Palaemon carinicauda. NCBI lineage: Eukaryota > Metazoa > Arthropoda > Malacostraca > Decapoda > Palaemonidae > Palaemon > Palaemon carinicauda. The sequence goes on from NC_090769.1 coordinate 25,349,451, forward strand.
AACCTTTAAGAGTACTGTGTAGTATTGAGCCTCATGATATCCACAAGTAAAGCAAACAGACACGACAGAATGAGGGGGCGAGAAAAAAAGGGAGTAAAAAAAAAAATCCATCATCATCCAGTTTCCCTCCTTGTTCCTTTTCGCGTCTGAATAATTACCCTCTACATCTTCGCTCACAACCATTTCGCGTCGTCCACCTCCCACGTAACGAGCGGACGAGGATAAAATGTGAGCATCGTTGTCTAGGGGAGAGAGAGAGAGAGAGAGAGAGAGGAGAGAGAGAGAGAGAGAGAGAGAGTGAGAGAGAGAGAGAGAGAGAATCCGAAGGCCTGGCCGTCGTGCTGAGAGAAAACCTACCACAGGAAGGAGAAGAAGATGGAGGAGAAGGCTGTGGTGGAGGAGGAGGTGGAGGTGGTGGTAGGGGAGGTGGAGGAGATGAGAAGGAGAGAGGTAAGATATGGGTTGGAGGGAAAAGAGAACTAGCACTGAGAGGAAGTTGGAAAAGAAGGAAGAAAGAGGGGTCTGGGGATGTCAGGGTTCTATGGAAGGCATCGCTGCTGGAATAGGAGGGAAAAGAGGGGATGGGAATTGAGGGGAAAGGGGAATGGAATAGAGGGAAAAGGAGGGCAAGGAATAGGGGTAAAAAGGTGGATGGAATAGGAGGGAAAGAATGGATGGAATAGAGGGGAAAACAATGGGAAATGGAATAGGGGAAACTGAGGGGTTATGGAATAAGGGAAAAGGAGGGGTTATGGAATAGGGGAAAAGGAGGGGAAAGGGGGTAGGGAAAAGGGGGAATGGAATAAGGGGAAAGGAGGGGGATATAGAATAGAGGAAAAGGAAGGGTTATAGAATAGTGGAAAAGGAGGGAATGGAATAGGGGAAAAGGAGGTAATGGAACAGGGGAAGAGGAGGTGTTATGGAATAGAGGAAAAGGGGGGGGGTTATGGAATAGGGGAAAAGGAAGGGAAATGGAATAGGGGAAAAGGAGGGTTATTGAAAAGGGGGGAAAATGAGGGGAAATGGAATAGGGGAAACTGAGGGGTTACGGAATAGGGAAAAAGGAGGGGTTATTGAATGGGGAAAAGGAGGGGTCATGGAATTGGGAAAGAGGATGGGTTATGAAATAGGGGAAAAGAAGGGGTTATGGAATAATGGAAAAGGGAGGGGTTATAGAATACAGGAAAGTGAGGGGAAAAGGAGGGATTATGGAATAGGGTAAAAGGAGGGGTTATGGAATAAG
>NC_090769.1:25351193-25353693 GCF_036898095.1 Palaemon carinicauda
TCTCTCTCTCTCTCTCTCTCTCTCTCTCTCCTTATAATTCCTACCGATCCTATATCTGTATGAAGTAACGAATTCTTTTTTCCTCACGTGGATTCTCTCTCTCATCTCTCTCTCCTCTCTCTCTCTCTCTCTCTATCTCTCTCTCTCATCTCTCTCCTCTCTCTCTTCTCTCTCTCTCCTACTTTATTCTTTTTCATAATATCCTCTAATCCTATATTGATATGAAGTCAAGATTCCCCTTTTCATCACATGGACTCTCTCTCTCTCTCTCTCTCTCTCTCTCTCTCTCTCTCTCTCTCTCTCTCTCTCTCTCTCACCTACTTTTATGCTTTTATTATAATATCCTACCGATCCTATACTGTTATGAAGTCAAGAATCCTATTTCTTATCTCATGGAAAATGTCTCTCTCTCTCTCTCTCTCTCTCTCTCTCTCTCTCTCTCTCTCTCTCTCTCTCTCTCTCTCTCTCTCTACCTACTTTATTCTTTTATTATAATATCCTACAGACCCTATACTGTTATGAAGTAAAAAATCCTTTTTCTTATCACATGGAAATCTCTCTCTCTCTCTCTCTCTCTCTCTCTCTCTCTCTCTCTCTCTCTCTCTCTCTCTCTCTCTCTCTCTCCTTTATTTTCCTTATTATAATATCCTACTGATCCCATATTATTATGAAGTAACGAATCCTTTTTTCATCACACGGATTCTCTCTCTCTCTCTCTCTCTCTCTCTCTCTCTCTCTCTCTCTCTCTCTCTCTCTCTCTCTCTTCCACTTAAACACTCCATAATGTTGAATGCGTTGAATAGCTGGGAAGCTAATGAGTTCTTATGATTAATATAACAAAAGAAATTCTTTTTTTATATATAAGAAAATAGAAAGAAAGAAAAAAAGGGCCTCAGGAGCGGAAGCAACTTTGGAAGGCTGTTGTAGGGGGTCCCCTTTGTTCTAAAACCGTAAACAAAACTTGGACCTACACACACACAAAGACTTTCTGGAAAAAAAGAAGACCGGGTTTGAAAACCCACCCTTCCCTCGCCCGGGTCCTAAGACCTGTAATGGTTTTCCCGATCAGGTTCAACGACAGACGCAAAAGTTTTTATTTCGGGTCCGGAAAAGGAGCATCTACCCCAACCCCTTCCTCCTCCTCCCCTCCCCTCTCCCCCCCCCCTCCCCCCACTCCTAATAGTCTTTCCAGCCCCCCTCCCCTTTCCCATCTACCCTATTCGGCCATTTCTCTTCGGCGAAAATGAGAGTAGGGTAGCAAACGCGTTTTCAATACCTTGGTCTCCAAGCCTCCCAATGAGAGAAGAAGTGGTAGGAAAGCTGTGAGGAAAAAAAAAAGGAGGCAAGAAAGCTATGATGATGGGGGAATGGAAAACAATAACAGCAATAACAACACCAACAACAACTGCAATAAAAACACCACCACCACCACCACCACCACCACCACCAACAACAACAACAACAACAGCAACAGTAACAATAACGAAAAAATGCGATGTATTTCCCTTACAATCCAAAAGAAATGTTTGCTACATATCTCTCTATATTCTTGTGGAGGGCTAAGTCATCATCTTAAACTCATCTTTAAACAACAACAATAATAACAACAACACCAACAACAACGACAAAATGCGATTATTTCCCCTACAATAGATATACACGCCCTTTGCCCTCGTAAACTTTCTTATAAATCCAGAAGAAGAAAGATTTGCTCTATGTCTCTCTCTCTATACTCTTGGGGAAGGCTAAGTCATCATCTTAAACTTATCTGAAACTTAACTTATCTTTTAAGGAATAAAAGAGCAAGGGAACCACATGCCTAACTTGGAAATAATAAAGATTAAAGAACTTAAAAGATGGGTGTGGAACTCTGGCTGAACGATTTTCCTTCGGGCCTTTCTTCCACGCAAGAGGAGTCGTGAATTTCATACTTTATGGTCGGTCCAAAATTTCCGTCCATTTCGTTGCCAACCAACAGCAGGTCTCCATCTTTGGCACGCTGAGGGGAAGAAGGGGAAGAAAGGGGGAAAATGGGGAAATGAGGGAATTGGAAAGGAGGAAAGGGAAGAAGGCAAAAACTAGGAGAGGATTGGGAAGGAGGTATATAGGTCTGGACGCCAGAACTCGGCTCCTGGAATATCAGAGTTCCAGGATAAGGGTTGCTAGGTTTTCTACGGAGAAAAAGGCCAATTTCTAATCAATTACAGCTTTAAAAAGGCCATTCCATTAATAGAAAAAGGCCAAAAATATAGTATTTAAAGCCTACCTTTTTTCATGATATTACTAAAGGCCAAACAATTTTTAAAAAAGGACAAATTTTAGTTTTTTTTTGGCCTGGAAAAGGCCAACCTGGCAATCCTATTCAGGATTCGTGTCTAGTCGGGACCTTGGCCGATAGGGCGAAGAAGACGCAGAGTGCTCTTAACGACTCCCTCGGTTGATTCCATTTGCAAATGACCCTCGCATCAGCCTGATTGGTGATCCGAGGGCGGTTAGGGAT
>NC_090769.1:25358693-25366193 GCF_036898095.1 Palaemon carinicauda
TTAAACCTGGCAAACTTGCACTAAACTTGCACTTAGCTGGTTGTCGCTGATTGGATGAGTGTCGTGTTGTCCGAATATCTCAGTTTGGTTTTCACACTGTTTTAGAATTGTGATTATACGGCCATAGATTGAGATAAGAGGCAAGTTATGTAATGTTATGTAAATACCAGTTGTAATAAAACGTAAGTATTAAGAACTTACATACCGAATTATTATTTAATAGTTAACAGTTATGAAACAACACTCTCCGAAGCTGTAGACTAGAGATATGTTTCAAACGCATGAACTTTAATGTTTAAATTTCTAGCTAGATTTTTAGTGCTATCATGCCATTGGTTGTTTGAAAAAAAAAAAATATTTATTGTACATTGCTGATGTTGTATAACGCCTAAGAACAAAATAATATCGTAGAAATGTAAGCTTGTCAGAAAATTTGGGGTGGAGGAGTTGTGGGAGGAACAGCCACGGGCTTGACAGAAAGTTGACGTACTCTCAGCGGGAGGTTCAAATGCGGGTTGTGGTGTTTTTGTCTTCATAAAATAATAATTAAGATGTTTATATATCATAATGTTTATTTTTTGCATTTCAAAAGTACTGCTCAAGGAATTTCATTAATGTTTTAGGATATGTATAAAGGCAAATTACATAAATTGTATTTATTCGTACCATTTCCTGGCTGGTGTGCCACTCTCTATATAAAATGACATTAAATTTACTGTTCCTCAAGTAGAAATTTTCAAATATGTCCTATTACAGTTGGGTTTTCTTTATCTCGCGTCCATTTTATTTTTAGATAGACCTTAATTATATTATATTTTGTAAATCATAAGACTCCCCATGAATAATAAGAGCAGAGCCCTTATATTTGAGATTGTTAGCTGTCATGTTGTCTTTTGTTCCATCTCAATAAACTTATAGCAGTTTTCAATAGTACAGGGAAACAAAAGGTTCTTAGGAACTTAAATTTTAATTATATTTTCATGACTGTTCATTTTAATAATACAGTAGCTGTATTAGGCAATAATGGCATTAATGAAGAGAAAAGTCAATAATAATATTAAAAATTATAACAACAGTAAGAGTCACAACAAAGTAAACAACAACTAAGTATTGATAACAGTAGTAATAATAATGCATCAATTAAAGGCGTCAGAATTATATAAACAAAAGTATCGATAACAGTATTCAGGGTCATGGATGATAATAAAGTATCATCAGTATCATGTTAACAGAAGTATCAATAACAACATGAAATACAGCTAGAATTTTAGTCCAGTGTCAGAGCATCTTCATCACTACTGTCATCAGTAGTGCTATCATTCAAGTCAATTACAAACTCATCAAGTAACTTATCAAATGCTGAATCTTTGGCACGATACAATTCTTCGATTCTCTTGACATGTTCTATAGCATTTTGCCAGTGCTGTGGCGTCACATGATCAACTGCTTCTTTTGTAATTTTTTCAACAATTTTCAGAGACTGGTCGCTATTAGAATTACGTTTTTTTATTTCTGTCTTCACTTGGGCCCAGATAAGTTCGATAGGGTTGAAAATGCAGTGATAGGGAGGTAGACGAAGCACTTTATGGCCATAGTGAGCAGCAATTTCATCTATTTCGTACTTTTGAATTTCCTTGTGGCGCTGGCAGAGCTGAAGAAGTTCGAGTTTTGTAAAAGAAGGGTCATGGTCAATGTTATTTAGAACCAACCAGTCTATGATTTGGGCTTTTCTGTTGCTACTTGTCGGGACCTTGTTGATTATTTTAGAGTGATAAGGAGCATTATCGATGATTATAAGGGACTCCTTCTTGATATTAGGAAGAAGTTGTTCTTCTAACCACATTTTGAACCTTTCGTTATCCATCGAGTCATGGTAATCACCCTTTGATCCGTTTTTTGATTTGAACATAAGCAATGCTCCCGGTACAAAACCCTCATCACTTCCTGCATGTACTATTATAAACCTTGAGCCTCTCCCTGACTTCGTTTTCGGTCCTACTGATCCATCTTCATTAGTCCAGCACTTTTCGACGGTGAGGTTCTGGTTCACCCAAGTCTCGTCCACGAATACCTCCGGTCTTGGCTTTGGACTCCCTCGATTTCTCTTCAGTTCTCTAAGATACTTGTTCCTTGTTATAATGATGTCCTGTCTCTCCATGAGTATCTTTCTTCCGCTTGTGACTTTCTTGTACCTAAAACCAAGATTCCTGACTATTTTGTAGAGGGAACTTCTCGAACCAGTAAAATTAGTAGGAGGTTCCCGAACTTTTGCCAACAAATTTGCTAATGTAGGAAGGTCTCCTCTGTCATAAAAGGATAGGATCTCTCTCCTAACACAATCTCTGTCGTAACTATCAAGATTATCAACAACAGTCGATTTCCTTTTCCGGGGCAAGGGTGAATGAATTATACCGTCTGAAGATTTCATCTTCTCAGATTTGATGCGATAGATAGTTCTCTCTGAAACTTGAGTTGCTGTTGCTGTCGCCTTAATGATTTCTTTCATTGTCTTGCTAGGGCCCTGTGAATTGAAATATTGAAAAACATTCATTATTATATTACGGCACTGACTGGTAAGCCTACTGCCAGCAGCATGTATATGCCTGGTGTTTGAAGTGCCTTCATCTTTGCTTTGTTCCATATCGTCTCTTGTGGCCATGGCTGAAATAGGTGAAATCGACAGTGAGCCAATTGCTCGATAGCAGATTCTAAGGTGATTGATGGTGGCGGTGTGTGCAGACGACAACTCGCCGGCTGTTCCTTTCTCAACTCCTCCACCCCAAATGTTTCGGCAAGCTTACATTTCTACGATAGTATTTTGTTATTAGGCGTTATACAACCTTCAGCAATGTATAATCAATACGTTTTGCTTTTTTCCAAACCACCAATGGCACGTTTGCGCTAAAAATCTAGCTAGAAATTTAAACATTAAACTTCATGCGTTTGAAACATATTTCAAGTCTACAGCTTTGGAGAGTGTTGTTTCATAACTGTTAACTATTATATAATAATTTTGTATGTAACTTCTTAATACTTACGTTTATTACAACTGGTATTTACATAACATTACATAATTTGCCTCTTATCTCAATCTATGGCCGTATAATCACAATTCTAAAACAGTGTGAAAACCAAACTGAGATATTCGGACAACACGACACTCATCCAATCAGCGACAACCAGCTAAGTGCAAGTTTAGTGCAAGTTTGCCAGGTTTAAAAAAATCGACTATAGTGAGTAGTTAGGTTTTTAAGTTTAAAGTAAGCTCGTGAGCGGTTAGATTTTAAAGTTTAAAGAGGTTTTAAGTTTTAAAGGAATCTTGTGAGCAGTTAAGTTTTAAAGTTTAAAGGAAGCTCAACAGTGGTTAGGTTTTAGGGTTTAAAGGACGCTCGTGAGCGGTTGAGGCAAGGGTCAAATTATTGCGGGTTAATTAATGGTCTTTGTCCAAACACTCTCCAAGTAATTACTCACGTCAGGAACTAATTCATCCTCCCTAAAAAGGTCACTGTAAATGACCTATATATATATATATATATATATATATATATATATATATATATATATGTGTGTGTGTGTGTGTGTGTGTGTACATATATATATATATATATATATATATATATATATATATATCTATATATATATATATATATATATCAAAGCAATTCATATCTTCTTACTGTTTTTAGAATGATATATTGATAATTTATTCTCATCATTTATTTATTTCCTTATCTACATTCCTCACTGGGCTATTTTTCCCTGTTGGACCCCTTGGGCTTATAACATCTTGCTTTTCCAACTAGGGTTGTAGCTTGGCTAGTAATAATAATAATAATAATAATAATAATAATAATATGCTTAATTACATATGCTAATATATACACGCACGTACAATGTAATGTTATTGCTTTTCTTATCTCTCACTCTTTCCCACGCTGATAACAATAAAACCTGTTTAAGCTTGCCATTGCATGTTTTACATTCTTGGAGTTTTGTGCTATTGTTCCCCTCAACCATGTGCATATGAACTTGTTATCTTGTTTGAATAAAGTCAGTTACATTCATCTCGCCTGTCTGTTAGGATCTAACAGAATCCTTGCCACGAAGGCGTTAACTTTTCTGTAGCTTAACTAATAATAATAATAATAAAATAATAATAATAATAATAATAATAATAATAATATACATCCTTAGATTTACAGACCACATGCAAGATCATAATAATTTATAATTCGCAGGCCTACTTCTTGCAAACTATTCTATCTTATTTCCCTTCCTCTAGTTTTTTTAAGTCTTTATAGTTTATATCTGAAAGATTTATTTGCTTGTTACTGTTCTTGAAATAATTTATTCTAATTGTGAATTTCTTCTCTTGTAGTTTCCTTATTTTATCTCCCCCCTGGGCTATTTTTCCTGTTGGAGCCCTTGGGCTTATAGCATCCTGCTTTTCCAACTAGGGTTGTAGCTTAGCAAATAATAATTCTAATGATTTTCATAATAATAATAAGCTTAATGCATTCAAAAATAATAATAAGCTTAATAATTTTCTAATAATTTTAATAACCTTCAAAATAATAAATATTGTCCAAATTTATGACTGATTACGAGAATTGGACATTTTGCTTAACCATGACCTTGACCTTTGACCTTGACCTTCCGAAACTTAATCATTTCCAGCTTTTTTACATAACAGTTAATCCCTCCAAGTTTCATTACTGTACGATTAAAATTGTGGCCATGATGCTGTTCGCAAACAATCGCACAAAAACAAACAGGGGCGAAAACTTCCTGCCAACTTCGTTGGCGGAGGTAATAACTATAATTATTTCCAAGGGTCACTTGATTCTCCATTGCGCCTTCTTTCCTGCCTCTAAAAACCTCAAGCGAATCTTATAAGACGTGCGGGTTCTATAGGTATAGTTTACCTGAGGGCTTCGTTTTATTTTCTATTAACTGGATTTCTTTTCTTCGCTATAAATAAATGAAGGTTTCTACTTGAGGAGTTAAAGTAGAAAAGAAGGACTTCATTACGTGCCCACTTGAGTATAGAAATAAAAGCTAATGGCGCTATGGCAATCACAGCGTAACAGGAGCTTATAAAAATTTTCAAAGTTTAAAGGCTGCTCATGAATGGCAGAGGCAAGGGACAGTGACATTGCCCTAGCGAGCAGGGCAATGCACTAGAGACTGAAAATACATACATATGACCAGAGCCCAAGCCTCCTCTCCATCCAAGCTAGGACCAGGGAGGGGAAGGCAATGGCTGCTGATGACTCGGTAGATAGATCTATAGGCTCCCCCCCCCTCCCTCCTTAGTTCACAAGGATGGAGAGGTTGCAAAGGTGACGTTTCCCTATCAAGCAGGATAATGCCCTAGAGATTGACTATATAAATATGATCAGTACCCAAGCCCCCTCTCCATCCAAACTAGGACCGGGGAGGGCCAGGCAATGGCTGCTGATGACTCAGCAGATAGACTTATAAGCTCCCCCAAACTCCCCATCCTTAGCTCAAAAGGATAGTGAGGTTGCAGCAACCAAAGGAACTAACGAGCCTGAGCGGGATTCGAACCCCAGTCTGGCAATCACCAGCCAAGGACGTTACCGAATAGGCCACCACAACCCCAAAACAATTGCGAACCTTACTCTGACCTGGATTATCTTATCTGGATTATATCAGTTTTTGTGGCTATGAAGTCCTTATCTTTAGCAACAAGGTTATAAAAAACTCAATCTTCTTCTTTGTCTGCATCTTTTCTCACTTTTATATGGGGTCGATGTTTCTGGTCAGCTTTCTCCATCTAGCTGTCCCACACTTCTTGTTCTTCTTCTTCTTTGTCTGCATCTTTTCCCAAGTCTATGTGGGGTCGATGTTTCTGGCCAGCTTTCTCCATCTACCTCTGTCCCACACTTCATCACCGGTTAATCCCTTTGATCGAAGATCATTCTTGATACAGTCCATCCACCTTCGCTTTGGTCTCCCTTTCCTTCTCCTTCCCTGTACCTCCATTTCCATCACTCTCCTCCCAATATACTGTCCATCTCTTCTCATGACATGACCATACCACCTCAGTCTACTTTCTTGGATCTTATCTGGTAGTTCTCTAAACTCCTGTGGTACCCCTAATTACCTCATTCCGTATCTTATCTCTTCATTAATTTTATTTTCACAATTTTCATTGGCCATATTGGTTTTGTCAATTATAAAAAATTCAATATCATCTTCATATTCAACGAACTTGTTTTCTAGGCCAAACCAGCCGTCATGCGTATATGAAATGTAATGGGTCCAGAACGGTACCCTGAGGAACGCCAGTTATATTCCAAATGCTCCCAGATGGAATCACGCAATAGCCTTGTCAGTTCTTCATCACCATAAGCAACGTCTAATAATGTTGAAAGGTAGAATAAATCTGATCAAATCCTTCCTTGAAGAAAAGGTTTACGGGAACATCATCCAAGAGTTGAATTTCTATTTAAACGTCGATTGCCCGGTCAGATTAAGTTATGAATTCCTCCCGGGATACTAGAGCAGTATCAATATCTTAGAAGTCTGTTGACATATGTACTAATCTTTCGAACATCGTCAGAAATAGAAAAAAAAATAATAACTTAAGGTTTAGACCTTCCTTACCTTTTCCCTATATTCTTTATTCCGTTGCCTTTCTTTTTAGCCCGAGTAGCACTAGACCATGTAATTGCAGGCTTCTTGGGAACCATTATTAAATGCCGTACTTAAGTACAATACCCAGAAAATGCTATTATGCTGCCAGCTCGAGTGGCAATGCCGAAAAGAAATTGAAAGTGGGCGCTGAGAAACTGGGGTCTTCAACCCTGTGCTCTGTGCGCTGTTCTCGGATGATCATATAACTTAAAAATGCAATTATTTAAATATAAATAATTCCCCATGAGAGATTACTTCACCAAACGTTCAGCTGGGCTCCATAAGGCACTAGAAGTATTGGAAGACCCAGGGCTATATGGCTGAAGACTATGAATTGGGAAGTATTGAATTAGAAGCTCAACATAGAGACGACTGGCGAAATCTAACCGTGGCCCTTTGCGTCAATAGGCGTAGGAGGAGATGATGGTGATGAAATAACTGGAAATTCAACCACATAAGGATCTCCCCTATATAATAGAGAAAATGGGGAATAGTCATACCCTTAATGAGAGAGGGTATCAAAGAACTCGGAAACTACAATCTCCCACAAATTGCCGAACCCCCGGATCGTAGTTAGGAAGGATCTCCCCTATATAATAGAGAAAATGGGGAATAATCATACCCTTAATGAGAGAGGGTATCAGAGAGCTCGGAAACCAAAATCTCCCACAAATTGCCGAACCAGCGTGTAGTTAAGAAAGGGGAGGGGTGAGAAAGGTTGAATCTGTGTGCGTGTGTGTATATCTGTCTAAATACTTGAACGAAATTTTTCATGGCTACACTATAATCAATTTTCTTTTAGTGAGGCAGATTTCCACCGACTCGCAGTGGTGCCAT
>NC_090769.1:25368693-25376193 GCF_036898095.1 Palaemon carinicauda
TCCTTCACGAAATCCTTTCAACTCCAATCTTTTGGTCATGTTCTTTCATCAGGCAATTCCCCTCTTCTTCTTCTTCTCCATTTTTTTGGATTTGTTCTTTCATCAAGCAATTCCCCTCTTCTCCTTATCAATTCTTTTTGGTCTATTTCTTTCGTCGAACAATTCCCTTCTTCATTTTCTCCATTCTTAAGGTTTTGTTATTTCATCAAGCAATTCCATTCTTCTCCTTCTCCATTCTTTTGGTCTTGTTCTTCCATCAAGTAATTCCCTTCTTCTTTTACTCCATTCTTTTGGTTTTGTTATTTCATCAAGCAATTCCCCTCTTCTCCTTCTCCATTCTTTTGGTCATGTTCTTTCATCGAGCAATTCCCCTCTTCTCCTTCTTCTCCATTCTTTTGGTCTTGTTACTTCATCAAGCAATTCCCCTCTTCTTCTTATCCATTCTTTTGGTCTTATTTTTTCATCATGTAATTCCCCTCTTCTCCTTCTTATCCATTCTTTTGGTCTTGTTCTTTCATTAAGCAATTCCCCTCTTTTTCTTCTCCATTCTTTTGGTTTTGTTATTCCATCAATCAATTCCCCTCTTCTTCTTCTTTTTCTCCAATCTTTTGGTCTTGTTCTTTCATCAACAATTCCCTTCTTCTTTTTCTGCATTCTCTTGGTCCTGTTTTTTTCATCAAGCAATTCCCTCCTTCTTCATCTTCTCCAATCTTTTGGTCATGTTCTTTCATCAAGCAATTCCCCTCTTCTTCTGCTTCTCCATTCTTTTGGTCTTGTTATTTCATCAAGCAATTCCCCTCTTCTTCTTCTTGTCCATTCTTTTGGTCTTGTTATTTCATCAAGCAATTCTCCTCTTCTTCTTCTTCTCCATTCTTTTGGTCTTGTTATTTCATCAAGCAATTCCCCTCTTCTTCTTCTTCTCCAATCTTTTGGTCTTGTTCTTTCATTAAGCAATTCCCCTTTTCTTCTTCTGCTGCTTCTCCATTGTTTTGGTCTTGTTTTTTCAACAAGCAATTCCCCTCTTCTTCTTCTCCAATCTTTTGGTCATGTTCTTTCATTAAGCAATTCCCCCCTTCTTCTTCTCCTATCTTTTGGTCTTGTTCTTCCATCAAGAAATTCCCCTCTCCTTCTTCTCCAATCTTTGGGTCTTGTTATTTCATCGAGCAATTCCCCTCTTCTTCTTCTTCCTATCCATTCTTTTGGTCTATTTCTTTTATCGAGCAATTCCCCTCTTATTCTTCTCCATTCTTTTGGTCTTGTTATTTCTTTAAGCAATTCCCCTCTTCTTCTCCTTCTTATCCATTCTTTTGGTCTTGCTCTTTCATCAGGCAATTCCCCTCTTCTTCTTCTCCATTTTTTTGGTCTTGTTCTTTCATCAGGTAATTCCCCTCTTCTTCTCCTCCATTTTTTTGGTCTTGTTCTTTCATCAGGCAATTCCCCTCTTCTTCTTCTCCATTTTTTTGGTCTTGTTCTTAAATCAGGCAATTCCCCTCTTCTTCTCCTCCATTTTTTTGGTCTTGTTCTTTCATCAGGCAATTCCCCTCTTCTTCTTCTCCATTTTTTTGGTCTTGTTCTTTCATCAGGTAATTCCCCTCTTCTTCTTCTCCATTTTTTTGGTCTTGTTCTTTCATCAGGCAATTCCCCTCTTCTTCTTCTCCATTTTTTTGGTCTTGTTCTTTCATCAGGCAATTCCCCTCTTCTTCTTCTCCATTTTTTTGGTCTTGTTCTTTCATCAGGCAATTCCCCTCTTCTTCTTCTCCATTTTTTTGGTCTTGTTCTTTCATCAGGTAATTCCCCTCTTCTTCTTCTACAATGTTTGGGTCATGTTCTTTCATCAGGCAATTCCCCTCTTCTTCTCCTCCATTTTTTTGGTCTTGTTCTTTCATCAGGCAATTCCCCTCTTCTTCTTCTCCATTTTTTTGGTCTTGTTCTTTCATCAGGCAATTCCCCTCTTCTTCTTCTCCATTTTTTTGGTCTTGTTCTTTCATCAGGCAATTCCCCTCTTCTTCTTCTCCATTTTTTTGGTCTTGTTCTTTCATCAGGTAATTCCCCTCTTCTTCTTCTACAATGTTTGGGTCATGTTCTTTCATCAGGCAATTCCCCTCTTCTTCTTCTTCTTCTACAATGTTTGGGTCATCTTCTTTCATTAGGCAATTCCCCTCTTCTTCTTCTCCATTCTTTTATTCTTGTTCTTTCATCAAGCAATTCCCCTCTTCTTTTCTCCATTCTTTTGGTTTTGTACTTTCATCAAGCAATTTCCCTATTCTTTTTCTCCATTCTAATGGTTTGTTCTTTCATCGAGAAATTCCCCTCTTCTTCTTCCCATCCATTCTTTTGGTCATGTTCTTTCATCCAGCAATTCGCCTCTTCTTCTTCTCCATTTTTTTGGTCTTGTTATTTCATCAAGCAATTCCCCTCTTCTTCTTCTTCTTATCCATTCTTTTGGTCTTGCTCTTTCATAGAGCAATTCCCCTCTTCTTCTTCTTCCTATCCATTCTTTTGGTCTTATTTTTTCATCATGTAATTCCCCTCTTCTCCTTCTTATCCATTCTTTTGATCTTGTTCTTTCAATAAGCAATTTCCCTCTTTTTCTTCTCCATTCTTTTGGTTTTGTTATTTCATCAAGCAATTCCCCTCTTCTTCTTCTTGTCCATTCTTTTGGTCATGTTCTTTCATCAAGCAATTCCCCTCTTCTTCTTCTTCTCCTCCATTCTTTTGGTTTCGTTCTTTCATCAAGCAATTCCCCTCTTCTTCTTCTTCTCCTCCATTCTTTTGGTTTCGTTCTTTCATCAAGCAATTCCCCTCTTCTTCTTCTTGTCCATTTTTTTTGTCTTGTTATTTCATCAAGCAATTCCCTTCTTCTTCTTCTCCAATCTTTTGGTTTTGTTATTTCATCAAGCAATTCCCCTCTTCTTCTTCTCCATTATTTTGGTCTTGTTTTTTCATCAAGCAATTCCCCCCTTCTTCTTCTTCTTCTTCTCCATTATTTTGGCCTTATTCTTTCATTAAGCAATTCCCCTTTTCTTCTTCTTCTGCTTCTCCATTGTTTTGGTCTTGTTCTTTCATCGGGCAATTCCCCTCTTCTTCATCTTGTCCATTCTTTTGGTCTTGTTCTTTCATCAAGCAATTCCCCTCTTATTCTTCTCCATTCTTTTGGTCTTGTTCTTTCATCAAGCAATTCCCCTCTTCTTCTTCTTCTTGTCCATTCTTTTGGTCATGTTCTTTCATCAAGTAATTCCCCACTTCTTCTTCTTCTGCAATATTTTGATCTTGTTATTTCATCAAGCAATTCCCCTCTTCTTCTTCTTGTCCATTCTTTTGGTCATGTTTTTTCATCCAGCAATTCCCCTCTTCTTCTTCTTGTCCATTCTTTTGGTCATGTTCTTTCATCAAGCAATTCCCCTCTTCTTCTTCTGCTTCTCCATTGTTTTGGTCTTGTTTTTTCAACAAGCAATTCCCCTCTTCTTCTTCTGCTTCTCCATTGTTTTGGTCTTGTTTTTTCAACAAGCAATTCCCCTCTTCTTCTTCTGCTTCTCCATTGTTTTGGTCTTGTTTTTTCAACAAGCAATTCCCCTCTTCTTCTTCTGCTTCTCCATTGTTTTGGTCTTGTTTTTTCAACAAGCAATTCCCCTCTTCTTCTTCTGCTTCTCCATTGTTTTGGTCTTGTTTTTTCAACAAGCAATTCCCCTCTTCTTCTTCTCCATTATTTTGGTCATGTTCTTTCATTAAGCAATTCCCCTTTTCTTCTTCTGCTTCTCCATTGTTTTGGTCTTGTTTTTTCAACAAGCAATTCCCCTCTTCTTCTTCTCCAATCTTTTGGTCTTGTTCTTCCATAAAAAAATTCCCCTCTCCTTCTTCTTCTCCAATCTTTTGGTCTTGTTCTTTCATCAAGCAATTCCCCTCTTCTTCTTTACCCATTTTTCTTCCATCTCTTTAGCTGGAAAAGAAGAGAAGCAAAGAAGAAGAAAAGGGCCTCTTCTAATTCCAGAGGTTGTGTCAATGAGGCCTATGGAATATTTCTCCCTCCTCCAGTTTCCTTCCTTCTCCCTCCCCCTCCCCCTCCCTCCTCCTATTCCTTTGCAGGTCTAATTAGTGAGGAGGTAGAAAGAGGTGGCAAGGAGCCACTTGGACCACGGGAGAGAGGTCGCTAAGGCTAAACTTAATGACGTCACAAGAGGATAGGGCAGTTCCAACCTCTCTCCAGTCTACCTCACCCCCTCCCCCATTCTTCCACTAGCACTCCCAACGTTGGTTTTAATAAGATCAAAATAAGACGAGAGAGAGAGAGAGAGAGAGAGAGAGAGAGAGAGAGAGAGAGAGAGAGAGGAGTGCCAATTTAGAAGGAACTCGTGCGCACACATACGTAGGTTTAAGCACCCTCCATTGCAGTCATGGCGACGAGAGATCCCCATAGAAGCTTTGATTTTTTTTTTTTTTTCATTTCGAACATTTTCATTACGAGCTGTGAATAAAGCTTAAATGAAGGCTCTCCTCTTTTGGAAAACGCGGCCGTGATAGGTGACATGACCTCCCTGCCCCCCCCCCCCCCCCTGCCCCCCCCCCCCGCCCCCCGCCCCTCTTTTGCTATACAATCCCTCCAATGGGTTAACAACTCTAATTAGTGGACCGAGGTTAATGATAATGAGGCTGATAGGCACGAAGACTCTTTGGCCCACATTCTTCACATCTTTCGACCGCCCATACAGAGGGGAAAAAAAAACTGCTTTTTAATTTTCCTACTTAATCGCTCTCCGTACACAAACGAATACTTACATAACGAGGGAAATAAAAAATCAAATTAAACAGTCCATTCAACGCGTGAATTGAGTGGTTGAGCAAATGAGAGTAGATTATATTTAATGATGATAACCTTAAATGACAGTTTGGCCGTGTGGTATTTGGCGGTCTCTTTGCAATAGCTCTGGAATCTGGATGTGTATCTTAGTTTGTATATCGCAATGATCAGCAAAGCTGTACTAGTCGGGGACACCCATACTAGGTTGGTTTGCTGTGCAATCAGACTAAAGTCTCCCACCATCACCAATCGGAAGTGGAACCCATTGTGAAGAAAACTGGCCAGACTTGTCATGAATAAGGATATGTCTGAGGCCTTTGTCCTGCAGGGAATTAGAAACGCTGGCCAAACCCCAGACATGAATTAACATAGCTGAGGCCTTTGTTCTGCAGTGGATTAGAAACGCTGGCCAAACCCCAGACATGAAATGGCATGGCTGAGACCTTTGTCCTGCAGGGGATTAGAAACGCTGGCCAAAACCCAGACATGAATTGGCATGGGTGAGGCCTTTGTCCTGCAGTGAAATAGAAACGCTGGCCAAACCCCAGACATGAATTGGCATGGCTGAGACCTTTGTCCTGCAGGGGATTAGAAACGCTGGCCAAAACCCAGACATGAATTGGCATGACTGAGACCTTTGTCCTGTAGGGGATTAGAAAAGCTGGCCAAACCCCAGACATGAATTGATATAGCTGATGCCTTTGTCCTGCAGGGGATTGGAAAAGCTGGCCAAACCCCAGACATGAATTGGCATGGCTGAGACCTTTATCCTGCAGGGGATTAGAAACGCTGGCGAAACCCCAAACAAGAATTGACATGACTGAGACCTTTGTCCTGCAATGGACTAGAAACGGCTGTATTTGTTGTTGTTGTTGTCATAGCTTAACACCTCAGCAAATGATGTTCGGTGCACGAAGCTCTTCAGGGAAACATCTTGTTCTTCGTTATTCTTCGGATCTACGAGGACGTAATTAACAAAATTGTTAGACATCTTCTGCACTGTCTTATACCTTCTGAAATCAGTTAGCAAACCGAAACACACGATTAGTTCCAATTATAACTACATGAAAGATGCTGTTATTATTACTCTTACCAACTCGAGAGGGAATTACTTCGCCCATACTCATGTTCCTCATAGTCATCGTCTCCATCACTTATACGAGAGGTGCTGAAAAGTTCCTGGATTTAAGGGTATCGTGAAAGGGTAGAGCTGTTACTTTTAAAGGGGAGGTAGTACACTATCTTAAAAAAAATGGATTTAAGGGTATCGTGAAAGGGTAGAGCTGTTACTTTTAAAGGGGAGGTAGTACACTATCTTAAAAAAAATGGATTTAAGGGTATCGTGAAAGGGTAGAGCTGTTACTTTTAAAGGGGAGGTAGTACACTATCTTAAAAAAATGGATTTAAGGGTATCGTGAAAGGGTAGAGCTGTTACTTTTAAAGGGGAGGTAGTACAACTATTTAGAAAAAAAACTCTCTCTCTCTCTCTCTCTCTCTCTCTCTCTCTCTCTCTCTCTCTCTCTCTCTCTCTCTCTCTCTCCTACACAGCTTGACTTCGTTGTAGGAAACTTATGGGTCGAGCTCCTTTTGCAGGACAATGCACCAGCAAACACAGTACATGAAACTCTGCGGAAACTACGCTACTTTGTCTTCGAATTGGTAGACCACCCGCCTTCCTATCCACACCTAACCCCCTTCGACTAACTCCTCTGTACCAACCGTGTGTCACACGATCGTACATAGTTCATTTTGTGCTTGTATCTTCGCTCTCCCCTCGCACTAAAAAGAACCTGAAAAAATCATGTCTGCTTTTCTCCTCTGTAACAGTGTCGATATTTTGAACATGAAAATTCTTGTTGCCTTGAGCTTTTATATATAAAGGAGAGTGTTCTATAATAAACATCTCAGGCGAACGAAATATATTGGCTGTCTTTCTGTTTTATCCCTTTCTAATTGGGGAATGTTATCTCGTGAGCTTTAGCAAGCTGCTATTAATAAGACATTTCAACAGGCTCCCTGTTGTAACTGTTAAATTTCAAGAATGGCAATCTGTGAGCTTGTTGGTATTATGCCGATTTTAAAACAGCTATGAATACATTGCAATGTTTTTTAACTTATTATTATTATTATTATTATTATTATTATCATTATTACTTGCTAAGCTACAACCCTAGTTGGAAAAGCAGGATGCTATAAGCCCAAAGGCCCCAACAGGGAAAATAGCTCAGCGAGGAAAGGAAAGAAGGAAAATAAAATATTTCAGGAAGAGTAACAATATTTCCTATATAAACTATAAAAACTTTAACAAAACAATAGGAAAAGAAATAAGATAGAAGAGTGTGCTCGAGTGTACCCTCAAGCAAGAGAACTCTAAAGCAAGGCAGTGGAAGACCATGGTACAGAGGTTATGGCACTACCTAAGACTAGAGAACAACTTAACCCTGCTTTTAACAAAATTCAACAATGACCTGAAATATTTGAATTACTCGTATCTTGGCTTAAAAAGTATTCATTACCTCCGCCAACGAAGTTGGAAGAAAGTTATGTTTTCGCCCCTGTCTGTGTTTGTTTGTGTTTACGTGTTTATTTGTGAATAGCTTCCTGGCCACAATTTTGACCGTAAAGTAATGAAACTTGCAGGGATTAACTGTTATGTAAAAAGCTTGAAATTACTAAATTTTGGAAGGTCAAGGTCAAAGATCAAG
>NC_090769.1:25381193-25396193 GCF_036898095.1 Palaemon carinicauda
ACACGTGTTTATTACACACACATACACACATACACATACACACACACATATATATGTATGTATATATATATAATATATATATATATATATATATATATATATATATAAATATATATATATACACACAATAAACGTATCTACATCTACTCTCGAACTAGCATACTTATATTCCAATCCACCCCTACCAATTACGCACAATAAATCACCCAAATGTGTCCTGACTCCTTGTGCGATTACTTTGGAACAAAGTGAGTCTGGGTTGCAATACTTAATTATTGGTATTATTCGGGAAAGGGGGCCTCTATTACCGGAAACTATCCGGAAAGACCAATAATATATATTCTTTTATGCTGTGGAAGTTAATATTTACTGCTCCAGTTCATTGCGTGGGTGTGATTTTTTCTAAAACTTTGATTTCACAACTCTCTTATATGATAAAGATATATATATATATATATATATATATATATATATATATATATATATATATATACATTGACAAAACTTTCACTGCACATTCCTTTATATAGTAAAAAGCTTTTATATATATATATATATATATATATATATATATATATATATATATATATATATATATGCTCTTTAATATATAAAAGGAATGTGCAGTGAAAGTTTTGGCAATGTATATATATATTTATATTTATATATATATATATATATATATATATATATATATATATATATATATATATATATATATATATAGTACACACACACACACACACACATATATATATATATATATATATATATATATATATATATATATATATATATATTTTATCTATCTATCTATCTATCTATCTATATATATATATATATATATATATATATATAGATATATATATCCTGTA
Organism: Palaemon carinicauda; assembly: GCF_036898095.1. Taxonomy (NCBI): domain Eukaryota; kingdom Metazoa; phylum Arthropoda; class Malacostraca; order Decapoda; family Palaemonidae; genus Palaemon; species Palaemon carinicauda. The sequence goes on from NC_090769.1 coordinate 25,382,069, forward strand.
TATGTAAGTACTGTATATACAACTCTATTATTCTTTAATAAATTCAAGGCCAAACCAAATGAATAAATATCCAATTAAAAAAAAAGAAAAAAAAACGGAAAATCTCTTTACTTCACCTATACAACTATTGCAACTCGCAGTCATAGAAATTATCGCCATCGCTGGTGTTTCCCGTATCGTTTATTTCTTACGTAACGCAGAAATAAAACGACATCGCTAAATGTCAGGAGAAGGGAAGGGAGGGGGGGGGAGACAAGAGGGGGGGGGGGTGTAGATAGCAGGGGGGGGGGCTACTTCCAACAAAGCGGAAAGCCACGTGAAACTCCCCCCCCCCCCCCCCCCCCCCCCCCCTGCCCCGCTCCTTACTTATAGACACTATCTAGCGTGAGAGAACAGTATGTCTATATAATCATTTGGCGGTAAAACCGCCACTCGGAAAAGCCCTATATATAATCTTTATGGTGCAAAATGCGAGGGTGGTTTCAAATCAGGGTAAAAAAAAAAACCCGGCGAAAAATAAAAATAAAAAAAAAATAGCCAATATGGGCGTGTTTCCCGCCATTACCAGCGATGCTTGGCGCGATTTTCGGAAGATGGATGGCTCAAGATTACCGCCGTGCGAGGATGATAGAACCCGGACAAGACCATAGAACCATATAACGACCGGCCTGAAACCATAGGAGGGGGGGGGGGGAAGGCGGGGGGGAGGGGGGGGGTTGTTAAGATGTCCTTCTCAATGCGAAGATTCCATATAATGAGGAAATGTATTTATCATATGTATTTTTTTAAATGTGGGGGGAGGGGGTTAATCTGTCCTTCTCAATGCGAAGATTTCATATAATGTGGAATTGTATTTATCATATGTATTTTTCTTGTCCTTCTCAATGCGAAGATTCCATATAATGTGGAATTGTATTTATATGTATTTTTCATGGGGGGGGGGTTAACTTGTCCTTCTCAATGCGAAGATTCCATATCATGTGGAATTGTATTTATCATATGTATTTTTCTTGTCCTTCTCAATGCGAAGATTCCATATAATGTGGAATTGTATTTATCATATGTATTTTTCTTGTCCTCAATGCGAAGATTCCATATAATGTGGAATTGTATTTATATGTATTTTTCATGGGGGGGGGGGGTTTAACCTGTCCTTCTCAATGCGAAGATTCCATATAATGTGGAATTGTATTTATATGTATTTTTCATGGGGGGGGGGGTTAACTTGTCCTTCTCAATGCGAAGATTCCATATAATGTGGAATTGTACTTATCATATGTATTTTTCTTGTCCTTCTCAATGCGAAGATTCCATATAATGTGGAATTGTATTTATATGTATTTTTCATGGGGAGGGGGGTTAAATTGTCCTTCTCAATGCGAAGATTCCATATAATGTGGATATGTATATATCATATGTATTTTTTTAAATGTGGGGGAGGGGGTTAATCTGTCCTTCTCAATGCGAAGATTTCATATAATGTGGAATTGCATTTATCATATTTATTTTTTCTAAATGTAAAGTATGTCTTAATCCGAAGATTCCATATAATGTGGAATTGCATTTATCATATTTATTTTTTCTAAATGTAAAGTATGTCTTAATCCGAAGATTCCATATAATGTGGAATTGTATTTATTATATGTATTTTTCTAAATGTAAAGTATGTATTAATCCGAAGATTCCATATAATGTGGAATTGTATATATCATATGAATTTTTCTAAATGTAAAGTATGTCTTAATCCGAAGATTCCATATAAATGTAGAAATGTATATATCATATGTATTTTTCTAAATGTAAAGTATGTCTTAATTCGAAGATTCCTTTAAAGTATAAATGTATATGCTATAAATATGTATTTTTCCAAATGTAAAGTATGTCTTAATTTGAGGATTCCATAAAAAGTATAAATGTATATGCTATAAATATGCATTTTTCCAAAAGTAAAGTATGTCTTAATCCGAAGATTCCTTCAAAGTATAAATGTATATGCTATAAATATGCCTTTTTCCAAAAGTAAACTGTCTTCATTTGAGGATTCCATAAAAAGTATAAATGTATATGCTATAAATATGCCTTTTTCCAAAAGTAAATCGTGTATCAATGCGAGTGTTTTTCAAAAGTAAACTATGACTTAATTCGAAGATTCCATAAAAAGTATAAATATGTATTTTTCAAAAGTAAATTATGTCTTAATTCATGGATTCCATAAAAAGTATAAATATACTTACTATAAATATGAACTTTTAAAAAGTAAACTAAGTCTTAATTCGAGGATTCTAAAAAAGTATAAATATACTTACTATAAATATGAATTTTTCAAAAGTAAATTATGTCTTAATTCGAAGATTCCATAAAAAGTATAAATATAATTACTATAAGTATGTATTTTTCAAAAGGAAACTATGTCTTAATTCGAAAATTCCATAAAAAATTATAAATATACTTACTATAAATATGTATTTTTCAAAAGTAAATTATGTCTTAATTCGTGGATTCCATAAAAAAGTATAAATACACTTACTATAAGTCTGTATTTTTCAAAAGTAAATTATGTATTAATTCAAAGATTCCATAAAAAGTATAAATATACTTACTATAAATATGTATTTTCAAAAACTGAACTGTCTTTATGTGAATATTCCATAAAATATAATGCAAATATTTTTGTGTTTTTAAAAAGTCAACAATCTCAATTCGAAGATTCCATAAAAAGTATAAATATGCTTACTATAAATATGTACTTTTAAAAAGTAAACTAAGTCTTCATTCCAGGATTCCATGAAGAGTATAAATGTATATGCTATAAATGTGTATTTTTTTAAGTAAACCATGTCTTAGTTCGAATATTCCATAAAAAGTATAAATATATTTACATGTATATTTTCAAAAGTAAACTATGTCTTAATTAAAAAATCCATAAAAAGTATAAATATATTTACTATAAATATGTACTTTTAAAAGTAAACTGTCTCAATTCGAAGATTCCATAAAAAGCGTAAAAGTATATACTATAAATTTGTACTTTTAAAAAGTAAACTGTGTAAAATATAAATTTTCTTAATAAAAGTAAATATATATATATATATATATATATATATATATATATATATATACCAGACGTGGTTGTGTATATGAAGCAAATCGAATGTGTCTTGAAAATGCATTGATCATTGCAACATTTATTTCAACTCATTAAATGTGCCTTTGGTTACGATCACTTATTGGTAACGTCTTTGCCTCGTTAAGCCATTAGTGTCTGCAACCTTACCATCCTTGTGAGCTAAGGTTGGGGGGTTTGAGGGAGCCTATAGGTCTATCTGTTGAGTCATCAGCAGCCATTACCCTGGCGCTCCCTGGTCCTAGCTTGGGTGGAGAGGGGGCTTGGGCGCTGATCATATAAAATATGGTCATTCACTAGGGCATTGTCCTGCTTGCTAGGGCAATGTCACTGTCCCTTGCCTCTGCCATTCATGAGCGACCTTAAAACCTTTAAACTCATAATACATTAGAAGAGCAGCAAGATTCGTGTACTTTCATCAAATGCGCTTTTGTTTACGATCACACTACAGCGATATGAGAGGAAATGCCGCGTAAGAAAGCGATGGTGGCAAGGACGTGATAAATTAGTCCAGGAAAAGGCTAGTTAGAGAGGTGCACCTGGATAGGGTGTTTTGTTAAAACCAACTAAATAATGGCCTACACATCCTCTGGATATAGTCACCCAGACAAAGACCTCTGTGGATGTAATTCTAGTTCAGTACGAAGAGTATTGCTTACTGTAAGGGATGCTTTTTTTGGTCCCATACTGCAGGGGAATCCTACACTCTACAGGACATTTCGTAAATTCTTTTATCTCACGATACTTTTACTTTACTTTACTTTAAGGGCTGCTTTTCTGGTCCTGTATGGCAGGGGAACCTTACACTCTACAGGACCTTTTATAAATCCTTTTATCTCAGGATCCTTTTACTTGCTTTTACTTTACTTTAAGGGATGCTGTTCTGGTCCTGTATGGCGATCATACAGTCTACAAGACCTTATGTAAATCCTTTTATCTCACGATCCTTTTACTTACTTTTACTTTACTTTAAGGGCTGCTGTTCTGGTCCTGTATGGAAGGGGAATCCTACAGTCTACAGGATCTTTTGTAAATCCTTTTATCTCACGATCCTTTTACTTACTTTTACTTTACTTTAAGGGCTGCTTTTCTAGCCCTGTAAGGCAGGGGAATCCTACAGTCTACAAGACATTTCGTAATTCATTTTATCTCACGATCCTTTTACTTACTTTTACTTTTTTTTAAGGGCTGCTTTTCTGGTCCTGTACGGCAGGGGAACCTTGCTCTCTACAGGACCCTCAAAGTCCTTTTATCGTATGCATTCCAAGGCATTCAGAATTTCACATCGCCTATTGCTCATTTATTGTCGACTCCACATTATAGAAGCACTTAGAAAACAAAGTCTTCAGTTACCTCTAGAACGATTTAATATCCTCAGTCTTTTTTTATTGTAGCCACATCTCTCTCTCTCTCTCTCTCTCTCTCTCTCTCTCTCTCTCTCTCTCTCTCTCTCTCTCAAATTACTGTATCGACCTCCTTTCGTTTCCGTTTCTCTCGGGTCCTTGTCATTCTGTTGACTGGAGTAGGTTCAACAGTGCTCTGTATGTTTTCCTACTAACTGTTTAAGGTTTAAAGGTTGCTCATGAATGGCAGAGGCAAGGGACAGTGACATTACCTTATCAAGCAGGACAATGCCCTAGAGACAGACCAAGCTAGGGCCATGGAGGGCCAGGAAATGGCAGCTGATGACTCAGCATATAGACCTATAGGCTACTCCAAACCCTCCATGCTTAACTCACAAGGATGGTGAGGTTGTAGCGACCGAAGAAACTAACGAGTTTGAGCGGGACTCGAACCCCAGTCTGGCGTTCACCAGTCAGGGATGTTACCGCATCGGCCATCACAACCCTGTACAATATTCGAAATGGAACAACGTGTAATGCACATATCAAGATGAATATACAAGTACATAAGGGTAAACTTAAAAGTTCTATTTACCAATATACAGTAGATGGTACAGTTGGCGTCATTAATTCCTTTACACTGACGTCTCCTTAGCTTCCAAATAAGTGTACAGGAATTAATGAAACCAACTGTACATGGAACACCTGTCAGTAGGCCAAGGTATTTTTTTACCAATATACAGTAGATGGTACAGTTAGCTTCATTATTCCGTTACATTGACGTCTCCTTAGCTTCCAAATAAGTGTACAGGAATTTATGAAGCCAACTGTACATGGAACACCCGTTAGTAGGCCAAGGTAATTTTTTACTAATATACAGTAGATGGTACAGTTGGCTTCAATAATTCCGTTACAACGATGTCTCCTTAGCTTCTCAATAAGTGTACAGTAATTTATGAAGTCAACTGTGCATGGAACACCAGTCAGTAGGCCAAGGTAATTTTTTACTAATATACAGTAGATGGTACAGTTGGCTTCAATAATTCCGTTACAACGATGTCTCCTTAGCTTCCCAATAAGTGTACAGTAATTTATGAAGCCAACTGTACATGGAACGCCCGTCAGTAGGCCAAGGTAGTTTTGTAAGTAAATCTCTTTCTGTGTTTAACCTTTGACCCCGTGACTAATGGATAGCTGAGTAACTCCAAGGGTCAAGTTTGGATATTACTTCAATATGATTCGGTTTAATCCGCGCATTATATTAAAATAAATTATTTGCTTCAGCTAAAAAGATATTCTTTATTCAACACAATGATCTTCCTAATCGGGTAGTTGAATCAGTAGAAGTTAAAAAGTTCAAAGTTGGAGCAAATGTTTTCATGTTGACCAGGCTGACATGAGTCTTTTTATTGTTTATATATGACACATCTGTTTTTTGGCGTTGTTAATTGTTTATATAGGACATATCTGTTTTGATGTTGTTACTGTTTTTAGAATGATTTATTGTTAATTTATCATCATTTATTTATTTCCTTATTTCCTTTCCTCACAGGGCTATTTTTCCCTGTTGGAGCCCTTGGGCTTATAGCATCTTGCTTTTCCAACTAGGGTTGTAGCTTGGCTAGTAGTAATAATAATAATAATAAAAACCAGTTGAAAAGAGAAAACAAAGAGATTAGAGGGGCACTCAGTAGAGTGCAGACGTCCGCCACGGAAGTTTATTTCTCAACCTTTTGCTCGACCTTGACCTTTAATATTAATATGTATTAATTAGCGTGGATTTTCACAAACTCAAATATGATCCATGTTTGAAGTCTCTGTGACAACGATGTCCAAACTTATGGCTGATTACGTGAATCGGACAATTAGCATGACCGTGAACTTGATCTTTGACCTTGACCTTCCAAAATTTAATCATTTCCAGCTTTTTACATTAACAGTTAATCTCTGCAAGTTTCATTACTCTATAATTAAAATTGTGGTCAGGAAGCTGTTCATAAACAAACACACAAATAGGGGGTAAAACATAACCTCCTTCCAACTTCGTTTGCGGAGGTAATTATGTACCAGACTAATTTTCCCTGTTGGAGCCCCTGTGTTTATAGCATCCCGCTTTTCCAATTAGGGTTGTAGCTTGGCAAATGAGAGTAATAATAATAATAATAATAATAATAATAATAATAATAATAACAACAACAAAAATAATAATAATAATAAAAATAATAATAATAATAATAATAATAATAATAATAATAATAATAATAATAATAGTAATAATAATAATATTGTAAAATGCATCGCATATGGTAATAATTTCAAGGACCTGTATGGATGTTTTTAGGAATAACCACAAACACACATACTTTTTATATCAGCTGATGTCTATCGCAAAAATATACATTTATAATAAAACAGAAAATTTAGTTTTACCTGACTATGGAAAATTGATTCATGGTCTACATCGTAGCTTTTCCGTTACACAATATTTTTAATTATTGACAAGGTTTGTTAAAACACTTTTTCAGGTCCGTAAAGAAATATTTTAGAAACGTTGGTTTGTCAAGATATCATTTCATTTGAATTTTTTACTTACTATGTAGGAAAACCATGTCGAAACCGACAGGAGAGAGAGAGAGAGAGAGAGAGAGAGAGAGAGAGAGAGAGAGAGAGAGAGAGAGAGAGAGAGAGAGAGAGAAATTTTAATTAGAGAGTGGTTAAAACCAATAGTATTCTTAAGAGAGAGAGAGAGAGAGAGAGAGAGAGAGAGAGAGAGAGAGAGAGAGAGAGAGAGAGAGAGAGAGAGAGAGGTAAATCCAATAGTATTCAGAGAGAAAGAGAGAGAAGTAAATCCAATAGTATTAAGAGAGGAAGAGAAAGTGGCCAAAACCAAAAGTATTCACAAGGAGAGAGAGAGAGAGAGAGAGAGAGAGAGAGAGAGAGAGAGAGAGAGAGAGAGAGAGAGAGAGAGAGAGAGAGCAATTGTATTCAGAAAGAAAGTGGTTAAAACCAATAGTATTCTTAAGAGAGAGAGAGAGAGAGAGAGAGAGAGAGAGAGAGAGAGAGAGAGAGAAGTAAATCCAATAGTATTCAGAGAGAAAGTGGGTAAAACCAACAGTACTCACAAAGACAGAGAGAGAGAGAGAGAGAGAGAGAGAGAGAGAGAAAGAAAGAGAGAGAGAGAGAGAGAGAGAGAGAGAGAGTAATGTCCTCGGAATGTTTGTCTTCTATTACCGGCTCTGCAAAACTTAACTTTTCCCAGAAACTCCCTCCGGCTAATGATATAGAGTTATACCTATCTTTTTTTTTTCTTTTATTCTTTTCCTTTTTTCCTTTTTACAATTCTCGTCAAGAGTATGGACACCATTTTCATACGAAATTGTTTCAGCATAATATATTTGAAAATATTCCTCAGACATATTATTGGACAGGTGTTTTTATGTATTTTTTTTTCTCTGACATATCATTGGACAATTGTTTTTATATATATTTTTTTTTCTGACATATCATTGGAAAGATTTTTTATATATTATTTTTTTTCTCTGATATCATTGGACAATTGTTTTTATATATTTTTTCTCTCTATTTTTATAACTTATCTCGTTAAGACATAATCGGTTTATCTATGCCTATTCCAAAGACGAGACAGTAGGCCTCTTGTAAGTCAATTTTCTACAGTCCTACACTTATACCCTGATTATCTTTTACCTTTTTTTAATGTTTACGAACAATGATGATTTAAATAAATATTGAAAATAGTAAAAGTGACAATTGAACCATAGTTTCAACAAACATTTTTAAATAAATACATTATACGTTTTTCAGTACTTACGAAAAATGGTGATTCAAACAAATATTGAAAATAATAAAAGTGATAATTGAAAAATAGTTTCAATAACCATTTTTAAATAAATCCATTATACGTTTTTCAGTATTTACGAATAATGATGATTTAAATAAGTATTGAAAATAATAAGTGACAATTGAAAAATAGTTTCAATAACCATTTTCAAATAAATCAATTATACGTTTTTGAGTACTTACGAATAATGATGATTTAAATAAGTATTGAAAGTAATCGAAATGACAAATGAAAAATAGTTTTAACAACCATTTTTACGTGAATCCATTATTGGTTATTCATTGTTGACGAGCAATACTGATTTAAATATATATTGAAAGTAATAGAAATAGCAAAGAAAAAGTATTTTGATTTTCTTAAATCCATTTATAAAATATGTACGGTCCTAAGAGAATTTCAATATGGATTTGATAACTGATAATGATGTGTTGATGGAGATGAGGAACTATGTTCATGCCCTGTAATATAATTAATTTTAGATGAAGGCTTGGACTTACGCCTGAACTAACTAATCGGGTAGTTGAATCAGTAGAAGTTCAAAAGTTCAAAGTTGGAGCAAATTTTTTTATGTTGACCAGGCTGACATGAGTCTTTTTATAGTTTATATATGACATATCTGTTTTTGACGTTGTTAATAGTTTATATAGGACATATGTTTTGACGTTGTCACTGTGTTTAGAATGATTTATTGTTAATTTGGTCTCATCATTTATTTATTTCCTTATTTCCTTTCCTCACTGGGCTATTTTTCCCTATTGGAGCCCTTGGGCTTATAGCATCTTGCTTTACCAACTAGGGTTGTAGCTTGGCTAGTAATAATAATAACAAACTTGACCGATCCCCTAATGTCAGAAGACTAGGATAAACCTAGACGACATTATTTTCAAAATGAGATTTACCAGCCCAATGAGGCAGGCTTGACTCTTGCAAAGCTCAAGGCCTGACAGCGGACTCAGCTGTGGGTTATTGACGAAAAGTCAACAAAGTTAGTATCCTGACTCACTTCAATACCTGTGGCCGGTGCATGCTTCATCCTTGGAGAAATATCTGTAGCCTGTTTCATTGCCTGTGGCCAGAGTATGATTTATCCACAGAGAAGTACATGTAGCCTTTGACTAGTATCCTGACTCATTTCAATACCTGTGGCCGGTGCAGGCTTCATCCTTGGAGAAATATCTGTAGCCTGTTTCATTGCCTGTGGCCAGAGTATGATTTATCCACAGAGAAGTACATGTAGCCTTTGACTAGTATCCTGACTCATTTCAATACCTGTGGCCGGTGCATGCTTCTTCCTTGGAGATATATCTGTAGCCTGTTTCATTGCCTGTGGCCAGAGTATGATTTATCCACAGAGAAGTACATGTAGCCTTTGACTAGTATCCTGACTCATTTCAATACCTGTGGCCGGTTCATGCTTCATCCTTGGAGAAATATCTGTAGCCTGTTTCACTGCCTGTGGCCAGAGTATGATTTATCCACAGAGAAGCACATGCAGCCTTTGACACAAAAGACCAACCCACAAGGTAGTGGGTCCATTCACCGAGTCGAGATGGTGTACCAGGGTGTGACACTATTTCAATACCTATGGCCAGTGCATGCTTCATCCTTGGAGAAATATCTGTAGCCTGTTTCACTGCCTGTGGCCAGAGTATGATTTATCCACAGAGAGACACATGTAGCCTTTGACACAAAAGACCAACCCACAAGGTAGTGGGTCCATTCACCGAGTCGAGATGGTGTACCAGGGTGTGACACTATTTCAATACCTATGGCCAGTGCATGCTTCATCCTTGGAGAAATATCTGTAGCCTGTTTCACTGCCTGTGGCCAGAGTATGATTTATCCACAGAGAAACACATGTAGCCTTTGACACAAAAGACCAACCCACAAGGTAGTGGGTCCATTCACCGAGTCGAGATGGTGTACCAGGGTGTGACGCTTGGAGCCAACAAGTACGAGTTGAGGTGTCAATTGTGAAAAGTGTTCTTGGGCCATCCTGAGAGGATGCAACTGGGCCAGAAAGGATGCGACTGGGCCATCCTGAAAAAATGCGACTGGGCCATCCTGAAAGGTTGCGACTGGGCCACTCTGAAAGGATGTGACTAGGCCATCCTGAAAAAATGCGACTGGGCCATCCTGAAAAAAATGCGACTGGGCCATCATGAAAGGATGCGACTAGGCCATCCTGAAAGAATGCGACTGGGCCATCTTGAAAGGATGGGACTGGACCATCCTGAGATGATGCAACTGGGCCAGAAAGGATGCGACTAGGTCATCCTGAAAGAATGCGACTGGGCCATCCTGAAAGAATGCGACTGGCCCATCCTGAAAGGATGCGACAGGGCCATCCTGAAAGAATGCGACTGGCCCATCCTGAAAGGATGCGACAGGGCCATCCTGAAAGAATGCGACTAAGCCATCCAGAGAGGATGTGACTGGGCCATCCTAGGAGGATGCGATTGGGCCATCTTGAGAGAATGCGACAGGGCCATCCTGAAAGAATGCGACTAAGCCATCCAGAGAGGATGTGACTGGGCCATCCTAGGAGGATGCGATTGGGCCATCTTGAGAGAATGCGACTGGGCCATCCTGAAAGGATGAGACTAGGCCATCCTGAAAAAATGTTACAGAGCCATCTTGAAAGGATGCGACTGGGCCATCCTGAAAGAATGCGACTGGCCCATCATGAGAGGATGCGACTGGGCCCTCCAGAGAGGATGTGACTGGGCCATCCTAGGAGGATGCGATTGGGCCATCTTGAGAGAATGCGACTGGGCCATCCTGAAAGGATGCGACTGGGCAATCCTGAAAGAATGCGACTGGGCCATCCTGAGAGGATGCAACCGGGCCATCCAGAGAGGATGCGACTGGGCCATCCTAAGAGGATGCGACAGGGCCATCCTGAAAGAATGCGACTGAGCCATCTTGAAAGGATGCAACTGAGACATCCTGAGAGGAAGCAACTGCTATATCAAAAATGAAACCACACTTAATGCCACCCCTAAACAACCTCACCGATCCGCTAAGTCTTCTTTAAATGGCATAAATATCGATAACTATTCTAAGGTCATTGACTGAATTGGACGAGTACCCGTAGAATCCTTATGGCAACATTGCAGGAGTTATCAAAACCAATGGACCGCCCAGTTACATGTATACAGTACTTGCAGTACTTACTAATCATGGTGTCTGCCGAGGGCTTCATTCCCTATTGAGTAATTAACGTTAATAGTTATTATTTAAGGAGATATAACTGTTCTTAAAATATTTCATATTGTTCTTTATTCCTCTTGTAGTTTATTCATTCCCTTTCCTTACTGGGCTATTTTTCCCTATTGGAGCTCTTGGACTTATAGCATTCTGCTTTTCCAACTATAGTCAATTTTTTTAGCGAGGCAGATATGCACCGACTCGCAGGGGTTCCCTTTTAGCTTGGAAAAGTTTCCTGATCGCTGATTGGTTGGACAAGATCATTCTAACCAATTAGAGAGCAGGAAACTTTTCCGAGCTTAAAGGGCACCGCTGCGAGTCGGTGCAAATCTGCCTCGCCAAAAAAATTGACTATAGGCTTGTAACCTAACAAGTAATAATAATAATTATTATTATTACTTAATTAGTCAAGAAACCATGAAGAATATTTCCTTACTCTGCACCTCATCTCCCTTCCCATCCCCTCCCTACAGATCTATGCCTAAGGCTTATGATTCTTAGCAAAGAGCTAAATAGGCTTAGCACTTTTCTTTTCCTCCCAGATTTTCGGCTAGATGTCTGGTAAAGTTTCTTGATAGGATTGGCAGTTTGTGGCATCTGCTTTCCACGAGGATCAGCACATTTCCACCTTCTCGGCTTTCCCAAGGAGGCGTCTCGCTGCATATTAGAATTATGACTCCTAAGGCCCTCTTATCCCCCCCCCCACACCCCACCTAGATGACTCAGGAGGGGAGGCGATTGGTCAGACGCGTTTGGATGCAGATTGGATCACCGGATTGGATGATTGGATTATCAAATGGGTTCCAATCCTATTGTGATATAACTCTCAACCTTATTTCATCAGCAGAAGAGGGATAATCGCGGGCCAAGAACTTCCGTCTTTCCATTTTTTTTTCATGTAATTTATTTCTCTCTCTCTCTCTCTCTCTCTCTCTCTCTCTCTCTCTCTCTCTCTCTCTCTCTCTCTCCTTGTGGGTTCTGTTAGTCATCAAAAGAAAGGCTTCTGAGCGATGTTTGATTGGATTCTGTTCAGAGGAGGTGCTTCCGATAAACGTCTTGCTGAAGACGACGCTCTTGTGTGATATTGTCATTCATTAAAAATTTTTCATTATTAATCTATAATTATTCCTTAATATCGATTTCCCTTTACCTACGTCAAATGCAAAGATATATTATATGCAAGTAAATTTACGTTGGATAAGACTTGAACTTATTATTATTATTATTATTATTATTATTATTATTATTATTATTATTATGCTCAGATGCAAAAGAACCACAGGGAAAATGAAAATAGGGAATATAAGATTAAGCCCAGACTAGTTTCGTCATATATGTATATATGTGTGTGTACATATATAAATATATATAAATATATATATATATATATATATATATATATATATATATATATATATATATACATATAAATATGGATATAATCTATATTTATATGTAAAAACATATAAATATATACATATACCGACATATACAATAAAACATTATTTATGCATTTTCATTTCTTCAAATCTTTTTATATGATGAATCCTATTTCCGCTCAATGAGCCTTCTTTGCACGGAACCATCTTCTTCTTCTTCCTTTCCTTCTCTTGTTGTTGTTGTTGTTGTTGTTGTTGTTGTTGTTGTTGTTGTTGTTGTTGTTGTTGTTCTTCTTCTTCTTCTCCTCCTCCACCCATTGCATCGCCCACTGAGCTCATCTCATCCCTGGCTCGACATTCGGGCGGATCATCATCGCCCCAGCTTTCCCCGTAGACATTCTGTCGAATTCCTCAGAGGTAGGATTTGACAATACATATCCCTTTGGCGTCTGCAGCCTCTCCATTTCCGACTCCTAATTCAAAAGTCATGTCGACGAGTTCCTCCTACATCCCCCCCCCAACCCCCGTCTATGAAGGAATGGCTATGGCTTGTGTGTGCTATATACTTGGGCTTTTCGCTCCTGTAGATGCGATGCTGTTAAAGGTTGAGGTACGTGAGTTATACGGTGTATTAAGCTCTTCGTGTATATATTCGGTATTCACGGGTAGATTTGCAAATCTATTTATGTAGTATATGTCCATAAAACATACACGTACATAGAAGTAATATATGTATATATATATATATATATATATATATATATATATATATATATATATATATGTGTGTATATATATACATATATGTATATCTATAAGTATATATACATATATATACTGTGCATATATATATATATATATATATATATATATATATATACACACACACACACATATATATATATATATATATATATATATATATATAAAGTATATACACATATATGTGTATATATATACATATATATAGTATATATATATATATATATATACATACATATATATAGCATTCACTAACCATACTGAACCGCATTCATTAACGACAAGGGTCAAATATTTTTAATAATAATATATATCTGTGCCAAATCCTTTTTATAATAAAATGTATTTAAGGTGGCCAAAATAGATTATCTTTTGATAATTATTCTAGACTAAGTACATCATTGTTGGCAAAAGGATAACAGGTAAAGAAGAATTAATACCGATTTGT
>NC_090769.1:25401193-25406193 GCF_036898095.1 Palaemon carinicauda
TCTCTGTTTACCTGTCTTTTTCCTTATCTGTTTCCAACACTCACCTCACAACATTCAAAGAAAAATTATTTCTTTTGTTTTCCTTGTTTTTCATTTTTTTTTCTCTCTGTTTACCTTCTCTGTATTACCTGTCTTTTTCCTTCTCTGTTTACCTGTCTTTTTCCTTCTCTGTTTACCAAGGCATTTGTTTCAACCCTAGAATTCCCAGCGACCATCTCACACTGCTACAAGAAAAATTCTTCCTTTTGTTTTCCTTGTTTTTCATTTTTTTTTCTCTCTGTTTACCTTCTCTGTATTACCTGTCTTTTTCCTTCTCTGTTTACCTGTCTTTTTCCTTATCTGTTTCCAACACTCACCTCACAACATTCAAAGAAAAATTATTTCTTTTGTTTTCCTTGTTTTTCATTTTTTTTTCTCTCTGTTTACCTTCTCTGTATTACCTGTCTTTTTCCTTCTCTGTTTACCTTCTCAGCTTACCTGTCTTTTTCCTTCTCTGTATTACCTGTCTTTTTCCTTCTCTGTTTACCTGTCTTTTTCCTTCTCTGTTTACCAAGGCATTTGTTTCAACCCTAGAATTCCCAGCGACCATCTCACACTGCTACAAGAAAAATTCTTCCTTTTGTTTTCCTTGTTTTTCATTTTTTTTTCTCTCTGTTTACCTTCTCTGTATTACCTGTCTTTTTCCTTCTCTGTTTACCTGTCTTTTTCCTTATCTGTTTCCAACACTCACCTCACAACATTCAAAGAAAAATTATTTCTTTTGTTTTCCTTGTTTTTCATTTTTTTTTCTCTCTGTTTACCTTCTCTGTATTACCTGTCTTTTTCCTTCTCTGTTTACCTGTCTTTTTCCTTCTCTGTTTACCAAGGCATTTGTTTCAACCCTAGAATTCCCAGCGACCATCTCACACTGCTACAAGAAAAATTCTTCCTTTTGTTTTCCTTGTTTTTCATTTTTTTTTCTCTCTGTTTACCTTCTCTGTATTACCTGTCTTTTTCCTTCTCTGTTTACCTGTCTTTTTCCTTATCTGTTTCCAACACTCACCTCACAACATTCAAGAAAAATTATTTCTTTTGTTTTCCTTGTTTTTCATTTTTTTTTCTCTCTGTTTACCTTCTCTGTATTACCTGTCTTTTTCCTTCTCTGTTTACCTGTCTTTTTCCTTCTCTGTTTACCAAGGCATTTGTTTCAACCCTAGAATTCCCAGCGACCATCTCACACTGCTACAAGAAAAATTCTTCCTTTTGTTTTCCTTGTTTTTCATTTTTTTTTCTCTCTGTTTACCTTCTCTGTATTACCTGTCTTTTTCCTTCTCTGTTTACCTGTCTTTTTCCTTATCTGTTTCCAACACTCACCTCACAACATTCAAAGAAAAATTATTTCTTTTGTTTTCCTTGTTTTTCATTTTTTTTTCTCTCTGTTTACCTTCTCTGTATTACCTGTCTTTTTCCTTCTCTGTTTACCTGTCTTTTTCCTTATCTGTTTCCAACACTCACCCTCACAACATTCAAAGAAAAATTATTTCTTTTGTTTTCCTTGTTTTTCATTTTTTTTTCTCTCTGTTTACCTTCTCTGTATTACCTGTCTTTTTCCTTCTCTGTTTACCTGTCTTTTTCCTTATCTGTTTCCAACACTCACCTCACAACATTCAAAGAAAAATTATTTCTTTTGTTTTCCTTGTTTTTCATTTTTTTTTCTCTGTTTACCTTCTCTGTATTACCTGTCTTTTTCCTTCTCTGTTTACCTGTCTTTTTCCTTATCTGTTTCCAACACTCACCTCACAACATTCAAAGAAAAATTATTTCTTTTGTTTTCCTTGTTTTTCATTTTTTTTTCTCTGTTTACCTTCTCTGTATTACCTGTCTTTTTCCTTCTCTGTTTACCTGTTTTTTCCTTCTCTGTTTACCTATCTTTTTTTCTCTTTGTTTACCTGTCTTTTTTTTTCTCTGTTTACTTCTCTGTTTACCTTCTCTGTTTGCCTGTTTTTTTCCTTCTCTGTTTACCTGTTTTTTTTTCTTTGTTTACCTGCTTTTTTCTTTTTTCTTTCTCTGTTTACCTTGCTTTTTTTCTTTTTCCTTCTCTGTTTACCTGCTTTTTTTTTTTTCCTCTGTTTACATGCTTTTTTCTTCTCTGTTTACCTGTTTTTTCTTTTCTCTGTTTACCTGCTTTTTTTTTCTTCTCTGTTTACCTGCTTTTTACTTTTTTCCGTTCTCTGTTTACCTGCTTTTTCCATCTCTGTTTACCTGTTTTCTTTTTTTTTCCTTCTGTTTACCTGCTGTTTTCTTTTTTCCCTTCTGTTTACCTTCTCTTTTTTTTTCTTCTGTTTTCCTTCCTTTTCTTTTTTCCTTCTCTGTTTACCTTCTTATCTCCTTTATCTGTTTACCTTCTTTTTTTTTTCTTGTTTACCTTCTTTTTTTTCTTTTTTCTTCTCTGTTCCCATTCTCTTTCCGTCTCTATTTCCCTTCTTTTTCTTTTTATTTTCTTTTTTTCTTCTGTTTCCCTTCTACTTATTTTTCCTCCTCAGTTTCCTTACTTTTTATTTTTTTTTCTGTTTCCATTCTTTTAGTTTTTTTCTTCTGTTTCCCTTCTTTACCTTTTTTCTTCTGTTTCACTTCTACTTATTTTTTCCTCCTCTGTTTCCTTACTTTTTTATTTTTTTTCTGTTTCCATTCTTTTCATTTTTTTTCTTCTCTGTTTCCCTTCTTCTTCCTCTTGCTCTTAAACAATTACAATTCGCTAATTTATCTGCTTTCTTTCCATGCCTGAGTATCAAGAAGAAGAAAGGCGCTAATTTATCTGCTTTCTTTCCATGCCTGAGTATCAAGAAGAAGAAAGGCGCTAATTTATCTGCTTTCTTTCCATGCCTGAGTATCAAGAAGAAGATAGGCGCTAATTTATCTGCTTTCTTTCCATGCCTGAGTATCAAGAAGAAGAAAGGCGCTAATTTATCTGCTTTCTTTCCATGCCTGAGTATCAAGAAGAAGATAGGCGCTAATTTATCTGCTTTCTTTCCATGCCTGAGTATCAAGAAGAAGAAAGGCGCTAATTTATCTGCTTTCTTTCCATGCCTGAGTATCAAGAAGAAGAAAGGCGCTAATTTATCTGCTTTCTTTCCATGCCTGAGTATCAAGAAGAAGAAAGGCGCTAATTTATCTGCTTTCTTTCCATGCCTGAGTATCAAGAAGAAGAAAGGCGCTAATTTATCTGCTTTCTTTCCATGCCTGAGTATCAAGAAGAAGAAAGGCGCTAATTTATCTGCTTTCTTTCCATGCCTGAGTATCAAGAAGAAGATAGGCGCTAATTTATCTGCTTTCTTTCCATGCCTGAGTATCAAGAAGAAGAAAGGCGCTAATTTATCTGCTTTCTTTCCATGCCTGAGTATCAAGAAGAAGAAAGGCGCTAATTTATCTGCTTTCTTTCCATGCCTGAGTATCAAGAAGAAGAAAGGCGCTAATTTATCTGCTTTCTTTCCATGCCTGAGTATCAAGAAGAAGAAAGGCGCTAATTTATCTGCTTTCTTTCCATGCCTGAGTATCAAGAAGAAGAAAGGCGCTAATTTATCTGCTTTCTTTCCATGCCTGAGTATCAAGAAGAAGAAAGGCGCTAATTTATCTGCTTTCTTTCCATGCCTGAGTATCAAGAAGAAGAAAGGCGCTAATTTATCTGCTTTCTTTCCATGCCTGAGTATCAAGAAGAAGAAAGGCGCTAATTTATCTGCTTTCTTTCCATGCCTGAGTATCAAGAAGAAGAAAGGCGCTAATTTATCTGCTTTCTTTCCATGCCTGAGTATCAAGAAGAAGAAAGGCGCTAATTTATCTGCTTTCTTTCCATGCCTGAGTATCAAGAAGAAGAAAGGCGCTAATTTATCTGCTTTCTTTCCATGCCTGAGTATCAAGAAGAAGAAAGGCGCTAATTTATCTGCTTTCTTTCCATGCCTGAGTATCAAGAAGAAGAAAGGCGCTAATTTATCTGCTTTCTTTCCATGCCTGAGTATCAAGAAGAAGAAAGGCGCTAATTTATCTGCTTTCTTTCCATGCCTGAGTATCAAGAAGAAGAAAGGCGCTAATTTATCTGCTTTCTTTCCATGCCTGAGTATCAAGAAGAAGAAAGGCGCTAATTTATCTGCTTTCTTTCCATGCCTGAGTATCAAGAAGAAGAAAGGCGCTAATTTATCTGCTTTCTTTCCATGCCTGAGTATCAAAACACAAAATCAATCAATCAAGGTAAAGAAAATAATTGAAATTACGAATTAATTAAAAAAAAAAACTTACAGCTCTGGGTGGAAATATATTGCAAACAGGATGTTTGAGTAATCAGTCACCTCTGCAGAGTAGATGGTTCAAGTGGAGACAAAAAAAGACGATAATTTAGAAGATTAATTTTTTTTTTTTATTTCAGATCCTCCTCCTCCTCCTCCCCCTCCTCCTTATCCTCCTCCTCCCCGTCATCCTCCTCCTCCTCGTTCCTCCTCATCATTATCTTCCTCCTCCTCCTCCTCCTCCTCCTCCTCATCATCATCATCATCTTCCTCTTCCTCTTCCTCCTCCTCCTCATCATCATCATCTTCCTCCTCCTCCTCCTCCTTATCCTGCTCCTCATCCTTATCCTGCTCCTGCTCCTCCTCCTTATCCTGCTCCTGCTCCTGCTCCTGCTCCTGCTCCTCCTCCTTATCCTGCTCCTGCTCCTGCTCCTGCTCCTCCTCCTCATCCCTCTCCCGCTCCTACTCCTCCTCCTCCTCCTCCTCCTCCTCCTCCTCCTCCTCCTCCTCCTCCTCCCTCTTTCAGCTAAGGTGGAGATAATATTTCCGCCTATAGCAAAATCAAATAAGAGATATTTCGAAGAACAAAGTTTTCTCTTAAAATTTACAGTTTTTAGTAGCAATGTACAGTTGGACGCATAATTTCCTGGTATACCTCGTTCTGAAGAAAAGCATCCAGTCACACCTTTACTGCGCGGGGAGTTCCTGTGTTTAGCCCCCCCCCCCTCCCACCACTACCACTTT
>NC_090769.1:25411193-25441193 GCF_036898095.1 Palaemon carinicauda
GTGGGAAGGGTAGAATGTGCGTGCGTGCGTGCGTACACATCTATCTAAATACCTAGCCGTCATTTTTGACGGGTCGCGTACACTAGAGTAATATTGACGATCGCATCAACCACGGTAGTAACACACCCAAGAGAAAAACTATAGTAAGCGGACCCTCCTGGCCAATGACTGGTGGCCAAGTTGAGGAAAAAGTCTGGCCGAAGGTTCATGGGAGTTAGAAAACTGCTGTGGTCTCGACTTGTCATTACCTGCACCCCCTTTTTAGCCTTCAAAATTTGAAGTAGTTAAAGCTAGTATTTCTATATCAGTCATAATTTAGACATATCTATATACTCCTATCAGTGCGTAAAATAGGTTACAAATTCCATTCTTAAATATAAAAATTCCTTTCCTCACTGGGCTTTTATTTCCCTGTTGGAGCTGTTGGGCTTATAGGATCCTGCTTTTCCAACTAGGGTTGTAGTTTAGCAAGAAATAATAATAATGATGATGATAATAATAATAATAATAATGGCTGTACTTTAGCAAGTAATAATAATAATAATAATAATAATAATAATAATAATAATAATAATAATAATAATAATAGTAGTAGTAGTAGTAATTAATCTGATTTATTAATAAATTCAAAGAAATTGTAAAATAGCATAAACAGCGTCCTTTAGGTGATTTTAAGAGCGTCAATAATTAACATAAGTTAATTTCAACCATTCTATTCATTTTCCATTCTTAATATAAGTTAATTTTAACCATTCTACTCATTTTCCATTCTTTTACAAGTTTTTTAGGGCCACCAACTTCCTTCTCCACATTATGTTAACAATGTCACATTGTTATCATACTTGAAGTGGGAGGCAGTTGGGGACCAAAAGCTTGTAAAGAATAGGGTATAAACATTTCTTAAATGAACTTATCTTAATGTCTGAGTGTATAAAAAACACACATACACACAAACACACGCACACACACACACCTATATATATATATATATATATATATATATATATATATATATATATATATATATATATATATATATATATATCTTAACGTGGTGGAACGATTTGAGCATCACCATGGTCAACAAAGCTGTACTAGTCACGGACACCACTTACAGACATGCCTGAGGTCTTTGTCCTGCAGTGGACTAGAAACGGCGGCATTTGTTGTTGTGGTTGTATGTATTACATATATATATATATATATATATATATATATATATATATATATATATATATATATATATATATATACATACATACATACAACCACAACAAGAAACGCAGCTGTTTTTAGTCCACTGCAGGACAAAGACCTCAGGCATGTCTTTAAGTGGTGTCCCTGCGTATGTATGTGTAAGAACTATACCAACAACAACAACAACAACAACAACAGCAACGAATACAACAATGACTACAGCAATAATAACCATCCATCACGCATGAAAATAAAAGAGAGGTTCCTCCGATAGTTACAACCGACATAACAATCCCCCCCATCCGTTACAACACTCACAAATGGAGACGGATAATAATAACCGAGACGAGGAAAAATAAATTATGATTAAAGGAGAAAAATAAATCGCTCTGTCTTTGAGCCTATGCAGTGCAATCTATCTATGCATAATACCAAATACTTATCGAGTGATTTAAGGATCGTATCCTTTGTGCCCCTGATGAATCGTGCGAGCCAAGGGCGATAATCTGTTGGAGTCCTTTCAGCTGAGGCCCTGAATGCCCATGGTTCAGACTTCAGGTTGAAATGCAGTGGTCCCACGATGTGGGAAGGTCAGAGACAGTGTTGCCAGATGGGTTAAAAACTTGTGATAAAAATCTCCAAAACCGCCTAAAAATCCCTAAACCTCGTGATAAAAATTTCCAAAACCGCCTGAAAATCCCTAAAACTCGTGATAAAAATTTCCAAAACTGCCTAAAAATCCCTAAACCTCGTGATAAAAATCTCCAAAACCGCCTGAAAATCCCTAAAACTCGTGATAAAAATTTCCAAAACCGCCTAAAATCCCTAAACCTCGTGATAAAAATTTCCAAAACCGCCTGAAAATCCCTAAAACTCGTGATAAAAATTTCCAAAACCGCCTAAAAATCCCTAAACCTCGTGATAAAAATCTCCAAAACCGCCTAAAAATCCCTAAACCTCGTGATAAAAATTTCCAAAACCGCCTGAAAATCCCTAAAACTCGTGATAAAAATCTCCAAAACTGCCTAAAAATCCCTAAAACTCGTGATAAAATCTCCAAAACCGCCTAAAAATCCCTAAACCTCGTGATAAAAATCTCCACAACCGCCAAAAAATCCCTAAAACTCGTGATTAAAATCTCCAAAACTGCCTAAAAATCCCTAAAACTCGTGATGAAAATCTCCAAAACCGCCTAAAAATCCCTAAAGCTCGTGATAAAAATACCCAAAACTGCCTAAAAATCCCTAAAACTCGTGATGAAAATCTCCAAAACCACCTAAAAATCCCTAAAGCTCGTGATAAAAATCTCCAAAACTGCCTAAAAATCCTAAAACTCGTGATATAAATCTCCAAAACCGCCTAAAAATCCCTAAAACTCGTGATAAAAATCTCCAAAACCGCCTAAAAATCTCCAGTTCCCGAAATATATTTTCTTCTAATAGAGAAATTACTCTCTATACTTCATGTAATTGTGAGTAAACTAATTGCAACAATATAATGGTTTACTCATCTGTTTCTTCTTCATAGAAATATGTACAGAATATCGTCACCAGTCTTCCAAAATACCTGAATCTAGGGATAAATCCCCGAATCTAGGGATAAATCCCCGAATCTAGGGATAAATCCCTAAATCCCCATATCTGGCACCACTGGTCACAGCCGACGCTGGGAATCGGTATTTCGCAATATCTCCGCTGCTAGAGGTGAGATGCGGGTCAAAGGTTATTTGGTGTTATTTTAGGTTGCTTTGGCTGTTACTAATCGGTCTTTCAGCTACTTCCCCCCCCCCCCCAGAAATATTTATTAGTCAAAGGAAATATTGTTAAAATCTATTCGGTACTAACTAGTCTTTCAGCCACTTCGACCCCCACAAGGCTTTGATAATAATTCGAAAGTTCAATAAAAACTATTGGTTACTAATCGGTCTTTCAGCGCCCCCCCCCCCCCCAGGGATTTACCAGTGAAACGAAAGTTTAATAAAAACTATTAGTTACTATCCAGTCTTTCAGCCAATCAATTGCCCCCCCCCCCCCCACCAAAGGATTGAATCGAAATTTCATTAAAAACTACTGGTTTAGAATAACTATAATTTGATAAACACAACATATTTGTTGATCAACATATTATGGTAATCAAAGAATTACTGAACCAAAAACAAATATCTCCGATCACTTTCAAGTAAATGTAATCGTATTTCAATTATAAAGAAAAAAAATCGTGACACTAAAATCTTAACAGTTCGAAGAGGACTTCCGTAAAAGAAGTGATGTATACTGTACTCTCGAGGTGATAACACCCAATATGACCTCTCCCAGAGAGAGAGAGAGAGAGAGAGAGAGAGAGAGAGAGAGAGAGAGAGAGAGAGAGAGAGCAATCCAAACTACGAGATTTCTACTTAGGTCACATAGGTCGTTTGTGGACCCTCTCAATACAACAACAAAGAAATAATGAAAATATTATCGATGAATGTTAGACGGTCAAGGTCAGAGGTCAAGATCAAGGTCAGAGGTCAAGATCAATCAGAATGTCCAATTCACGTAATCAGCCATAAGTTTGGACATCGTTGTCACACAGACTTCAAACTTGGTTCAAATTTAAGCGTATGAAAATCCACGCCAAATAATACATTATTATTATTATCATTATTATTATTATTATTACTATTATTATTACTATTATTATTATTATTATTATTATTATTATTATTATTATTCTCCATAGTTTCACCTAATTGCCGAATGGTCCTACAGACCCCAGCACCAGGCTATATTATTATTATTATTATTATTATTATTATTATTATTATCATTCTCCATAGTTTCACCTAATTGCAGAATGGTCCTTCAGACCCCAGCACCAGGCTATATTATTATTATTATTATTATTATTATTATCATCATCATCATACATTTAAAGCAATAAACTGAAGTACTAGGAACTTTGTCATAGTCAGAATTCTCCTTCACGCGAAAATCCTAACCATAACGTAGGAATGCAACACAGCAAAGCTACGGTCTGAGTAACCATCTATCACCCCCCCCCCCCACTTCTCTCACCCCTCCCCCTTTCATTCCTCCCCCCTCCCCCTAAAACAAATCATTACCCCGTTCTTACCTTCGGCCTTTTCATCTTAATCATCAGTATGCAAAGACCGGGAGACGTGACCCCCGACTCCCCAATAAATATTTGCAAAGTCAAGAGACCCCGTAATTTTAACATCAGAAAATCGCACCGGCGCAATTTATGATAATTTTTTAATCAATGCCGTAGCCGAGATACGGCAACAATGCCTTTAGAGCCCAGGAGGTTAGAGGCTACTAATTTGCCCGCGTTCTAATTTTTCATTTTTCCCCCCGATAATGAAGGCGGCCGGGGGAAGACTATGATCTCGCTGTTGATTTATAAGTGTCATGATTGGTAGGAGGGACACTAACGCCATCTGTCAACGACCGTCTGAATTACGCCCGGAGGCCCAGTGAAGACGGGTAGACGTAGGAGGAGGAACTAGGAGGCTGCAAGGTTGTTTCCCATATGTGGAACGAAGGATAGAAATAAGGAATAAGAAATATGGATCAAATTGTGTTATGTCGTAATTATATGGAGGCATAATAAGGCATAATTTTTTAGGAAAATTTTTTGTTTTTCTTCCAAGAATGGGCCTTTTTTATCATTTTTCACATATTAGCAGAACTGATATATATAATATATATATATATATATATATATATATATATATATATATATATATATATATATATATATATATATATATATATATATATATACACATACAGAAAATAGCCTAATGAGGAAAGGAAATGAGGAAAAAAATAAACTAAGGGAGAAGTAATTTACAATTCAAACAAAATATTTCAAGAACAGTAACAGAAATAAACAAGAGGAAGAGAAATAAGATAGAATAGTATGCCCGAGTGTACCCTCAAGCAAGAGAACTCTAACCCAAGACAGTGGAACACCATGGTACAGAGGCTATGGCGCTGCCTAAGATTAGAGAACAATGGTTTGATTTTGGAGTGTCCATCTCCTAGAAGAGCTGTTTACCATAGGTAAAGAGATAACAACGTATGCAGACAGAATGCTGATGAAGATATATACTCTTGGAATTTAATTTTAAAATAAAAAAAAAAAGAAAAAAAAATATTGGACAACACAATTTACTAAAACATCCAACATATGTACAAATGTATACCCATACGACAGGCATGCAGACTGCAAGCATATACGTTGCCTTTACCTAAGGCACAGGTCATCATATTTACCGTACTGCTTGTTCAAAAAAAAAAAAAAAAAAAAAAAAAAAAAAAAAAAAAAAAAAAAAAAAAAAACAATTCGAAAATACTGAAAAAAACATACATGCGGATGCAGACTGCAAGCATATGTGTAGCCTTTGCCTAAGACAGAGGTCATCAGATTTACCGTACTGCTTGTTCAAAAAAAAAAAAAAAAAAAAAAAAAAAAAAAAAAAAACGCATTCGTAAATACTGAAAAAATATACATACGCATGCAGACTGCAAGCATATGCGTAGCCTTTGCCTAAGACAAAGGTCATCATATTTACTGTACTGCTTGTTCAAAAAAAAAAAAAAAAAAAAAAATCCCCATTCGAAAATACTGAAAAAAAATATACATACAGACCAAGTCTAATCTCCACCATGTTCTTCATTAAATATGTAAAATATGGCTTTATATTGTTTGATAGTTTGCTACTAAGTTTAGACGTGACATTCTTATACAAACGGCAAACTAATGTAGAATTCACTATGCAGCCAAGGCTATTAGAATGATAAGTTCGTATTTCCTGATCAGGATTTGAATCTGTTTTAAGCAGTTTGGTTATAGTTGATTTAGTAGATTAATTGCATTCAACCATTCTCAGATATAAGATTCAATTTTGACTATGCAATGATAATAATAATAATAATAATAATAATAATAATAATAATAATAATAATAATAGTAATAATATTAATAATAATAGTAATAATATTAATAATAATGATAATAATAATAATAATAAGAATAATAATAAGAATAATAATAATAAGAATAATAACAACAACAACAACAACAACAACAACAACAACAATAATAATAATATTAATTATTATAATAATTATTATTATTATCATTATTATTATTATTATTATTATTTACAAGACGACCTATAACCCTATTTGGAAAAGCAGGATACTATAAGCCCAAGGGCTCCAACAGGAAAAATTAGCCCAATGGGGAAAGGAAATAAGGAAATCAATAAACTACAAGAGAAGTAATGAACAATCAAAATAAAATATATAAAGAACAGTAACAACATGAAATAGATCTTTTCATAAATAAACTATAAAAACTTCAAGAAAAAACAAGAGGAAGAGTACGAAGATAGAATAGTGGAGTCAGAGTGTATCCTCAAGCAAGAGAACTCTATCCCAATACTGTTGATATTCGGTTTTGCATTCCGTAGTATAGTTTGATCCTTCCGTTTTGCATTCCGTAGTATAGTTTGATCCTTCCAGACAGACTTTAAACTAGACAGTAATTCTCTTTAAAATATTTAAAGGTCGCTCATGAATGGCGGAGACAAGGGACAGGAAAATGCCCTTGAGCCTAACCATATATAGTGCCCGAGCCCCTACTACATTAAGCTAGAACCAGGGCGGGCCAGGCAATGGCTGCTGGTGACTCAGCAGGTAGACCTACATGGTCCACCAATGAATGGGAAAATGCCCATGAGCCTAACCATACATAGATTAGCACCTAAGCCCCTTCTCCTTCAAGCTAGGACCAAGGCGGGCCAGGCAATGGCTGCTGGTGACTCAGCAGGTAGACTGACATGGGCCACCAATGAATGGTTGCAGAAATTTCTGAAAACTATCCCCCTTGAGCAGGGCTCGAACTCCCATCTAATAGAGTACCAGGGAGGTTGTCAATAAGCTACTACAAGTGAATTTTGAATAGTCATCACGCAAACTCTCAGGACTTAATATAAAATAATCTAAGTTCTGGAAATGATTTCATTATTTTTATTGACTGATTTATTGATTAAATTTCATTATCCTTTACCAAATACAGCTGGATTTTACATAATTGAAATTATTCTCAGTTTTGCACGGATTTAACTAGATAGCAGGGCATTATTTAAATATTTAGTGATGAGGTGTGGGACAGAGGTAGATGGAGAACGCTGGCAAGAAACATTGACCCCACATAGAAGTGGGAAAAGATGCAGACAAAGAAGAAGAAGTTGAACAGAAATATTTCATAGAGTACCTAACAACTTTGAGATTATTAATTGAAAGACAATTTTCATCATTTTTTGGTTCTTAGCTGATTTAGACTTAACAAATGCTTATTAAACATGCTTCCTAAAATAAAAAAATTTCATACTTTCCAAGGTTGATATATATAATGTTCCAAAACTGATTTTACGAAATCTATCTATAGCATGTCGAAAACTACAAAATGTTGCCAATGTGAAACTTTATAGAAAAGAAAGTATAAAAAAAAAAAAAAAAAAAAAAAAAAAAAAAAAAAAAAAACGCAAATGCATTTTCTAACCATTGCTATAATAAATTTTTTTCCTTTGCTTATTCACACTTAACAAATTTTTATTAAACATGCTACGTAAAATTAAAATTTTTTCATACTTTCCAATGTTGATATATATAATGTTCCAAAACCTTTACGAAATCTATTTATAGCATGTCAAAAACTACAAAATGTTACCAATGTGAAACTTTATTAAAAAAAAAAAAAAAAAAAAAAAAAAAAAAAAAAAAAAAAAACCACTCCAATGTTGATATATATGATGTTCCAAAACTTTTTACGAAATCTATTTATAGCATGTCAAAAAATACAGTGTTACCAATGTGAAACTTTATAGAAGAGAAAGTAAAAAAAAAAAAAGAAAAAAAAAAAAAAAAAAAAAAAAAAAAAAAAACGCAAATGCATTTTTTAACCATTGCAATAATACATTTTTGCTTCTTTTCTTATTCACACTTGAAATTTTTTTATTGATCATCCTTCGTAAAATCAAACATTTTTTCATACTTTCCAATGCTAATATATATAATATTCCAAAACTTTTACGAAATCTATTCATAGCATGTCAAAAACTACAAAATGTTACCAATATGAAACTTCACAGAAGTGAGTAAATACACGCAGATGTATTTTCTACCCATTGCAATAATACAGACCACTTCTAAGCTCAACCATTATTAAAATATCTCGCGTACATCACCACACAGACTTCCTTGAAGTTTAAGCAATATATGTGGCGTGACTTTTTCCCGTTTAAAAGGACCTTATTCATTATAGAAGCTTTACCAAAATGTCAGGCGTTAACTGAAAAAAAGGAACAATGATTGACAAGAGTTTGGCCTGTTTTATTTAATAGCTGATAAACAGATTAAAAAAAAAAAAAAAAAAAAAAAAAAAAAAAAAAAAAAAGTTTGTACAGACAGACAATCTCGTCGAGGCAAAAATAGTCGTGTTGCAAATTGCATTTCTGTGCATTGAGAATAACACAGGTTGCAATATCATCATCAGCCGATGGATATTGTTTTCGTTAGCCTTATTCTAGATGAGAGGTTGTTATTATTATTATCATTATTATTTTCCCAGTTGGAGCCCCTGGGCTTATAGCATTTTGCTTTTCCAACTAGGGTTGTAGCTTAGCAATTAATAATAATAATAATAATAATAATATGCATACATTATATATATACATATATATATATATATATATATATATATATATATATATATATATATACTTATATATATATATCTATATATATATATATATATATATATATATATATATATACATACATACATACATACATACATACACGCACTCACACACACATATATATATATATATATATACATATATATATATGCAAGTGTTTCTATACTGTACATATAATCTGTTACAACTTTACAAACAACCAAACTTGTACACCATACGAAAAAACAAGACAAAATAAACGCACATAAATTGTAACCGAAAAAAAAATCTTGTCATTTCTACCTCACAGAAGCAAAAATAGCACAAGGAATGTTTCCTACATACTTAGCTCTCCCACGCCCAACCCCCTACGCCCTCGGGATGGGGGGGGGGGGCGCTAGGCACCCACCCACCCACCCATACGCACCATACTCTTATTCAATTCTTCTAGAGCCGTGCATACGCTCGCGTGTTTGTGGGAACGCGAGTAAGGAGCAGTATCGCCAATTGGAGCCGGTAGCGTGTTACCGGCCCGTACATCGAGTAGGTATTCATTATCATACCTGACTGCCGGTTTACCGGGAATTATGGAAGGGAGTAAGTTATCGGTGTATGGATGGCCATACCTCGTGGAGGGAGGTGGTTCAGCTACCTCTTTTTGCAATCAGGAATCAACGAATGCTTAACAGTTTCAAAGCCGCTCATGAATGGCAGAGGCCATATACAGCCTTAGCTACTTCGACTTCGCCCCGTTTTCTGTGCTACTTCGACTTAGCCCCGTTTTCTGCGTAACCTCATTATTATTATTATTATTATTATTATTATTATTATTATTATTATTATTATTATTATTATTATTATTACTTGCTAAGCTACAATCATAGCTAGAAAAGCAGGATGCTATAAGCCCAGGGGCACCAACTGGGAAAATAGCTTATTATTACTTGCTAAGCTACAATCATAGCTGGAAAAGCAGAATGCAATTAAGCCCAGGGGCTCCAACAAGGAGAAAGAGCTCAAAAGTTTAAAAGCCGCTCATGAATGGCAGAGGCATTAAGGGACAGTTACTTTACCCTAGCTAGCAGGACAATGCCCTGATATACTAATAATACTTTATCAAGTCTTATTTCATATCGCACTAATAAGAAACAAATGAAAAAAAAGACTATTGTCTACTCAAAATTTAGCCCAAATTTAGACGTTATAAAGGCTTAAAGGTCACTCATGAATGGCAGAGTCAAGGGATAGTAACAATGCCCTAGAGACTGACCATTTAATTTATATACATATGATCAACGCCCAAGACCCCTCTTCACCCAAACTTGGACTAGGGAGGGCCAGGCAATAGCTGAGGATAACCCATCAGGAAGAATGATACGCTCCCCTAAACCCGTCATCAGTAGCTCATAAGGATGGTGAGGTTGCAGACGCTACAAGAAATTATCAAGCTTGAACGGGACTCGAACCCAATCCCTGTGAATGCTAGGCAGGGACGTTCCCAATACACCACCACAACCCTTATATGTATAATTTCATAGAATATAAAAAAATGCCACTTTTACGGCCAAAGTAGCCATGTTAGACTTCCTTTCTACGGCAAATTGATAGAATTGCATATGTGTTGATGTATATTGAATGCTTCCAGGAAATCCATTTATGACCCAGTCAGATTTCCATCCACCATTCAAACCTCGCACGCAAAAATAGCACATAAAACATTAACCACTGGAAAGACTTCGTCTTGACCGTAGAGATTTTATTATTGGCCTTTTGGTTGGGGGGGGGGGAGGATTAACAGTTATTATATCAATTAGTACCTTTCGTAGGAAAGTATATCGGTGCATATTAACAGGTATTTTCTATATAGCGGATATTGGTTGCTATATATATATATATATATATATATATATATATATATATATATATATATATATATACACATATATACAGTATATATATATAAAGTATATATATAAATATATAAATATATATATATATATAAAAATGAATAAATTAATTAATATATATATATGCATATATATATATATATATATATATATATATACGATATATATTTATGAATGTATTTGTGTGTAAATATAAATGTTTCTGTGTGCGCGTTTAAGTATATAGCCTATATGATCCTTGTAGTTCATATATATGTACAATTAAAGTGAAAGTTTGCATTAAATTTAATATATATATATATATATATATATATATAT
This sequence comes from Palaemon carinicauda, assembly GCF_036898095.1. NCBI lineage: Eukaryota > Metazoa > Arthropoda > Malacostraca > Decapoda > Palaemonidae > Palaemon > Palaemon carinicauda. The sequence goes on from NC_090769.1 coordinate 25,422,369, forward strand.
ATAAATATATATATATATTTATATATATATATATTTATATATATATACAGTATATTTATATAAACATATATAAATATACATATATATACGTACATAAATATATATATATATATATATATATATATATATATATATATATATATATATATATACACATATAAATATATATATATATATATACATAAATATATATATATATATATATATATATATATATAAATATATATACATATAAATATATATATATATATATATATATATATATATAATATATGTAAGCATATATATATATATATATATATATATATGGCATTCTGCACGTTAGTAATAAAATCTCTCAGCTCACCAATGGAATGCCATAATTTTAGCAAGCTACACAAAAAAAGGGCAAAAAACAAAAACGAATATATCTAAAGTAAAGAACCTTTCATGCCATACGGCGATAAAGATAATATTTCAGCAGCTAGTATATCCATTTCATAGTTAATCAGCCACAGAGAGAGAGAGAGAGAGAGAGAGAGAGAGAGAGAGAGAGAGAGAGAGAGAGAGAGAGAGAGAGAGAGAGAGTATAGAATCTGTGAATTATTCGTGCGATGACGAACACGCACCATGTTCAAATCGTATATATAGACTATCCGATCGTTCACTACGAAAACACTAGTGAATGAATAAGGAATGGTTTCTCTATCATGGAATTCGGTCACTCACTCACTCTCACTCACTCACTCTCACTCGCTCTCCCTCCCTCGCGCTCCCTTCTCAGGGGAAATACGACAACACAAAACTGATTCATTTATAATGCCGGGTCCCTGACATATAAAGGCTCCAATAGGCGGTGGCGTTTGCCATGCTTAGCTATGTTTGCACCTCTAACTCTTCCCTCTTACACTAAATGGAGAGAGAGAGAGAGAGAGAGAGAGAGAGAGAGAGAGAATGTGTTTGTGTGTTCACCATGTTAAACTACGTATTATATATTTCATTACTTTTGCACCTCTAACAAACCCCTATATTAAATGGCTAGAAAGAGAGAGAGAGAGAGAGAGAGAGAGAGAGAGAGAGAGAATGTGTTTGTGTGTTCACCATGCTAAACTACGTATTATATATTTCATTACTTTTGCACCTCTAACAAACCCCTATACTAAATGGCTAGAAAGAGAGAGAGAGAGAGAGAGAGAGAGAGAGAGTGTGTGTGTGTGTGTGTGTCCGCGTGGTCACCATGTTAAACTGAGTATTATATATTTCATTACTTTTGCACCTTTAACAAACCCCTATACTAAATGGCTAGAGAGAGAGAGAGAGAGAGAGAGAGAGAGAGAGAGAGAGACGTTCCCCATACTGAAGCACATATTCTATGTTCCATTACTTTTGCACATCTGTATCTCCCCTACACTAAATGGAGAGAGAGAGAGAGAGAGAGAGAGAGAGAGAGAGAGAGAGAGACTGTTCACCATACTAAACAAGAGAGAGAGAGAGAGAGAGAGAGAGAGAGAGACTGTTCACCATACTAAACAACATATTCTATGTTCCATTACTTTTGCACCTCTATATCCCCTCTTACACTAAAGAGAGAGAGAGAGAGAGAGAGAGAGAGAGAGAGAGAGACTGTTCACCATACAAAAGCACATATTTATGTTCCATTACTTTTGCACCTCTATATCCCCTCTTACACTAAAGAGAGAGAGAGAGAGAGAGAGAGAGAGAGAGAGAGAGAAAGACTGTTCACCATACTATAAACATATTCTATGTTCCATTACTTTTGCACCTCTATATCCTCTCTTACACTAAATGGAGAGAGAGAGAGAGAGAGAGAGAGAGAGAGAGAGAGAGAGAGAAACCGTAATTTGATCCCTGTTATTAATGCTTAACCTCAATATTTACGACAATAAAAGCATTGGCGTTGTATGGATCTGATACTTGCTGAGAATATTGGCTTGGTCAAAGTAGTCTGATATTTTGTTAAAGGTCGTCATGTGAGGTCGTAAAGGATGTGAAAAATAGGGAATGGCCAAATTGCAGGTTTACATATTTCTATTAAATGAATGTGACTCGAAGTAATGATTGGGAGAAGGATTCAAACTGTGGATTAGAGTTGTGTGATTAATGGTTAATACTGGTAATCTTCTTGGGGTTAGAGTTCTCTTGCTTGAGGGTACGCTCAGGCACACATATTCTATCTTGTTTCTATTCCTCTTGTTTTTTAAAGCTTATATAGTTTATCTATGAAATATTTTATTCTAATTGTTAATTACTTTTCTTTTAGTTTCCTTATTTCCTTTCCTCACTAGGCTATTTTCCCAATCTGTGTTTTTGTGTATTTATGTTTTTTGCGTATAAATACTCATATTCAATATATCTTCAAAAAAATTTTCATTCTTATTCTATCCTATTCTGCTTATACTTTTATTTTGGTATTAAACCCAATACAAATACTTAGGGATAAGTATATATAAGTATATATATATATATATATATATATATATATACATATATATATGTATATATATATATATATATATAAACCAGATACTTGCTCTTTATTGTATAGAGGAGAAGTGTGTGTATATGTATATGTCTATTTAACATAAGTACTAGGTAAATATCAATCTTCTAGCAAAATTATTTGCTAAACAAAGAACTCGACTTCCTGAAAAGAGGTTTTAAAAACGGCGTCAGCAAAAATACTTGCGCATTGCAGTCTCTCACTAAACCGTGTAGAGACATTTTTAATCCTCCTAAAGACAAGGAGAAATCTCTCTCTCTCTCTCTCTCTCATTATAGTTTTTTTTAATTTATAATAATACAGAGTACGAACAAAACATTCTCTCTCTCTCTCTCTCTCTCTCTCTCTCTCTCTCTCTCTCATTGTACAGTAGTTTTTTTTAATTTAGAATAATACAGAATACGAACAAAAGATTTTCTCTCTCTCTCTCTCTCTCTCTCTCTCTCTCTCTCATTATAATTCTTTAAAATTTATAATAATACAGAGTACGAACAAGAAATCCTCTCTCTCTCTCTCTCTCTCTCTCTCTCTCTCTCTCTCTCATTAAAGATGTTAAAATATATAATTATACAGAGTACGAACAAAACATTGCTTTCCATTGTAACGGTAGGCCTATTAGAAAAAAAAATTTAATTTTGTAATTTACGAAGTAAATTTAAATGTTAAATTGCGTTATTAACTGAAAATACGATAAGAAACAACTATAATCACCTTGACTTGATAAAGTTCTTTTTACACATTCTCTCTCTCTCTCTCTCTCTCTCTCTCTCTCTCTCTCATAGTTTTTTTTTTAATTTATAATAATACAGAGTACGAACAAAACATTCTCTCTCTCTCTCTCTCTCTCTCTCTCTCTCTCTCTCATAGTTTTTTTTTAAATTTATAATAATACAGAGTACGAACAAAACATTCTCTCTCTCTCTCTCTCTCTCTCTCTCTCTCTCTCTCATTAAAGATTATTAAAATATATAATCATACAGAGTACGAACAAAACATTGCTTTCCATTATAACGGTAGGACTATTTAAAAAAAAAATTAATTTTGTAATTTACGTAAATTTAAGTGTTAAATTGCGTTATTAAGTGAAAATACGATAAGAATCAACTATAATCACTTTGAGTTGATAAAGGTCTTTTTACATATTCTCTCTCTCTCTCTCTCTCTCTCTCTCTCTCTCTCTCTCTCTCTCTCATTGAAGTTTTTTAAAATTATAATTATACAGAGTACGAATAAAACATTGCTTTCCATTGAAAATATGATAAGAATCAACTTCTAAAATGCTCTTGATTTGATAGAAGTCTTTTTACATTCTCTCTCTCTCTCTCTCTCTCTCTCTCTCTCTCTCTCTCTCTCTCTCCTGATGGATGTTTTGGTATTAATTCAGAGAAAGATGGTAAATGTTACTTATAATTTAATTAGCCAATTATATTCACAAATCTAGGAAGAATCTATGAATCTATGCGGGATATTTTACAAAAAATTATTTTCAAAGGCCTCGGTTATGATTTGAAGTACTTATCCTTCAAAAAACATAATTTATTATCATAGAGTTTTTTTTTCAGCTACAAGATTACGAGTGTACTATCAAAGTATCTAAATAGTAAATTGTAAATATCAAACGTATGGAAAGTCAAGCTGTCATATTTACCTCCGCCAACGAAGTTGGAAGGTTATGTTCCCCCCCCCCCCCTGTTTGAGTGTGTTTGTTTTTGAACAGCTTCCTGGCCACAATTCTAATTGTAGAGTAATGAAATTTGCAGAGATTAACCGTTATGTAAAAAGCTGGAAATAATCAAATTTTGGAAGGTCAAGGCCAAAGGTCCAGGTCACGGTCAAGCAAAATGTCCATTTCACGTAATCAGCCATAAGTTTGGACATCGTTGTCACAGACACTTTAAACTTGGTTCATATTTGAGTGTATGAAAATCCACGCCGATTAATACATGTTAAGGTGAAAGGTCAAGGTCAAGATCGAGCAAAAGGTTAAGAAATAAGCTACCGCGGCGGAGGTCTGCGTCTACTGAGTGCCCCTCTAATTACTATATGTTATCAATTCCTTAAGTATCAGTTTGTCGCAAGGTAGCTGTTAGGCGAGGTGAATGTAACTGACTTTATTCAAGAAGATAACGAGCTTATATATAAACAGTTGAGGGCAACGATGGCACAAAAATTACAACAATGTGAAACATGCAATGGCAAGATAAACAGGTTCTATTATCAGTGCGGGAGAAAGCTAGAGATTAAGTATCAGTTTATAGCACAGTAGCTGTTATGTATTAACAGAAGGGAAAGGTGAATGTAACAAGATAACGAGCTTATATACAAACGATTGAGGGAAACGATGGCATAAAAATTACAACAATGTGAAACATGCAATGGCAAGATAAACAGGTTTTTCTATTATCAGTGCAGGAGAGAGCGAGAAGTAAAAAATCAATAGCAGTAGTGTATTTAGCGTGTATGAAACACGGGCGGTACAAGTTTAAAAAATCGTCAGGCATGTATTTGGTGATTGAATTTTACCATAGTCCATTTCTTTTAGCGAGGCATATTTGCACCGACTCGCAGCGGTGCCCTTTTAGCTCGGAAAAGTTTCCTGATCGCTGATTGGTTGGACAAGGTAATTCTAACCAATCAGCGATCAGGAAACTTTAACGAGCTAAATGGGCACAGCTAGGAGTCGGTGCAAATCTGCCTTGCTAAAAGAAATGGAATATAGGTCAGATAAGTTTTATAGGTTATTTATAGACCATTAATTAGGTCTTGCAAATAATGTAATATTTTGCAATGACAATAATTTGCTTAAAAATTGTATTTAAATAATATTAGTACTTAATAGTACTATATTAATAATCAATCATAGTACATCGCTCTTTAATTACTTAAGATATAATCCAACTGTCTCAAATTATAATTGTCACAAGTATTTTCAATAAAGAAAAAAAATGGCCCAAAGAATAATGATTCAATCAGGTGGGTTTTTATTATCAATAAACAAACATGACCCACAAGTATTTATAAAATTGCTACAATTTGCAACGCTATAACACCCCCCCCCCCCCACCACCACCAAAAAAAAAAAAAAAAAAAAAAAAACACCCAACCCTTTTCCTCTCTCCAGATCAATGAATCAATCAATGATCTTAAAAAGAGGGGGGGAGGGGGCAGACTCTTGAACCATCTACAACCCCTGTCATTTGACGTCAATTGCCCCCACCCCCCACCCCCACCCCTGTCCATCTCCCTCTCAGCAACAGACAGGTGAGGCGTCTACTATTCCCGTCACTTACTTTGCCTCATTCATCTGTGCGAGTGATCTCCCCCTCAGCTTCAATCTATATACCGGTAATCATAATTAGTGAGCCATTGTCTGTGAACTTGCACAGCAAATGCTATAGATAAAAAATGAGAAACCTCGCTTTCTTTCTATAGGTACAGTTGAGAAATCTCGCTCTGTTTCTATAGATACAGTTGACAAATCTTGCTCTCTATCTATAGTTACAGTTGAGAAATCTCGCTCTCTATCTATAGTTACAATTGCAAATCTTTCTCTCTTTCTATAGTTACAGTTGACAAATCTCGCTCTCTATCTATAGTTACAGTTGCAAATCTTTCTCTCTTTCTATAGTTACAGTTGACAAATCTCGCTCTTTTTCTATAGTTACAGTTAAGAAATCTCGCTCTCTTTCTAAAGGTACAGTTGAGAAATCTCGCTCTCTTTCTATAGGTACAGTTGAGAAATCTCGCTCTCTTTCTATAGTTACAGTTGAGAAATCTCGCTCTGTTTCTATAGGTACAGTTGACAAATCTCGCTCTGTTTCTATAGATACAGTTGAAAAATCTCGCTCTGTTTCTATAGATACAGTTGAGAAATCTCGCTCTCTTTCTATAATTACAGTTGAGAAATCTCGCTCTCTTTCTTTAGATACAGTTGAGAAATCTCGCACTGTTTCTATAAATACAGTTGAGAAATCTCAATCGCTTTCAATAGATAGTTGAGAAATCTTGATATGTTTCTATAGTTACAGTTGAGAAATCTTGCTCTGTTTCTATAGATACAATTGAGAAATCCCAATAGCTTTCAATAGTTACAGTTGAGAAATCTCGCTCTGTTTCTAAAGGTACAGTTGAGAAATCTTGCTCTCTTTCTAAAGGTACAGTTAAGAAATCTTGCTCTCTTTCTATAGGTACAGTTGAGAAATCTCGCTCTCTTTCTGAAGGTACCGTTGAGAAATCTGCTCTATTTCTAAAGATACAGTAGAGAAATCTCGCTCTCTTTCTAAAGGTACAGTTGAGAAATCTGCTCTCTTTCTATAGTCACAGTTAAGAAATATCACTCTCTTACTACGGAAAAAAATGAGAAATCTCTCTTTCTATATGTACAGTTGTGACAACTTAGCTTCACCCTCGGTACATGAAATACTTTGAGGCAGTTGCTTCATAAGAGAAGGATTTGGCAAACATCCAGTTGTACAAATTTGCTTTTGATTCAAATTTCATGTGTTTTTTTTTTATACGTAAGATTTTCACGGCCTTGTTTAGATTTTGTTTTTGATTGTGAACAGCACTTAAGTCAAACTTAATTGTTATCGTTGTTGTGCTGTTTACACGTGTTCTAGAAAATCAACTCTCTCTCTCTCTCTCTCTCTCTCTCTCTCTCTCTCTCTCGATTTTGTACGGCAATAAAGTCAAACCTAAATTTACTCTTATTCAATAAAATCAAATAGATCTCTCTCTCTCTCTCTCTCTCTCTCTCTCTCTCTGTTTACGATTTTGTACGGCATTTAAGTCAAACCTAAATTTACTCTTATTCAATAAAATCCAATACATCTCTCTCTCTCTCTCTCTCTCTCTCTCTCTCTCTCTCTCCCTTGTAAATCACTTCAGAATCAGTCACATCAACATCACACTTATATTTCACAGATACAAACTTTCTCTCTCTCTCTCTCTCTCTCTCTCTCTCTCTCTCTCTCTATCCTCGTAAATCACTTCAGAATCAGCCACATCAACATCACACTTATATTTCACAGCTACAAACTACAGGAAGCAAATATTGATAAGTGCTTACCCAGCAAGGACACACATACTTGCCTAAACATGCATAATAGAAACCGTAAAAGTACAGATAGATAGTTCGATCGATAGATATTTTCATACCATAATTTACAAAAGGACATTTGTAGTCCAAGTTACCATATATGAATGCAATATATTCATTACAATAGTTGATGAGAAGAAAAAATAGGACCTCAAACTGAAGTTACATTCTGCTATCATTTTATTATTTTAGCACTATAGCATTCTACTTGTACCAAGAACAAGTCTCACTGATTACTATCTATATAATATAATATTATATATATATATATATATATATGTATGTATATATATGGATAAATAGATAGATAGATATAAATATATATAAATATATAAATACATACATATAAATATATATAAATATATATATATATATATATATAAATATATAAATACATACATATAAATATATATAAATATATATATATATATATATATATATATATTATATATATAAATATATATATATATATATATATATTATATATATAAATATATATATATATATATATATGTATATATATAAATATATACATATATAAATATATATATATATATATATATATGTGTGTATATATATATGTATATATATAAATATATATATATAATTTATATATATATATATATATATATATATATATATATATATATATATACATACATACATACATATATCTGTAATAAACATTACCCATCACCTAATCAAATCTAAACGACCGTGCAATGACACCCATACTTTCCTAAGCATGATGAATAATAGAAACCGTACGAGTACAGACACATTCTCTTATCCATCACCCAAGCAAAACTACATCCGTCGCAACGTAAGAGAGAGTAGTGAGAATGAATTTCTCCAAAGCCCAGTGCCGGGAACAATGGCATTCTCGTTGTGCATAAACAGGGGCTTTTCATTCGTTATACATGGGCAGGCGGCAGCAATCCTTCCCTAGGTAAACAGTCGAGGGGTGGGTAAACACGATCTCTTCAATGCTTGCCCAGAATATGCTCAGAGACGGGAAGAGGGGGGGGGGGGAGCGGGGAGTTTGGCAAGAGGAGGGGGGGGGGGGAGTATTTTTAATGAGTTGTTTGCCTGTCTTAAACGCGCGCGGCTGCCCACGCTGCGGGGGGAGGGGGGAGAGGAAGGGGGGAAAGGTAGAGATGGAGGAGAGGGAAGGGGAGGGGGAAGAGGAGGGGGGGAAGGTAGAGGAGGAGAAGGTAAAGGGGAGAATGAAGAGGGGGAAGGTGAGAGAGGGGAGAATATAGAGGGAAAGGGCATGGAATGAGGGGGAAGAGGAATGTGAGGGGGGAGGGAGGGAAAGGAGGGGGGCTACTGCTACTGCAAGGGCAGGACACTGCAGGTGGGGGGAGGAGCCCCCCCCCCCCTCTCTCTCTCGGTATTTGTAATACAGAGATATAGTGATGTTTGTGCTCGCTTCTCACACTCACTCATCTGCGACTTTGTAATGATACAGAGTGGCTCAGTTTTGGCAGCCAAATTATTATTATTATTATTATTACTATTATTATTATTATAAGTTAAGCTACAACCCTAGGTGGAAAAGCAGGATGCTATAAGCCTAAGGACTCCAACATGGTAAAATAGCCCAATAAGAAAAGGAAATAAGGAAAAAAATAAAACATTTTTAGAATATTAACATTAAAATAAATATTTCCTATATAAACTCTCAAAACCTTAACAAAACAAGAAGAAGAGAAATATGATAGATTAGTGTGCCCTAGTGTACCCTCAAGCAAGAGAACTCTAATCCAAAACAGTGGAAGACCATGGTACAGAGGCTACGGCACTACCCAAAACTAAGAACAATGGTTTGATTTTGGAGTGTCCTTCTCCTAGAAGAGCTGCTGACCATAGCCAAAGAGTCTCTTCTACCCTTACCAAGAGAAAAGTGGCTACAGAACAATTACATCGAAGTAGTTATATGTTGACCAGGCTGACATGAGTCTTTTTATAGTTTATATATGATATATCTGTTTTTGACGTTGTTAATAGTTTATATATGACATATCTATTTTGACGTTGTTACTTTTTTTAGAATGATTTATTGTTAATTTGTTTCCATCATTTATTCATTTCCTTATTTCCTTTCTTCACAGGGCTATTTTTCCCTATTGGAGCCCTTGGGCTTATAGCATCTTGCTTTTCCAACTAGGGTTGTAGCTTGGCTAGTAATAATAATAATAATAATAATAATAATAATAATAATAATCCCTTGATAGAAGAATTGCGATATGATTTCCCTTTCTTGGGCTTATAGCATCTTGCTTTTCCAACTAGGGTTGTAGCTTGGCTAATAATAATAATAATAATAATAATAATAATAATAATCCCTTGATAGAAGAATAACGATATGATTTCCCTTTCTTGGGCTTATAGCATCTTGCTTTTCCAACTAGGGTTGTAGCCTGGCTAATAATAATAATAATAATAATAATAATAATAATAATAATAATAATAATAATAATAATAATAATAATAATAATCCCTTGATAGAAGAATAGCGATATGATTTCCCTTTCTTGTACTGAGCAGTTAAACATCGGCCCTGTTTGGTATGTTCTAAGGTAAAGAAAGGGAAAAAATCTATGGTAATCACAGTCTTTAGGGTAAACAACTTGTGCATCGAGTTAGATGAAGTCTTGTATGCCGAGGTTTCCGAATGGTTTGAAGAATTCAAAGCAACATAAGGGAAGATTTTTTCTTTTTTTTTTTTTTTGACAGTGAATCTGAGTAAAGGAATTAACACCAAAACAATGATGATGGGAACATGGAAAGAAATAGGTCCCAATTAAACAGCTTCTGTGAATAGAATTCTTTCGCATACTTTGAAGAGAATGGGGAGGTATGCGTCTCCACCCTTACAGTGCATACACACACACACACACAAACACACACACACACACACACACACACACATATATATATATATATATATATACATACACACATTGATATATATCGATAAAATTGTGTTGTGGTAGCCCGCCTAGCAAATGTTTTATAGATATATCTTTTTCTTTCAAGAATTTTGCAAACAGATTTGGAGATTTGCAATGAGTAAAATCCTTATAATTACCATTATTACTAGCTAAGCTACAACCCTAGTTGGAAAAGCAGGATGCTACAAGCTCAAGGGCCCCAACAGGGAAAATAGCCCAGTGAGGGAAGGAAATAAGGAAGCTAAAATCCTAGTTGGAAAAGCAAGATGCTATTAGCTCGAAGGCTCCAACAGGGAAAAATAGCCCAGTGAGGACAGGATATAAGGAAGCTACTACCCTAGCTGGAAAAGCAGGATGCTATAAGTCAAAGGGCTTCAACAGGGAAAAATAGCCCAGCGAGGAAAGGAAATAAGGAAGCTACAACCTTAGTTGGAAAAGCAGGATGCTATAGTCCCGAGGACTCCAACAGGGAATATAGCCCTGTAAAGAAAGGAAATAGGGAAGCATAGTGCCTGAGTGTACCCTTCAACAAGAGAACTCTAACCCAACCTTATTGCCTTATTTTTTGTTTGGGTTCCCCCAGGTCCCTCAGTGTGAGGCACCTCGTATATCCACCAGATAGTTGCTAATGCATCCTCCGGTGTATTTTGCATCTTCCAGTCTTGGATGGTCTGGGATGCATCTTAGGTATTTATCGAGCTTATTCTTAAACACATCTACGCTCAAGACAGCGAAATGAAATTTGCTACACTTTAAAGCTTATTTCTTATGGTCAATAGGATTTAGAAGTTGATGAAGTGTAATCCCTGACCACATGTAAAAACATAACTGTCATATTTACTACTTTCGAATTAACAACACATAAATTACTTGAATACACAGTCATTCCTCGCTACTTTTTGGGATGTAGTAATGTAGCTAATGTATAATAATTTCTATACTGAATGCCAAATATGAATTATAGGTCTTATATTGTTCAAAAGTTATGGCAGAGTCTTCACTTTTGTTTGATCATTTAGGAAAAGTACTTAGTATTTCCAATACTATAGAGCAGAGGTCAAGACGCATAAACAAGATAAGGTGAAGGATGATATGGAGAAAAGAGGTTTGGTGGAAGAGGATACCTTTGATAGAAGGCAATGGAGAGGGCGCATGAGGCAACAGATTCCTTAGTGTAGGGATAACGGTGGGAAAGAAAATAAAGTGAAGGATGATATGGAGAGAAGAGGTTTGGTGGAAGAGGATGCCTTTGATCGAAGGCATTGCAGAGGGCGCATCAAGCAACCGACCCCTTTATGTGGGGATAACGGTAGGAAAGAAAAAGTGAAGGATGATATGGAGAGAAGGGGTTTGGTGGAAGAGGATACTTTTGATCGAAGGCACTGGAGAGGGTGCATCAGCAACCGACCCCTTAGGCCGGGAGCACACTAGCGACTCTGTGGCGCCACAAAGCCACAGCATCGTGTGGCGGGGATGTGGTCTCCCATAGGTTTCCATTGTTTTCAAAGTCACGCCACGCCTGTGGCGGGGATGAGCGACAGAGAGCCACAGTCGCTAGTTTGCGCGGCAAAACTTGAAAACAATGGAAACCTATGGGAGACCACATCCCCGCCACACGATGCTGTGGCTTTGAGGCGCCACAGATTCGCTTGTGTGCTCCCGGCCTTAATGTAGGGATAACGGTGGGAAAGAAAATAAAGTGAAGGATGATATGGAGAGAAGAGGTTTGGTGGAAGAGGATGCCTTTGATCGAAGGCATTGCAGAGGGCGCATCAGGCAACCGACCCCAATAATGTAGGGATAACGGTGGGAATGAAAATAAAGTGAAGGATGATATGGAGAGAAGAGGTTTGGTGGAAGAGGATACTTTTCATAGAAGGCAATGGAGAGGGCGCATCAGGCAACCGACTCCTTAACGTAGGGATAAACGCGGGGATAAAGAAGAAGAAAACGCATAAACGCATGGTTTTAATTTTCAACTGAAAACAAATGAAAATGGCCGTACTCTTCCTCCAGCTCTCAATTCACAGTAAATGTTTTCCAACCGTAAATTTTAGAAGATCTTTGGCCCAGACACTGTGTACATATCCCTCGGAACATTAGCAATTCATGGAAGCTGCATATCATGTTTCTACAGATCTCTACGACAATCTTACAACCGTACGTTTTATTCCCCAGAGATCGGGAACGTTTTATTTTCTTTGGCTTCTATTCACGTTGTAATAAAATGCTCAATATTTTATGTATATCTGAATAAATTGTAGCTTTACGAGAAATCGAACAGCATCGAATATCACATTGTTTAACTTGATATAAAAAAAAAACTATTGTTTATTCCAAGGTGGTAAAAAACATATACAGAACAAAGTTGATTCCTTATTCGTTTTAATCTGGAAGTGAAATATTTTTCCCCAATTTTATAGTACTGAATGAAACAATTATCAAAAACTAGTGTACACGATATCTGAATAAATTGTAGCTTTACAAGAAATCGAACAGCATCGAATATCACATTGTTTAACTTGATATAAGAAAAACAATTGTTTATTCCAAAATGGTAAAAGACATACACAATACAAAGTTGATTCGTTATTCGTTTTAATCTAGAAGTGAAATATTTTTCCCCAATTTTATAGAACTGAATGAAACCATTATCAAAAACTAGTGTACGCGACCAGAGAAAAATGGCGACTAAATATTTAGATGGATATGCACACACACACATACTGTACATACTCACTCCCGCCTTTCACCTGCGTATGACTAGTCCCCCCCCCACCTTTCCTGTGGGACAGGGATTGCTGAGCGTGACGGGAAAACTATATATATATATATATATATATATATATATATATAGTATATATATATATATATACATATATTATATACAATATATATATATATATATATAAATTATATGATATTTTTGCACATTTATACGTGTTTTTCACATATATTCATATAAGCCTTATCTCACTTTGTGGCTATGTGGTAAGTCACTGATACCTCAGTTTCTAGGGCCCGGGTTCGATTCCCTGCCCGACCAGAAGCTACTAACACAAAGATGTTTCCCCCTTGGATTGGGCACTGATCATAATTATGTATATAGGGTCAGTCTCTTTTTTTTAATCTATCCTTTTAAAAACGAAGTTTCTTTCACTTTGCCTCCTGGTAATTTGAGTCGATATTCAGTAGTGACTCTATTTTGAGTCGATATTCAGTAGTAATTCTATTTTGAGTCAATATTCAGTAGTGACTCTATTTTGAGTCGATATTCAGTAGTGACTCTATTTTGAGTCGATATTCAGTAGTGACTCTATTTTGAGTCGATATTCAGCAGTGACTCTATTTTGAGTCGATATTCAGTAGTGACTCTATTTTGAGTCGATATTCAGTAGTGACTCTATTTTGAGTCGATATTCAGTAGTGACTCTATTTTGAGTCGATATTCAGTAGTGACTTTATTTCAAGTCAATATTCAGTAGTGACTCTATTTCGAGTCAATATTCAGTAGTGACTCTATTTCGAGTCAATATTCAGTAGTGACTCTATTTTGAGTCAATATTCAGTAGTGACTCTATTTTGAGTCAATATTCAGTAGTGACTCTATTTTGAGTCAATATTCAGTAGTGACTCTATTTTGAGTCAATATTCAGTAGTGACTATTTTGAGTCGATTTTCAGCAGTGACTCTATTTTGAGTCAATATTCAGTAGTGACTCTATTTTGAGTCGATATTCAGTAGTGACTCTATTTTGAGTCGATATTCAGTAGTGACTCTATTTTGAGTCGATATTCAGTAGTGACTCTATTTTGAGTCGATATTCAGTAGTGACTCTATTTTGAGTCGATATTCAGTAGTGACTCTATTTTGAGTCGATATTCAGTAGTGACTCTATTTTGAGTCGATATTCAGTAGTGACTCTATTTTGAGTCGATATTCAGTAGTGACTCTATTTTGAGTCGATATTCAGTAGTGACTCTATTTTGAGTCGATATTCAGTAGTGACTCTATTTTGAGTCGATATTCAGTAGTGACTCTATTTTGAGTCGATATTCAGTAGTGACTCTATTTTGAGTCGATATTCAGTAGTAACACTATTTTGAGTCAATATTCAGTAGTGACTCTATTTTGAGTCAATATTCAGTAGTGACTCTATTTTGAGTCAATATTCAGTAGTGACTCTATTTTGAGTCGATATTCAGTTGTGACTCTATTTTGAGTCAATATTCAGTAGCGACTCTATTTTGAGTCGATATTCAGTTGTGACTCTATTTTGAGTCAATATTCAGTAGCGACTCTATTTTGAGTTGATATTCAGTAGTGACTCTATTTTGAGTCAATATTCAGTAGTGACTCGATATTGAGTCAATATTCAGTAGTGACTCTATTTCGAGTCAATATTCAGTAGTGACTCTATTTCGAGTCAATATTCAGTATTGACTCTATTTCGAGTCAATATTCAGTAGTGACTCTATTTCGAGTCAATATTCAGTAGTGACTCTATTTCGAGTCAATATTCAGTAGTGACTCTATTTCGAGTCAATATTCAGTAGTGACTCTATTTTGAATCGATATTCAGTAGTGACTCTATTTCGAGTCAATATTCAGTAGTGACTCTATTTCGAGTCAATATTCAGTAGTGACTCTATTTCGAGTCAATATTCAGTAGTGACTCTATTTCGAGTCGATATTCAGTAGTGACTCTATTTCGAGTCAATATTCAGTAGTGACTCTATTTCGAGTCGATATTCAGTAGTGACTCTATTTCGAGTCGATATTCAGTAGTGACTCTATTTCGAGTCGATATTCAGCAGTGACTCTATTTCGAGTCGATATTCAGTAGTGACTCTATTTCGAGTCGATATTCAGCAGTGACTCTATTTCGAGTCGATATTCAGCAGTGACTCTATTTCGAGTCGATATTCAGTAGTGACTCTATTTCGAGTCGATATTCAGCAGTGACTCTATTTTGAGTCAATATTCAGCAGTGACTCTATTTCGAGTCGATATTCAGTAGTGACTCTATTTCGAGTCGATATTCAGCAGTGACTCTATTTTGAGTCAATATTCAGCAGTGACTCTATTTCGAGTCGATATTCAGCAGTGACTCTATTTCGAGTCAATATTCAGCAGTGACTCTATTTTGAGTCAATATTCAGCAGTGACTCTATTTTGAGTCGATATTCAGCAGTGACTCTATTTTGAGTCGATATTCAGCAGTGACTCTATTTCGAGTCAATATTCAGCAGTGACTCTATTTTGAGTCAATATTCAGTAGTGACTCTATTTTGAGTCAATATTCAGCAGTGACTCTATTTTGAGTCAATATTCAGGAGTGACACTATTTTGAGTCAATATTCAGTAGTGACTCTATTCTCTATTTTCCTGTCATTATTATAAGAGGAAGAGGGGAACAACTCAAGCAGAAGATAAGGATTGTTAAAACATTCCTCTTGAGGATTTTTTTCTTTTTTTTCTTTCACGTATTTTGTATCTTTTAGTTTCTTTATTTCTCTTATTTCTTTTTAATGAACATGGATATGAATACATGTGTTTACACACAACATTGCAATATTTAGGCTTTTATATATATATAATATATATATATATATATATATATATAGAGAGAGAGAGAGAGAGAGAGAGAGAGAGAGAGAGAGAGTATGTCCATGAAATTAAATACTCATAAGAAAAGGTAACTTACAAAACTATAGGTATATCTATCTTTATTGCGCGTATATTTATATATATATATATATATATATATATACATATATATACATATATACATATATATATACTATATATATAGATAGATAGATATGTGTGCATATATGTCTGTGTGGGTGCGTATGTGGTCAGTAGTCAGTGACGACGAAGTACAGAATATGAAATTAAGGTATGCGGTTCACAAAAAACATAGTAATCTCACCAGCGAATACTCAGAAGTAAATAGAATACGGAATAAAATAAGCTAAAAGAAATACTTAACAATAAAAAAATTCTTTTCTCAGAGCCCTATGCATATATTATTATTATTATTATTATTATTATTGTTATTATTATTATTATTTTTTTTTTCCAACTTATGGTCGTTTGCTCCTGAAGGCTGGGCCTCAGACGCTGTTAATATCCAAGTTATGAGCAAATATTGTTGTAATAACTATGCTAGCAATATAGGCTCTTCTTGAAACCAGTTCTAATCTCTCAGAGCCAATTAATTCACTAATTCCGAGGGATCTTATTTACTTCTTAGGTCTATAAAAGCATAATTTTTACAACCCCTAATTACTTCTTAGGTCTATAAAAGCATAATTTTTACAACCCCTAATTACTTCTTAGGTCTAAAAAAGCACAATTTTTCAAGGTATTGCCCCTCTCCCCAGTAAGATTAAAGGCGTGAAAGGCCACTCATGAATGGCAGAGGCAAGGGAGAGTGACATTGCCCTAGCTAGTAGGACAATGCCCTAGAGACTGACCATATATACATATGATCAGCACCCAATCACCCTTCTCCACCCAAACTAGGACCCGGGAGAACCAGGCAATGGCTGCTGATGACTCAGCAGGTAGACTAATGAGCTGGGCCCTCTCCACCCAAGCTAGGACCAGGGAGGACCAGGCAATAGCTGCTGATGACTCAGCAGGTAGACTTATGGGCTCCTCCAAACACCCCCATCTTTAGCTCACAAGGATATTGAAGTTACAGACACTGAGAGAAACTATTGAGCTCGAGCTGGACTCGAACCCAAGTCCGGCAGAATACCATACATGGACGTTTCCAATAAGCCACCACAGGTCTCTTCCTAATTACCTAAGCCTTCCGCACAAAGCTACCAACGCACCCTGACTGTTGAACGCCAGACTAGGGTTCGAGTCCCACTCAGATTCGTTAGTTTCTTTGGTGGCTGCAACCTCACCATCCTTGTGAGATAAGGGTGTGGGGGGTTTGGGAGAGCCTATAGGTCTATCTGCTGAGTCATCGACAGCCATTGCCTGGCCCTCCTTGGTCCTATCTTGTGTGGAGAGAGCGCTGGTCCGCTGATCATATGTATATATGGTCAGTCTCTAGGGCATTGTCCTGCTCGATAGGGCAGTGTCACTGTCCCTTGCCTAGTGTCACTATCCCCTTGCCTCTGCCATTCATGAGCGGCCTTTAAACGCAGAACACCACACACACGCTACCCTCGTTACAAATACAAACAAGTAGTTAGAGGCGCCAAACCACAAGCCTCCTGCAGTAGGCGCTGTCGTGCCCGCCCCCGTAATCATGCCCTCGCTTCGATTGACAGTTAGAACTGATAATTAGCTTCAGAGTGGAACTCCACACATCTCGCTTCGATACGCAATTAGCGCATAGGAAAGGGGAGGGTGGGGTCGTGCAAGGGGAGGGTGGGGCCGTGCGCAATAAATGGATGCTAGATCATCTACAAATATGTGATTACTGGCAATTTGTACAGCGGTCTGTGGTTTTCTATATGGGATCTCTGTATTCGAGCCTTGGTTCAATACTTTTTTTAAGATAAGGAGGCTGGAGTTCAGTGCATTGGCCCTAAGTAATGGTGTATGGAAGACAATTTATTTGTTTGCTATAATTCTAGTTGGCGTGTATGTCTTTCTTGAAGTTTTGTCTCATTTATTGGGGATTATTTTAAATGACTGTCAATATTTTTCTTTCCTGTTACATATATGACTTCTTTTTAGTAGCACTCAGCCTCCCCCCCCCCTCTCTCTCTCTCTCTCTCTCTCTCTCTCTCTCTCTCTCTCTCTCTCTCTCTCTCTCTCTCTCTCTCCTATGATGGCTATGACTTCCTTTTATTAGCACCCAGCCCCTCTCTCTCTCTCTCTCTCTCTCTCTCTCTCTCTCTCTCAGAAAGTGTTATCTGTACTTGAAATACTTTTGAATACCATCATATACTTTAAACTGCTTCAGAAACCCCATTCACTTAGCTACGTTTTTACCAGTAGTGGTAAAATAAGCATTCCTCTTATTTACTGCATTATGTCTTCCTCGACGTCACAAGCTATCTATTAAGGTACGTACACCTTTGTTTTATTTACGCTAAATTATGACCGAAATTAAATTCGTTCGAAGTACTTCATTTACATATACTTTATATATATATATATATATATATATATATATAGATAGATAGATAGATAGATAGATATAAATTTTATCTATTTATATTTATATATAGGCTATTTATGTACATATATAAATGCATACATGCATACATACATACATACACACACACACACACATA
>NC_090769.1:25443693-25446193 GCF_036898095.1 Palaemon carinicauda
CGCTATAAAGAAAGTTAGGAAATTCTTAGGGCAATTCTAAGGTAATTTCCGTTTTGCGAAATTACTAGCTTGTAGATTTAAGGGAATTGGAAAAGTTCTAAGTCTATCTAAGGTAAAATAATCTGCAGCACCAGTCACCCGTTGAGATACTACTACTAGAGAGTTATGTGGTCTTTTCACTGGCCAGATAGTACTACATTGAATCCTTCTCTCTGGTTACGGTTCATTTTCCCTTTGCCTACACACTCACACACCGAATAGGCTGGCCCATTCTTTTCATATTCTCCTCTGTCCTCATACACTTGACAAGTTTAAACCCTGTCTATAAATACCCGAGTTTCGCTATAAAAAAAATGTTAGTTGCTCGAGAGCTCGTCAGAGGGACGCACCTCCTTCAGTTCCGTCACAAGACGAATATATTCATGATAATTAAACCAACTTGATAAGCAGTTGAAACTCATAAATGAAATAAAAGCTTAAAAGAATCACCATGACTTCCTCAAACCTTCGCAAGTTTTCTTTTAACACGTTAAGTATGGACCCCTGTATGAATGTATATAAGCACCCTTCAATTTCTCTATTTGTACAGCCGAGCGAAATGGATAAACAAACTTTGACATTTTTCATAGAGAGGAAAATGAGCGTGGATCTTCTGAATGCGAGATTTAAAGGTTTGAATGAATCTACGCTGGGTACTTAGATGTCTGTCAACTCTCGGCTCTTAAGACGGACTTTCATTCTCTCTCTCTCTCTCTCTCTCTTTCTCTCTCTCTCTCTCTCTCTCTCTCTCTCTCTCTCTCTCTCTCTCTCTCTCTCTCTCTCTCAAGGCGTTAAAGGGAAGCACAGGGCGGAAGAAGAATAAGGGATAGATATATGAAAGGGAAGAAAGATGAAATATATTTAAGACAAGATATATGAAAAGGAAGAAAGATGAAATATACTTAGGACAAGATATATGAAAGGGAAGAAAGATGAAATATATTGAGGACAAGATATCTGAAAGGGAAGAAAGATGAAATATATTAAGGACAAGATATATGAAAGGGAAGAAAGATGAAATATATTTAGGACAAGATATATGAAAGGGAAGAAAGATGAAATATACTTAGGACAAGATATATGAAAGGGAAGAAAGATGAAATATATTTAAGACAAGATATATGAAAAGGAAGAAAGATGAAATATACTTAGGACAAGATATATGAAAGGGAAGAAAGATGAAATATATTGAGGACAAGATATCTGAAAGGGAAGAAAGATGAAATATATTAAGGACAAGATATATGAAAGGGAAGAAAGATGAAATATATTGAGGACAAGATATCTGAAAGGGAAGAAAGATGAAATATATTAAGGACAAGATATCTGAAAGGGAAGAAAGATGAAATATATTTAGGACAAGATATATGAAAGGGAAGAAAGATGAAATATATTTAGGACAAGATATATGAAAGGGAGGAAAGATGAATTATATTTAGGACAAGATATATTAAAGGGAAGAAAGCTGAAATATATACAAGATATATGAAAGGGAAGAAAGATGAAATATATTAAGGACAAAATATATGAAAGGGAAGAAAGATGAAATATACTTAGGACAAGATATATGAAAGGGAAGAAAGATGAAATATATTGAGGACAAGATATATGAAAGGGAAGAAAGATGAAATATATTTAGGACAAGATATATGAAAGGGAAGAAAGATGAAATATATTGAGGACAAGATATATGAAAGGGAAGAAAGATGAAATATATTGAGGACAAGATATATGAAAGGGAAGAAAGATGAAATATATTTAGGACAAGATATATGAAAGGGAAGAAAGATGAAATATACTTAGGACAAGATATATGAAAGGGAAGAAAGATGAAATATATTGAGGACAAGATATATGAAAGGGAGGAAAGATGAAATATATTGAGGACAAGATATATGAAAGGGAAGAAAGATGAAATATATTTAGGACAAGATATATGAAAGGGAGGAAAGATGAAATATATTGAGGACAAGATATATGAAAGGGAAGAAAGATGAAATATATTGAGGACAAGATATATGAAAGGGAAGAAAGATGAAATATATTTAGGACAAGATATATGAAAGGGAAGAAAGATGAAATATACTTAGGACAAGATATATGAAAGGGAAGAAAGATGAAATATATTGAGGACAAGATATATGAAAGGGAAGAAAGATGAAATATATTTAGGACAAGATATATGAAAGGGAAGAAAGATGAAATATACTTAGGACAAGATATATGAAAGGGAAGAAAGATGAAATATATTTAGGACAAGATATATGAAAGGGAAGAAAGATGAAATATATTTAGGACAAGATATATGAAAGGGAGGAAAGATGAATTATATTTAGGACAAGATATATTAAAGGGAAGAAAGCTGAAATATATACAAGATATATGAAAGGGAAGAAAGATGAAATATATTAAGGACAAAATATATGAAAGGGAAGAAAGATGAAATATACTTAGGACAAGA
>NC_090769.1:25451193-25456193 GCF_036898095.1 Palaemon carinicauda
TCAGGGTTGCCAGGTATTTTAAATATGAAAAAAGCCAACTTCTAATCAACCACAGCTTTAAAAGGCCAACTTACTAATAGAAAAAGGCCAAAAATATAGCATTTAAGGCCCACCTTTTTTCATGATATTACTTAAGGTCAAGCAATTTTAAAGAAGGCCAAATTTGAGGTGTTTTTGGCGTGAAAAAAAGGCCAATTGGCAACCCTGGGAGCAGTAAGGATCATACCTAAGTCACTGAAAAAGAATACTAGGAAGGTAGGAGACTATATAGCCCCAGGACTTGTGCAGAACAGCGTGCTACTTGAAACAGCACATATTGCTAGGAAAGTGATGGATTTCTAAGGAAGCTGAATGCAACCCGAAACCCCGCACCATAAACAATCAGTCTACATAGACTCTAATTAATTAGTAAAAAAATCTAGTGTTTATTGTTAAAATGCATAACAATCTTTCAAGTTTACGGAAGGTTAAGAATATGAGGGAGAACCTGTTTATGTTATGGCAAAATTGAGAAATGGGATTTATAAAAAGAGAAACATGGCAGATGAGTTCGATCTCATCTTTGCATCGCTGGGATAAAAGAAAATAATTGGTAATTAGCAGTAAAATATTGATCTAGTCATTTTCTAAAGGGGTGCTGGAACCTTTACAGTCCAGTGTGGTATTAGTTTAAAAAAACACTGGATATAGATGGGGAGCTCATGGAAACTGAGAGGGTCTTTATTCTAATACAATGTGACAGTTGGAGAGAGAGAGAGAGAGAGAGAGAGAGAGAGAGAGAGGAGAGAGAGAGAGAGAGAGAGAGAGAGAGAGAGAGAGAGAGAGAATATTGCCTTTCAGCTTTTCCTATCGGCTTCCCTTGTTTGGCTATTTTCAGGGTTTTTATAACGTTATTCAATTAGCTCTTGTTCTGACTACTCAATTTTGAGTAGAGAGAGAGAGAGAGAGAGAGAGAGAGAGAGAGAGAGAGAGAGAGATATTGCCTTTCAGCTTTTCCTATCGGCTTCCCTTGTTTGTCTATTTTCAGGGTTTTTATAACGTTATTCAATTAGCTCTTGTTCCGACTACTCAATTTTGAGTAAAGAGAGAGAGAGAGAGAGAGAGAGAGAGAGAGAGAGAGAGAGAGATATTGCCTTTCAGCTTTTCCTATCGGCTTCCCTTGTTTGACTATTTTCGGGGTTTTTATAACGTTATTCAATTAGCTCTTGTTCCGACTACTCAATTTTGAGCAGAGAGAGAGAGAGAGAGAGAGAGAGAGAGAGAGAGAGAGAGAATATTGCCTTTCAGCTTTTCCTATCGGCTTCCCTTGTTTGACTATTTTCAGGGTTTTTGTAACGTTATTCAATTAGCTCTTGTTCTGACTACACAATTTTGAGTAGAGAGAGAGAGAGAGAGAGAGAGAGAGAGAGAGAGAGAGAGAGAGCAGTCTTAATTGGTGGGCTGTGACACATGGCTTCCTGAAAAAAAGAAAAAAAAAAGAAAAAAATCGGCGGTGGGGTATACATAGATATGTATGATTACACTTTTTTTTATTTTTATTTTATTTTTTTTTTAAGACAAATTCCAACAGATCCTTTGATGAACGATGAAAGTGATTATGTTCATTTTGGGTATGTTGAAAATTGAATGGCTAATTATGCCTCTTTATAATTTTTCTTTATCAATACATATACTTGAATTACGTTCATTATTACTTTTGTGTCCTTTATACTGAGGTGCTCATTTAGCTAAATTACGTGGCTTATAGATAATTATCTTTTTAATGAATAAGAGGAACGTGATAGTTGAGATCGGATAGTGGAATGGTCTTCCCCATCTGGTAGTTGAATTGGCAGTTATTATTATTATTATTATTATTATTATTATTATTATTATTATTATTATTACTTGCTAAGCTACAACCCTAGTTGGAAAAGCAGGATGCTATAAGCCCAGGGGCTCCAACAGGGAATATAGCCCTGCGAGGAAAGGAAACAATGAAAAATAAGATATTTTAAGAAAACGGTAACATTAAAATAAATATTTCTTATATAAACTATAAAGACTTTAACAAAACAAGAGGAAGAGAAATTTGATAGATAAGAGTGTCTGAGTGTACCCTCAAGCAAGAGAACTCTAACCCAAGACAATGGAAGACCATGGTACTGAGTCTATGGCACTACCCAAGATTAGAGAACAATGGTTTGATTTTGGAGTGTTCTTCTCCTAGAAGACCTGCTGACCATAGCTAAAGAGTCTCTTCTACCCTTACCAAGAGGAAAGTGGCTACAGAACAATTACATCGCAGTAGTTAACCCCTTGGGCGAAGAAGAATTGTTTAGTAATATAAGTGTTGTCAGGTGTATGAGGACAAAGGAGAATCTGTAAAGAATAGGCCAGACTATCCGGTGTATGTGTAGGCAAAGGAAAAGAACCGTAACCAGAGAGAAGGATCCTATGTAGTACTGTCTGGCCAGTCAAATGACTCCATTAGTCTCTAGTGGTAGTATCTCAACGGGCGGCTATTAACGATCCTTTTCACCTTCAGCCATTTAGCTCTTTGAGTTTAGGAATTGGCTGTGTATCATACCTTAACATCATCTTTTTTATTAGAAATGTCAAACGTGATCAAGAATGCTACAGGTACTATACAAGTGCTATTCCTTGCTCCTGTAATGTGAGTAGACAGTCAGTCAAAGCCCCGAGAACACTGACAAGTCACTTTTTACAATTTATAAATGAAATATCTATTTTAATGTTGTTACTGTTCTTAAATTGTATTATTTCAATTGTTCATTACTTCTCTAGTAGTTCATTTTATTTCCTCATTTCCTTATCCACACTGGGCTAGTTTTTCCTGTTGGAGCCCTTGGGCTTAGAGCATCCTACATTTCCAATTTCTTCTTCACCCAAGGGGTTAACTACTGCACTGTAATTGTTCAGTGGCTACTTTCCTCTTGGTAAGGGTAGAAGAGATTCTTTAGCTATGGTAAGCAGCTCTTCTAGGAGAAGGACACTCCAAAATAAAATCTTTGTTCTCTAGTCTTGGGCAGCGCCATAGCCTCTGTACCGTGGTCTTCCATTGTCTTGAATTAGAGTTCTCTTGCTTGAGGGTACACTCGGGCACACTATTCTATCTAATTTCTGTTCCTCTTGTTTTGTTAAAGTATTTATAATTTATACAGGAAATATTTATTTTAATGTTACTGTTCTCAAAATATCTTATTCATCCTTGTTTCCTTTCCTCACTGGACTATTTTCCCTGGGCTTATAGCATCCTGCTTTTCCAACTAGGGTTGTAGCTTAGCAATTAATAATAATAATAATAATGAGAGAGAGAGAGAGAGAGAGAGAGGAGAGAGAGAGAGAGAGAGAGAGAGAGAGAGAGAGAGAGAGAGAGAGAGAGAGGATGTTTTGTAAGCAAGAAGCTCTTGAAGGTATGTGACAGAAAAGGCTAAGAAGGGGTTAAACAGCAACATCAAAGGAGACCCGGGTGTGCTGAGTGACCTATCTTAGCCCTTAATCAATTAAGGTCTTCAAAGACATCTTGGAAAGTAGCTTAAGTATTTCCTAAGAGAGAGAGAGAGAGAGAGAGAGAGAGAGAGAGAGAGAGAGAGAGAGATTTATGTTTACCATCTTGATAAGATAAGAAAATTTGCTGATACTACACTTTTCAGTTCTTTGTATATATGTTGGGTTGAATATTCAGACAGTTTCAAGCTAGATACATATGTGTACATATGTATGTTCTTTGCATTTTATCTAATAATACATACTTGCAGCTTTATTAAGCCTAAGAAGCTAGGTACAACTTAAAGAGATGAGAATAACAAGAGAATAACAAAAAAAAAAAAAAAAAAAAAACAACAACATGGATACGAGTAAGTCAGAATTTGTCAACAAGGATATTGCAATCTTGATAAGACGAGAGAGAGAGAGAGAGAGAGAGAGAGAGAGAGAGAGAGAGAGAGAGAGAGAGAGAGAGAGAGAGAGAGTTTGTGTGCAATTATCACATCTTTTGACACATGGAATATCTAGCAAATATCCCATCAGTATGGTTATTGTTATCTCAAAATCGACCGAAAGCTGTCAAATTATTTCGTATGCAGCTATGTACTGACCATTCTTTTGACCCTGGTAATGACGTCTTTAACTGGCATTAAAGAAACAAAACGATGCTTATACATAAATGCTAAAACTATTTACACTTTCTACTTTGGGAAATAAAATTATTGCTCACCATCTAAGACTCTAAATCTTAACTGAAAATAATATTCAACTCGATCTAACTTTCGATAAAGCTTAGAAATATCACGATTGTTGTGTCCTTTTAGCAAAATACATTCCTGGAATTTACTGGGCTGGGAATCTAGCCCCGCTCAAGCTTGATAGTGGCTTGTAGTGTCTGCAACCTCACCATCCTTGTGAGCTAAGGAAAGGAGGCTTGGGGGAGCCATGGCCTGGCCCTCCCTGTTCCAAACTTAGGTGCAGAGGGGGATTGAGCGCTGATCAGATCTATATTATTATTATTATTATTATTATTATTATTATTATAATTATTATTATTACTAGCCAGGCTACAACCCTAGTTTGAAAAGCAGGATGCTATAAGCCCAAGGGCTCTAACAGTCTCTAGGGCTTTGTCACTGTCCATTGCCTCTGCCATTCATGAACGGCTTTTAAACCTTTAAAAGTAAGAATCTTATTTCATTGGTAGTATAAATAAAGAAGAAGAAGAAGAAGAAGAAGAAGAAGAAGAAGAAGAAGAAGAAGAAGAAGAAGAACTGTGACGTCATGTTTGTGTTTAGGAGATGGTTGAAGTGACCTCGGATGAAGGGATCGCTGACATTATTGATCGTCTTACGCATGTTTTTTTTTCCATACTCTCTCTCTCTCTCTCTCTCTCTCTCTCTCTCTCTCTCTCTCTCTCTCTCTCTCTCTCTCTCTCTCTCTCTCTCTCTCTCTCTCTCTTACATTTTTTTGGCAGATGATGGTCTCATTCTCTTTAATGGTGCAAAATA
>NC_090769.1:25463693-25469578 GCF_036898095.1 Palaemon carinicauda
CAAGCCCCAGCCCCCCATTCCTTCAGCGTGAGGTGCAACGGAAGATCATATTGGCAATATGAATTGTTCAATGGAAGCTCCAATGGAATAGTCATTCTGATGTATACATCTTTGATACATCGATGAATTATTCCTTTTTCTGTGAGGTTGTAATTTTCCTCCGTTAAGATACTTCGATTGAAACTTCCCAGGCCTATGAGATATGTATAGGCGTTGTGCATTATGTATTTGCTGGGTTTTGATGCATGTAAATAATGACTCATGTTTTTTTGTTTTTTTTTCAGGTTTGTTTCAGGAGATATTTCAGTTTCATGGGTTATCAAACAAAAACCATAACAAGGGTGATAATAATAATAATAATAATAATAATAATAATAATAATAATAATAATAATAATAATGATAATAATCTACGCAGTTAGCAGCAGTAAGGGATTCAGCGTTATGAAGTTTCATCTGTGGTGGATAACGGGGGAGGGAGGGCTGTGGCACCACTAGCAGTACCAGTTGAACTCGTTTGAGTCCCTCGTCAGGCTGGGAGGAGCGTAGAAAGGAAAGGTCCCTTTTTTTCATTCGTTTGAGGTCGGCTACCGCCCCAAAATTGGAAGAAGTACCTTGGTAGATTTCGCCAGTCGCCTCTATCTTGGGCTTTTAATTCTATACTTCTCCATTCATTATCTCCTACTTCGCGCTTCATAGTTCTCAGCCATGTAGGTCAGAGACTTCCAATTTTTGTAGTGCCCTGCTGAACGTTTGATAATAATAATGATAAAAACAATAGTAATTATTATTATTATTATTATTATTATTATTATTATTATTATTATTATTATTATTATTATATTAACAACAACGAAAAAAAACAATAATAATAACAAAAATAATAATCATAAACACATAAAAACAGTTTTTTCATTAAATTTTAAATAACCAGATTCATCATTATAAAAACTTTTTGAATGACTAAATTAAATATTTCATGAAATTCAGATACCCAACATTTAATATTTCGGTGAAATTTCGAAGGCCCTAATCCAGAAGTTTCGTGAAATTTAAAAGAAAAGTCACAAAATTAAATTTAATATTTACTAGAAATATTTCAGTAGCTAAATTCCGTATTTTATTGAAATATCAAACATGAAATTTAATATTTTCTTTAATATATCATAATTTTGAAACAACCATAGATTATTATAAGTGGAAACCATAACTGGCAGGAAATATTATACCAAACAATTTCATCAAACAATAAAAAAATGGAATACATAGACAGATAATATATAAAAAAAAAACAAAAAAGTTAAAAGTTAAGAAGACATTATACTATAGGCCTACTTCTAAAGACATTTTAATATAATTTGCTGATTAAATTGAATTTAACGCCATCAATTATGCCTCTTAATTTTTTTTTTTTTTTTTTTTTTTATAATAATTGATTGAAGTTCACGTCATTAGTAAGGTCAGACTAGTCAGCTGATCCGTGAATTTGAAGGTTGATGACAGGTAACCGGTTTATAAGATGATTATTAAACAAATAATCAAAAAAGCGTTTAATAATATTTCATGATTCGCTATGACAAGTTTGTCTTTCTAACAGAAGGATACCGAAAATAAGCTGACGAAAGTCCAAATCCTTTGACTGGCCAGACAGTACTACATAGGACCCTGCTCTCTGGTTACGGTTCTTTCCCTTTGCCTACACAGACACCGAATAGTCTGGCCTATTCTTTGCAGATTCTCCTCTGTCGTCATACACCTGACAACACTGAGATTCCCAAACATTTCTTCTTCACCCAAGGGGTTACAGCACTGTAATTGTTCAGTGGCTACTTTCCTCTTGGTAAGGGTAGAAGAGACTCTTCAGCTACGGTAAGCAGCTCTTCTAGGAGAAGGACACTCCAAAAGCAAACCATTGTTCTCTAGTCTTGGGTAGTGCCATGGCCTCTGTACCATGGTCTTCCACTGTCTTGGGTTAGAGTTCTCTTGCTTGAGGGTACACTCGGGCACACTTCTATCTAGTTTCTCTTCCTCTTTTTTTTGTTGAAGTTTTTATATTTTTTATAGGAGATATTTATTTTAATGTTACTATGCTTAATTTTTTTCATTTTTCTTCATTTCCTTTCCTCACTGGGCTATTTTCCCTGTTGGGGCCCCTGGGCTTATAGTATCCTGCTTTTCCAACTAGGGTTGTAGCTTAGCATTTAATTATAATAATAATAATAATAATAATAATAATAATAATAATCTGGTTCGATCCGCGAGACATTTAAAAGATTTAATCGAACGTTTCCTTTATATGACTGGATCTCCCTTTAATTAGTTCGATATCAAAGATCGAAAGTCCCGCAAAAAGCAAAGGGGTTTTCGCTCTTATGACGTATAGAAGGGGGAAGAGAAGACAGGGCTCTGTCTGATACTTGGACTATATTAGCATTGTCTGTAAGACATGTTGGACGCGACACATTGTCAAGTCGATGACGAAATGGATTGTAGACTTATACGTAAATATGTCATATTCTGATAGATCAGAGAATATACCATATAATAGGTAATGTTTGTCTTACTACACACACATACATACATACACACACACACACACACACATATATATATATATATATATATATATATATATATATATATATGTATATATATATATATATATATATACACACACACTGTAACACTGTATATATGTACGTATGTATGTTTGTATATAAATACACACACACACACACATATATATATATATATATATATATATATATATATATATATATCCTCTCCTACGACTATAGGCACAAAGTGTATGTATGTATGTATGTATGTATGTATGCATGTGTGTATATATTTATATATATATATATATATATATATATATATATATATATATATATATATATATATATAAATACACAGCTGATAACAGGAATGTTATGTTGAACTTTTAAAGTCTAATCTGTCAAGAAACCTGAGGGTTATTTAGCATCTTCTTAATAATAACTGGCTTTTTATACATTATCCACAAAACCAAAGATAAAATTTAATTAGCGTTTTATAAATCAATCAATTCACCATTTTTGGATGAGAAGATTTTTCTCTTATCAAGCTAACATATATATATATATATATATATATATATATATATATATATATATATATATATATGTGTATATATATATCCTTCCGGGTAGGAGGGAGAGGGAGTAGTCATACTACCCTGGTTAGAGGAGGTATGCGTTCGCGTATGCGCATATCTATAGTCCATTTCTTTTAGCGAGGCAGATTTGCACCGACTCGCAGTGGTGCCCTTTTAGCTCGGAAAAGTGTCCTGATCGCTGATTGGTTAGAATTATCTGGTCCAACCAATCAGCGATCAGGAAACTTTTCCGAGCTACAAGGGCACCGCTGCGAGTCGGTGCAAATCTGCCTCGCTAAAAGAAATTGACTATAGTTTTGAATAATTTGCTTTGAACAATTTCACATATCAACAAGGCTACTACTAATTTTCCAGATTTTAGCTTCCTAATTCGCCTGCGCTGCTTGCCGTACGCCACCATATAACATTTTTCGAATAAACGATCACCCTAATTCAAACAAACACACACGCTTGGGTCTCATTAAACGCAGAGACATCCTTAAAACACCCAGTAGAAGAAACGCATTCCAAATACCAACGATGATGTAAAAAGGTTCAGCATCAAGTTACGAGATCATCCCTCACTTCCCCCCCCCCCCCCCCCCCCAACACTACCCTTTTTTGCAAGCTATGTTACTGTATTTATTTGAAGATCATTTCAGAGCATTTTTCTAACGAGATGATTTACGTTACGGATTAAGCAAAACATAGATGCTCAAGCACTTTTTCCTGCAAGCATTTTATGTCTTTTTTCGTCTTTCATAGACTGGAGTGATTTTTTTCATGAGAGCCGCTTACATGCTTTTCAAGCATCGGGGCGTGTTAGCAAATGGCAAATAGAGATAGAGGAAGAGAAGAGAGAGAGAGAGAGAGAGAGAGAGAGAGAGAGAGAGATAGAGGAAGAGAAGAGAGATAGAGGAAGAGAAGAGAGATAGAGGAAGAGAAGAGAGATAGAGGAAGAGAAGAGAGGGATAGAGAGGATGATAAGGAGATAATACGATTATGAGAGATAAACAGGATTAGAATTAAGAGAATGGGTGATATAGATTGAAGAAGGGAGATAGAGGAAGAGAGAGAGAGAGGGATAGAGAGGATTATGATAAGGAGAGAATACGATTATGAGAGATAGATAGTCAGGATTAGAATTAAGGGAATGGGTGATACAGATTGAAGAAGCAAGAGAAAATAACGCAGAGTTTTAGGGAAATATATATAAACGTGAAATAGAGGAAGAGAAGAGAGGGATAGAGAGGATTATGATAAGGATAGAATACGATTATAAGAGATAGATAGACAGGATTAGAATTAAGGGAATGGGTGATATAGATTGAAGAAGCAAGAGAAAATAACAGAGTTATAGGGAAGCATATATAAACATGGAGAGAAAGAGACACACTGAGTAATTAAGAGAGATAGATAGATAGAGGATTCGAATTAAGGGAATGGGTGATATAGATTGATAATGAAAAAAAATAAAATAACACAGAGTTATATGGAAACATATAAACATGGAGAGAGAAAGAGAAACATAGAGACAGAGTGATTGAGAGAGATAAACTGATAGAAGATTAGAATTAAGGGAATGGGCGACATAGATTGATAAAGCAAAAGAGAAAATAACGCAGTTTTAGGGAAATATAAATAAACATGGAGAGAAAGAGCAACATAGAGAGACAGAGTAATTAAGAGAAATAGATAAATAGAGGATTAGAATTAAAGAAATGGATGATAATGATTGATAAAGCAAAAGAGAAAATAACGCAGAGTTTTAGGGAAATATAAATAAACATGGAGAGAAAGAGAAACATAGAGAGACGGACAGTGATTGAGAGAGATAGATAGATAGAGGATTATAATTAAGGGAAGGGACAATAAAGATTGAAGAGGTAAAAGAGTAAAGAACGCACACACTTATGGGGAAACATAAATATATATGAAGAGAGATAAAGAAACAGAAACGGGAGAGAATAATTGTGAAAATGAAAGAAGAGTAAAGACTGAAGTAAAAAAAACAATAAGAACATATACTTATAGGGAATCATCAATAATTAAACATGGAGAGAAAGAGAAACGGAGAGAGAGAAATATGAAGAGAGTAAAATAATCAGAAACTGAGACAGGGATGGATGGGAAGGAGAAAAAAAATTAGTGAAAATGAAAGAAGAGTGAAGACTGGAGGACTGAAAAAAGAAAAACAACATGCACTTATAGGGAAATATAAATAATTAAACATGAAGAGAGAGAGAGAGAGAGAGAGAGAGAGAGAGAGAGAGAGAGAGAGAGAGAGAGAGAGAGAGAGACAAGATGAATGGAAAGAAGAGGAAAATCTTTTAAATGAAAGAAGAGGAAGAGGAAGAGGAGATATCCGAGATGACCTAATCTAAAGAGGACCCACCCAAATTATCTGCACTTTTAACCACCTACTCAAATCTACCTTGATATGTAGGGACAGTTTTTCCCGCTCCCTGACTAAAGGGTAAACATACTAATTTCGCCATTTTTATTCCTTTTAAAGAAATGCAACGGAGCAAATTTGGTTTGGAGAGAGAGAGAGAGAGAGAGAGAGAGAGAGAGAGAGAGAGAGAGAGAGGGGGGGGGAGATAGAGAGAGTGAGAGAGAGAACTGCCAATGCATACAAGTAAAATGAGAGAGAGAGAGAGAGAGAGAGAGAGAGAGAGAGAGAGAGAGAGAGAGAGAGAGAGAGGAGAGAGAGAACTGCCATTGCATACAAGTAAAAGGAGAGAGAG
>NC_090769.1:25470078-25480078 GCF_036898095.1 Palaemon carinicauda
AGAGGAAGAGAAGAGAGATAGAGGAAGAGAAGAGAGGGATAGAGAGGATGATAAGGAGATAATACGATTATGAGAGATAAACAGGATTAGAATTAAGAGAATGGGTGATATAGATTGAAGAAGGGAGATAGAGGAAGAGAGAGAGAGAGGGATAGAGAGGATTATGATAAGGAGAGAATACGATTATGAGAGATAGATAGTCAGGATTAGAATTAAGGGAATGGGTGATACAGATTGAAGAAGCAAGAGAAAATAACGCAGAGTT
Organism: Palaemon carinicauda; assembly: GCF_036898095.1. NCBI lineage: Eukaryota > Metazoa > Arthropoda > Malacostraca > Decapoda > Palaemonidae > Palaemon > Palaemon carinicauda. Next base: position 25,470,344 of record NC_090769.1, read on the forward strand.
TTAGGGAAATATATATAAACGTGAAATAGAGGAAGAGAAGAGAGGGATAGAGAGGATTATGATAAGGATAGAATACGATTATAAGAGATAGATAGACAGGATTAGAATTAAGGGAATGGGTGATATAGATTGAAGAAGCAAGAGAAAATAACAGAGTTATAGGGAAGCATATATAAACATGGAGAGAAAGAGACACACTGAGTAATTAAGAGAGATAGATAGATAGAGGATTCGAATTAAGGGAATGGGTGATATAGATTGATAATGAAAAAAAATAAAATAACACAGAGTTATATGGAAACATATAAACATGGAGAGAGAAAGAGAAACATAGAGACAGAGTGATTGAGAGAGATAAACTGATAGAAGATTAGAATTAAGGGAATGGGCGACATAGATTGATAAAGCAAAAGAGAAAATAACGCAGTTTTAGGGAAATATAAATAAACATGGAGAGAAAGAGCAACATAGAGAGACAGAGTAATTAAGAGAAATAGATAAATAGAGGATTAGAATTAAAGAAATGGATGATAATGATTGATAAAGCAAAAGAGAAAATAACGCAGAGTTTTAGGGAAATATAAATAAACATGGAGAGAAAGAGAAACATAGAGAGACGGACAGTGATTGAGAGAGATAGATAGATAGAGGATTATAATTAAGGGAAGGGACAATAAAGATTGAAGAGGTAAAAGAGTAAAGAACGCACACACTTATGGGGAAACATAAATATATATGAAGAGAGATAAAGAAACAGAAACGGGAGAGAATAATTGTGAAAATGAAAGAAGAGTAAAGACTGAAGTAAAAAAAACAATAAGAACATATACTTATAGGGAATCATCAATAATTAAACATGGAGAGAAAGAGAAACGGAGAGAGAGAAATATGAAGAGAGTAAAATAATCAGAAACTGAGACAGGGATGGATGGGAAGGAGAAAAAAAATTAGTGAAAATGAAAGAAGAGTGAAGACTGGAGGACTGAAAAAAGAAAACAACATGCACTTATAGGGAAATATAAATAATTAAACATGAAGAGAGAGAGAGAGAGAGAGAGAGAGAGAGAGAGAGAGAGAGAGAGACAAGATGAATGGAAAGAAGAGGAAAATCTTTTAAATGAAAGAAGAGGAAGAGGAAGAGGAGATATCCGAGATGACCTAATCTAAAGAGGACCCACCCAAATTATCTGCACTTTTAACCACCTACTCAAATCTACCTTGATATGTAGGGACAGTTTTTCCCGCTCCCTGACTAAAGGGTAAACATACTAATTTCGCCATTTTTATTCCTTTTAAAGAAATGCAACGGAGCAAATTTGGTTTGGAGAGAGAGAGAGAGAGAGAGAGAGAGAGAGAGAGAGAGAGAGGGGGGGGGAGATAGAGAGAGTGAGAGAGAGAACTGCCAATGCATACAAGTAAAATGAGAGAGAGAGAGAGAGAGAGAGAGAGAGAGAGAGAGAGAACTGCCATTGCATACAAGTAAAAGGAGAGAGAGAGAGAGAGAGAGAGAGAGAGACTGCCATTGCATACAAGTAAAATGAAAGACCAGGGGAGAGAGAGAGAGAGAGAGAGAGAGAGAGAGAACTGCCATTGCATACAAGTAAAATGAAGGACTAGGGGAGAGAGAGAGAGAGAGAGAGAGAGAGAGAGAGAGAGCTGCCATTGCATACAAGTAAAATGAAAGACCAGGGGAGAGAGAGAGAGAGAGAGAGAGAGAGAGAGAGAACTGCCATTTCTACAAGTAAAATGAAAGACCAGGAGAGAGAGAGAGAGAGAGAGAGAGAGAGAGAGAGAGAGCTGCCATTGCATACAAGTAAAATGAAAGACCAGGAGAGAGAGAGAGAGAGAGAGAGAGAGAGAGAGCTGCCAATGCATACAAGTAAAATGAAAGACCAGGAGAGAGAGAGAGAGAGAGAGAGAGAGAGAGAGGGGAGAGAGAGAGAGAGAGAGAGAGAGAGAACTGCCATTACATACAAGTAAAATGAAAGACTAGGAGAGAGAGAGAGAGAGAGAGAGAGAGAGAGAGAGAGAGAGAGAGAGAACTACCAATGCATACTATTAAAATGAAAGACCAAGAGAGAGAGAGAGAGAGAGAGAGAGAGAGAGAGAACTGCCATTGCATACAAGTAAAATGAAAGACCAGGAGAGAGAGAGAGAGAGAGAGAGAGAGAGAGAGAGAGAGCTGCCAATGCATACAAGTAAAATGAAAGACCAAGAGAGAGAGAGAGAGAGAGAGAGAGAGAGAACTGCCATTACATACAAGTAAAATGAAAGACCAGGAGAGAGAGAGAGAGAGAGAGAGAGAGAGAACTGCCATTGCATACAAGTAAAATGAAAGACCAGGGGGGAGAGAGAGAGAGAGAGAGAGAGAGAGAGAGAGAGAGAACTGCCATTGCATACAAGTAAAATGAAAGACAAGGAGAGAGAGAGAGAGAGAGAGAGAGAGAGAGAGAGAGAACTGCCATTGCATATAGGTAAAATGAAAGACCAGGAGAGAGAGAGAGAGAGAGAGAGAGAGAGAGAGAGAGAGAGAGAACTACCAATGCATACTATTAAAATGAAAGACCAAGAGAGAGAGAGAGAGAGAGAGAGAGAGAGAGAGAGAGAACTGCCATTGGATAAAAGTAAAATGAAAGACCAGGAGAGAGAGAGAGAGAACAGCCATTACATACAAGTAAAATGAAAGACTAGGATAGAGAGAGAGAGAGAGAAAGAGAGAGAGAGAGAGAGAGATACTTTATGGGGTTGCATTTTATTTTCAATGATAAGTATTTGCATTTTGTTACTTATAATATAAACATATATTTATGGATGCATTTAGCTTATTATCAATAAATATTAGACCGTTTTATACCTCCTCCAACGAAGTTAGAAGGAGGTTGTATTTTCGCCCCTATTTATGTACTGTATGTAATTTGTGTGTGTGTGTGTGTGTGGTGTGTGTGTATGTTTGTTTTTTAACAGTTTCCTGCCCACAATTTTAATCGTAATGAACCTTGCAGGGATTAACTGTTATGTAAAAAGATGGAAATTATTAAATTTTGGATTGATTGATTGATTTAAAGTTTTCTGGCATCCTGACATCTAAGGTCATTGACGCGTTCAAATTTTGAAAGGTCATCATCAAAGGTCAAGGTCCGGTTAAGTAAAATGTCCAATTCACGTAATCAGCCATAAGTTTGGAGATTGTTGTCACAGAGACTTCAAACTTGGTTCATATTTGTGAATGAAAATCCTCGCCAATTAATACTTGTTAAGGTCGAAGGTCAAGGTCAAGGTCGAGGAAAATGGTCGAGAATTAAGCTGCCGCGGCGGAGGTCTGTGCTTTACTGTGTGCCCCTCTATAGTTAATTCTTTTTAGTGAGGCAGATTTGCACCGACTCGCAGGGGTGCACTTTTAGCTCGGAAATGTTTCCTGATCGCTGATTGGTTGGCCAAGATAATTCTAACCAATTAGCGATCAGGAAACTTTTCCCAGCTAAAAGGGCACCGCTGCGAGTCAGTGCAAATGCACCTCATTACAAAAAACTGAGTATAGTTTATATTGTGTTGTTCGCTCCATCGTTTGCATGTAGTACATAACATCTATATAAAGAAGTCATTGTATGGCTAGATGTATTCTACATTACTACATTCAAAACAAAACCTTCTGGAAGAGTTTTAAACGTTATAGATGCATTCTAAGCAATGATCTTTCTGGAATTTTAGTCTTTTGTAAACGTTTTAGTGTATCTCTGCGTGGGTTTTTGTGCTTGTAATACAAGAGAAATTAATGGTTTATAATTCAGTCATTAATGATTTTACCATGGCATTTAAAATCCAAAGTACAATTCGCAACCTTACCTCAGGGAATTTTGTAAAAAAAAAAAAAAAAAAATTCAATTTCAGTTATTCATACTATTCACTTACTAACCTTTTGTCGTCCTACATCAAATTCTTATATATAAACGCATGCAAATGTGATAGAGTGTACATTAAGGTTTAATTTGATTGTTAACAAGTGTAGCACAGAAGAGACCCATAGGATAATGTCTGAAACGGTTGTCACCCGTAGAAATGAAACGGGACAACATAGAAGAAATTATCATCCTTACTTTCGTCCTTACCTTGAACAAAATGAGCTTTTACACACACACACACACACACACACACACACACACACACACACACACACATATATATATATATATATATATATAGATAGATAGATAGTTAGATATGTGTGTGTATATATACGTGTGTGATACATTACATATACTATTTTCACTTTTGGGAGAAGCTTACTCACCTCATCTCACATCTCGTGTCTTTTACTGCCATCGTTGCTACCCACCAACACCAATTAACTACCAGGAACAGGAATATGTATATATATATATATATATATATATATATATATATATATATATATATATATATATATATACACACCGATAATTAATTCACCAGAGGCATGATGGGTTATAACAAGACCCCACTTAAATTGGTTTGTCTTTGTAGAGAGCACATCCGAGCTCTACTTGCCAGTCTCCTTCCCAGGAGACGCCTAACCAACTCCTAACTTATGTCATTATTATTATTATTATTATTATTATTATTATTATTATTATTACTTGCCAAGCTACAACACTAGTTGGAAAAGCAGGATGCTATAAGCCAAAAAGCTCCAACAAGGAAAAAAGAAACCCAGTGAGGAAAGGAAGTAAGGGATAGAATAGTGTACCTGAGTGTACCCTCAAGCAAGAGAACTCTAACCCAAGACTATGGAAGACCATGGAACAGAGGATATGGCACTACTCAAGACTAGAGAACAATGGTTTAATTTTGGAGTGTCCTTCTAGAAGGACTGCTTACCATTAGCTAGGTCGTGGCTGGTCAACATTTAGGATTAAAGCTGACTTACGAGTTAATTAGCTCTGTTGATTAATAAACCTAAGAATCACAAACTTCCACCTACACTTTCTGGGATACATTGATTGAAATCACGTGTGCTTGCGATATATGTTTATTTAAAATAACCACGTGTTGCAAACTCACGATTCAGCTATCATGGTGGAGATGGGTTTATTTCAAGTCTATGAATAGATTCCTGAATTCGACAGGAATATGTACGGGGACTTGTCATAAACTTTTTATCTCTCTTGATAGCTCAGTCGGTAGAGTCACTGGAGGCATGGTTTCCAGCCGAACAGGTAGGGGTTCGAATCTCCACCAGGCCAGAAGTTGTTACCATAAAATGAATTCCAAGTGGATATATATTCCCAAGATAGAATTCGGTATTAAATGCCATTCGTGGGTGACATTTATAATTACAAATACTGTACATTTCCTTTTTAAATCCTCGCTCTCTCCCGTACTGATAATAGAAAAACTCGTTTAAGCCTGCCATCGCATGTTCAATATTGTTTGAATTTTTGTGACATTCTCGCTCTCAACTGTTTGTATATAAGCTCGTTATCTGTTGAATAAAACCTACTTATATTCACCTCGCCTCTCTGTCAGCACCTAAGACCAAAGTTGCCACAAGATAATGAGAATAAGTTAGATATATCCTCGCTCTCTCCGTACTGATAATAGAAAAACCCGTCTAAGCCTGCCATCGCATGTTCAATATTGTTAGAATTTTTGTGACATTCTCGCTCTCAACTGTTTGTATATAAGCTCGTTATTTGTTGAATAAAACCTACTTATATTCACCTCGCCTCTCTGTCACCACCTAAGACCAAAGTTGCCTCAAGATAATGAAAATAAGTTGGATTACTCCTCTTTGTTTAAGTGTAATTTATACCGGAAATTAAAATATAATCATACGATACTCTATTAAATCATACCTACTAAACTGACGATTTAAAGAGGATGATTTAAGAATTTAAGATAAAAAAAAAATTTGTTTAAAAAAAAAGATGAATATCCATCACCTTACATTTACCTAGATATAGGAAGATGGATTACTAAGAATAAAACAATCCAAAAAAATAATCCTTTGTTTTAACCTAATAGTAAGATTAATCCGAAGAGTAATCGTGAAAGAAAAATGCAAGGAAATTAAGAAGGAGAGCCAAAGGCTCCGGAATTAACGAAGATTAGTGTCCGACTTATTATATCGAATTATGTAGAACCTTTACGTTGTTACTGTTTTTAGAATGATTTATTGTTAATTTGTTCACATCATTTATTTATTTCCTTATTTCCTTTCCTCACTGGGCTATTTTTCCTGTTGGAGTGGCTTATAGCATCTTACTTTTCCAACTAGGGTTGTAGTTTGGCTTATAATAATAATAATAATAATAATAATAATAATAATAATAATAATAATAATAATAATAGTAGTAGTAATTTATTTATTTCCTTATTTCCTTTCCTCACTGGGCTATTTTTCCCTAATGGAGCCCTAGGGCTTATAGCATCTTGCTTTTTCCAATAGGGCTGTAGCTTGGCTTATAATAATGATAATAATAATAATAATAATAGTAATTTATTTATTTACTGATTTCCTTTCCTCACTGGGCTATTTTTCCTGTTGGAGCGGCTTATAGCATCTTTCTTTTCCAATCAGGGTTGTAGTTTGGCTCATAATAATGATAATAATAATTATAATAATAATAATAATAATAATAATTTATTTATTTCCTTATTTCCTTTCCTCACTGGGCTATTTTTCCCTGTTGGAGCCCTTGGGCTTATAGCATCTTGCTTTTCCAACTAGGGTTGTAGCTTGACTTATAATAATAATAATAATAATAATAATAATAATAATAATAATAGTATCAAAGTTAATTTCTTACAGAAATAAAAATATTAGGTTCTTCAACCTAACATTAAAAGTTTAAAGGCCGCTCTTGAATGGCAGGAGTAAGGGACAGTGACATTGCCCTATCAAACAGGCTGATGCCCTAGAGACTGACAATATATACATATGATCAACGCACAAACACCCTCTCCACCCAAGCTAGGACCAAGGAGGGCCAGGCCATGGCTAAGCTATGCTAAAACACTAGTTGAAAGAGCAGAATACTATAAGCCCAAAGGCTCACACTTGGAAAAGAAGCCCAAGCAAGAGAAGTAATAAATGATTAAAATTAAACATTTCAAGAACAGTAAAATTAAAATAGATCTTTTATATATAAACTATAAAAGCTTCAAAAAGATTATGGTAAAGAGGCTATGGCACTACCCAAGACTAGAGTACAATGGTTTGATTTTGGAGTCTCCTTAGCCTAGAAGAGCTGCTTACCATAACTGATGAGTCTCTTCTACCCTTACCAACAGGAAAGTACCCACTGCAGTAGTTAACACCTTGAGCAAAGAAGAATTATTTGGTGATCTCAGTGTTGTCAGGTGTATAAGGACAAAGGAGTATGTGGAAAGAATCGGCCAGACTATTCAGTGTATATGTAGGCTCCAACAAAATGAGCCGTAACCAGAGAGGGGGATCCAATGTAGTACTGTCTAGCCAGTCAAATGACCCAATAACTCTCAAGTGGTACTATCTCAACGGGTGGCTGTTGCCCGAAGCAACCTACTAGAGTAACAACTTTTTGGACAGGGTTATCAAGCAGTATAATCTCATGAACAGACAACCATTGGTTGTGAACGAAATGTTATTCTTTTATCAATTTTCATCTTATTATTGATGATTGATTAACGATTCGTAACTTTATACGGACAAACAGTGATACCAGGCCACAATAGCTAGTGAAAATTAAGGTTGATGACGTCAGAAGCGGGGAAAACTGAAGGCAGGGATCTGGCAACACTGTATGATCCCAGATCCCTATCTGTGGTTTCCCCGCTTCTGACGTCATTAACCCCCATTCTTACTAACTATTGTGGTCTGGTATCACTGTTTGCCCGCCGGGCATGCACGATCGTGTGGACAGGGCTTTAGGGAAAAGGATCCCAACGGCAAAAAAGATAATTCTGAGAAATGCATAACGTTATTATATGTGATTCTTTAAATCTTGTACAATTTCACCAATTGAAAAAACTTAAAGGCCACCGTTATTATATGTGATTCTTTAAGTCTTGTACAATTTCACCAAATGAAAAACCAAAGGCCACCGTTATTATATGTGATTCTTTAAATCTTGTACAATTTCACCAAATGAAAAACCTAAGGCCACCGTTATTATATGTGATTCTTTAAATCTTGTACAATTTCACCAAATGAAAAACCTAAGGCCACCGTTATTATATGTGATTCTTTAAATCTTGTACAATTTCACCAAATGAAAAAACTTAAGGCCACCACTACCGGAAACTTGAAAGGAAAAAATGTAAAGTCCGGCGTCTGACATAGGCCTAGGTGCCTCGAGGGACGTGCCATCTCTAATAGGCCTCTGTGTAGGCCTCTGCGCCACTGGAAACGATAGACACGATGGCGGATCATATGGAAAATATGCCTATGTGATCTGGCCTGTGGACAAATCTTCGGAAATAATCCTTTAATGATTTGAATACTCTACCGATGAAGCCTAACGATGTTAGCTTAGGCCTCTGGAGCATTTTACAATGTTACCATAGGCCTTGGCAACTTTTCTGGGAGCTACAGGTTAGCTCGAAGTAATTGCATTATTATAGGTTCTTAGGCAGAAGGACATACAAATAAGGAAAGGAAAAATCACGAATTATCAACCTAATATATATCTAGCAGTTAAACTGATATTCTGTATATTGAATTGATTTACTTAAATGAGTCTGCTATAGTTCACAAATGCTAGAGTAGAAAAGTTGCATCCAAACAAATAGCTGCGTTTTCATAGTTTATATAAGAAATATCTATTTTCATATAATTTTTCTTAAAAATCTTTATTTTTCCCTGTTTCCTTTCCCCACTGGGCTACTTTCCCTGTTGGGGCCCCTGGGCTCATAGCATCCTGCTTTTCCAACAAGGGTTGTAGCTTAGCAATTAGTAGTAATAATAATAATAATAATAATAATAATAATAATAATAATAATAATATTGATTTTAATGTTATTGTTCTTAAAAAATTTCGATTTTCCTTGTTTCATTTCCTCACTGGACTACTTTCCCTGTTGGGGCCCCTGGGCTTACAGCATCCTGCTTTTCCCACTAAGGTTGTAGCTTAGCAAGTAATAATAATCATAATAATAATAATAATAATAATAATAATAATATTTATTTTAATGTTATTGTTCTTAAATTTGTTTGCCCTTGTTTCCTTTCATCACTGGGCTACTTTCTCTGTTGGGGGCCCAGGGCTGATAGCAACCTCCTTTTCCCACTAGGGTTGTAGATTAGCAAATAATAATAATAATAATAATAATAATAATAATAATAATATGTCTCTTTTTAATCGAAATAAAGCCTTTCAAGCTTTAAAGTTTAAAGACCACCCATGAATGGCAGAGGCAATGCCCTAATTAGCAGGACAATGCCTTAGAGACTGACCATATATACATATGATCAGCTGTTGATGACTCAGCAGGTAGACCTATAGGCTTCCCAAAACTCCACATCCATAGCTCACAGGGATGATAAGCTTGTAGACACTACAAGAAACTATCGAACATAAACTGTACACAAACCCCATCTGGCGATCGCCAGACAGCGACGTTTCTAATAAGCCACCACAAACCTAGATTGACTACTATTCAACATGCATATTTTATCAGTAACTAGAGGACCACTCAGTAGAATGCAGACTTCCACCACGGCAGCTAATTTCTCAACCTTGACCTTAACATGTATTAATTGGCGTGGATTTTCATATA
>NC_090769.1:25492578-25505078 GCF_036898095.1 Palaemon carinicauda
CTCTCTCTCTCTCTCTCTCCAACCTAGTACGTAACATCCACATCTCTCTCCTTACTAACCAAAAAAGTAACATCTCTCTCTCTCTCTCTCTCTCTCTCTCTCTCTCTCTTATAAAGCAGCATCAGTTGAATCCTCAGCTGAAATCACAATAACCGTTTTTAAAAGTTATTCATTTAAGAAGACACAAAGAATTTGTAGCTTAATCAAAAAGACCAAAGGAAAAAATACTGGATGTCTGAATCATATCATAAAGGGATAATAATGGCACTGTCTTTAAAGCTATTCAAAAGTTAAAAAAAAAATACGTTTAAATGATCTCCATTGTATTATTAACATTTATAGCTAACCTAGATGTATTGTAACTTTCGAAAAAATGGAAGCAAATTTCATAATTTTTAAATTTCTATACTGTTATGTTAGGAATATTACTCAGCGTTTTCTTTTTTAGTCTCCCTTTAAATCATTTTTCATATCCCTCAATTGCACACATAACATTTATAGCTCATAAATAGTTTAATAGCAACATAGATTCACTTTCTCTGACGCTTTTATTTACCAACTTTGGTCGACATAATTTCCTATGGATTATAATCACCAATTATTGTGAATTCAACTTTAGTCGACCTAATTTCCTATGGATTATAATCACCAATTATTCTGAATTCAACTTTAGTCGACCTAATTTCCTATGGATTATAATCACCAATTATTGTGAATTCAACTTTGGTCGACATAATTTCCTATGGATCATAATCACCAATTATTCTGAATTCAACTTTAGTCGACCTAATTGCCTATGGATTATAGTCACCAATTATTCTGAATTCAACTTTAGTCGACCTAATTGCCTATGGATTATAGTCACCAATTATTGTGAATTCGACTTTGGTCGACCTAATTTCCTATGGATTATAGTCACCAATTATTGTGAATTCGACTTTGGTCGACCTAATTTCCTATGGATTATAGTCACCAATTATTGTGAATTCGACTTTGGTCGACCTAATTTCCTATGGATTATAGTCACCAATTATTGTGAATTCGACTTTGGTCGACCTAATTTCCTATGGATTATAGTCACCAATTATTGTGAATTCGACTTTGGTCGACCTAATTTCCTATGGATTATAGTCACCAATTATTGTGAATTCAACTTTGGTCGACCTAATTTCCTATGGATTATAATCACCAATTAATTCAATCACCAATTATTGTGAATTCAACTTTAGTCGACCTAATTTCCTATGGATTATAATCACCAATTATTCTGAATTCAACTTTAGTCGACCTAATTTCCTATGGATTATAATCACCAATTATTCTGAATTCAACTTTGGTCGACCTAATTTCCTATGGATTATAATCACCAATTAATTCAATCACCAATTATTGTGAATTCAACTTTAGTCGACCTAATTTCCTATGGATTATAATCACCAATTATTCTGAATTCAACTTTAGTCGACCTAATTTCCTATGGATTATAATCACCAATTATTCTTAATTCATTTCACCAAATACGTAAGTCAGATCAGCCAGGAAAACAATCCATCTTTCTGTTGTCATCTGAACTTATGAATAATTAGAAAAACGTAAATTTTATACAAACGTATATGCTAATATAGATACCCTTTCCCCTTCACGCTTTTCAGTTTCTTTCGTCGCTGCAACCTCACCATCCTTGTGAGCTAAGGATGGGGTGTTAGGGGGAGCCTATAGGTCTACCTTCTGATTCCTCAGCAGCCATTGCCTGGCCCTCCTTGGTCCTAGTTTGTATGGAAAGTAGGCGTGGGTGCTGATCATATGTATATATGGTCAGTCTCCAGGTCATTGTCCTGCTTGATAGGGCAATGCCGCTGTCCCTTGCCTCTGCCATTCATGAGCGGCCTTTAAACCTTTAAAAAAAATTCTTTATTATTTTGGGGTTAGGGGGAGCCTATAGGTCTATCTGCTGAGAAATCAGCAGCCATTGCCTGGCCCTCCTTGGTCCTAGCTTGTATGGAAAGTGGGCTTGGGCGCTGATCATATGTACAGTATATGATAGAGCAATGTCAGTCCCTTGACTCTGCCATTCATGAGCAGCCTTTAAACCTTTGAAATTTTTTTTTCTTTATCATTTGGGGGTTTGGGGGACCCTATAGGTTTATCTGCTGATTCCCCAGCTGCCATTGCCTGGCCCTCCTTGGTCATAGCTTGTATGGATAGTGGGCTTGGGCGCTGATCATATGTGTATATGGTCAGTCTCTAGGGCATTGGCCTGCTTGATAGAACAATGTCACTGTCCCTTGCCTATGCCATTCATGAGCGGCCTTTAAACCTTTAAAATTATTTTTTTTTTCCTTTATCATTTTGGGGTTTGGGGGAGCCTATAAGTCTATCTGCTGAGAAATCAGCAGCCATTGCCTGGCCCTCCTTGGTCATAGCTTGTATGGAAAGTGGGCTTGGGAGCTGAACATATATATATATATATATATATATATACATAGTCAGTTTCTAGGGCTATGTCACTGTCCCTTGCCTCTGCCATTCATGAGCGGCCTTTAAGCCTTTAAAATTTTTTTATTTTTTTTTATTATTATGTCTGGATGAGAGTAACTAATACCCGGAGAAACAGTACAAGTGCAGCCTTCACTTGAAGCCTCCTTCTCATTACTTAGAGGGCTTTTATTCTTCTTCCTCATTTTCTTGAGGCTATACGATGTATAGAAACCTTTTTTTTTTCTTCTTGTTCATTTCATGCTATTCTATTATGGGGCTCCTGGCTCCCTCCCCACCATCTCTCTCTTTCTCTCTCTCTCTCTCTCTCTGTCTCTCTCTCTCTCTCTCTCTGTCTCTCTCTCTCTCTCATACATACACCATTTAGTAATAATTTTAAAACTTTTTTCCTCCACCTTCTTCAATTTTAGCTTGACTCTCTCTCTCTCTCTCTCTCTCTCTCTCTCTCTCTCTCATACACACACACTTTTGTGTAATAATTTTTAAACTATTTTTTATGCCTTCTTCCATTTTAGATTCTCTCTCTCTCTCTCTCTCTCTCTCTCTCTCTCTCTCTCTCTCATATACACACACACTATTGTGTAACAATTTGTAAACTATTTTTTATGCCTTCTTCCGTTTAAGATTGACTATCTCTCTCTCTCTCTCTCTCTCTCTCTCTCTCTCATACACACTACTTAGTAATAATTTTAAAACTATTTTCTTCCTTAACCTTCTTTAATTTTAGATTGACCATTTATTTATTCTCTCTCTCTCTCTCTCTCTCTCTCTCTCTCTCTCTCTCATACATATATAATAGTAATTAATAATTCTAAAACTAATTTTCTTTTCCTTCACCTTCTTCAATTTTAGATTGACTTGTCATTTACCTCTCTCTCTCTCTCTCTCTCTCTCTCTCTCTCTCTCAATAGTGTGAACCCAATAAGAGGATGCACTATAACGAATTGGAAAAAAATATAGAATAAGTTCATCATTCAACTTCCTCGATGATCGTTAAAAGTTAATCTTCAAGTTCGAAAAACCGACGGCGTTATATCTCTCTCTCTCTCTCTCTCTCTCTCTCTCTCTCTCTCTCTCTCTACTTATTAATAATTTTAAAAACATCTACTTTCCTTCATCTTCAGTTTTAAATTGACATTTCCCCCCCCCCCTCTCTCTCTCTCTCTCTCTCTCTCTCTCTCTCTCTCTCTCAAACACATACACAAACAAAAGAGAAATTCTGCCAAATACACTAAGAAGTTCGGCTGATAGTCAGTATCTGAGTGCACCCCATGGGCTAAACCTCAAAGTCCAGATGATCCAAAAATAACAATGAGAATTGATAACTAATAAGAAAAATCAACATATCTTGACCTTTGTGAGTAAATTTGGAAGATTTAAGTTCACCTACAAACGATGGATAGACATAGACGACATAATTATCATTGTTGTTATTATCATTATTACCAACCAATTTACAACCCTAGTTGTAATAGCAGGATGCTAGAATTCCTATGGCTACAACAGTGAAAATATCCCAGTGAGGAAAGGTAATAAGGGGATAACTAAGAAAATAATCTGCATATTTGAACTTCTGAAGTTCCACCGATTCAACTGCAACATTCGTATTATTATTATTATTATTATTATTATTATTATTATTAGCTAATCTACAATCTTAATTGGAAAAGCAGGATGCTATAAGCCCAAGGGCTCCAACAGGGAAAAATAGCCCATTGAGGAATGGAAATATGAAAATAAATAAACTACAAGAACATTAACATTAAAACCCAAAAAAGAGGCCAAACCAAAACCAGTAGCAACATTAAAACCAAAAAGAGGCCAAACCAAATGAACAGGAACACCACTAAACCCCAAAAAAGGTCATACCAAAAGAACAGTAACTACATTAAAAAAAAAAGGCCAAACCATAAGAACAGTAACAACATTAAAACCCCAAAAGAGGCCAAACCAAAATCAGTAACAATATTAAAACTCAAAAAGATACCAAACCAAAAAACCAGCAGCAACATTAAAACCCCCAAAAAGATGCCAAACCAAAAGAACAGTATCAACATTAAAACACAAAAAGAGATCAAACCAAAAGAACAGTAACAACATTAAAACCCCAAAAGAGGCCAAACCAAAATCAGTAACATTAAAAACCAAAAAGATACCAAACCAATAAAAACAGCAGCAACATTAAAACCCCAAAATAGAGGCCAAACCAAACCAAAAAACCCAGGATGGAAATAAACGTGGGTTCCATAACGTCAAGGCCAGCAGCTGCGGGGGAGAAATAACAAGACTCCCACTGGCCTCAAGAACACTCAAGATTCTATAGGCCGTGGAGCATAATTAGAAGTGCAGGGCTTTTTTCTTTATCTATTTTTTACGCAATTAAGACCGTAAAAAGACGAGAAAAAATTTTTCCATGGTTATGTTATGCCTTTTTTAGGGAGATTATTTTAAATCAATTAATAACTTGCCTACGACATTATGTAAAGAGAGAGGGTTGTGTCAGCCTACTGGAAGCGTCCCTGTTTAGCGGTCTGCTGGCCTGGGGTTCGAGACCTGGTCAAGCTCGATAGTTTCTTATGACAGCAACCTCACCATCTTTGTGAGCTAAGTATTGGGGGGAGGGGTTGAAGGAGCCCATAGGTTTACCTGCTGAGTCATCAACAGTTATTGTCTGGCCTTCCCTGTGCCTGCTTGGCAATCTGCTGGCCTAGGATTCGAGACCAGGTCAAACTAGATAGTTTCTTATGACTGCAACCTCACCATTTTTGTGAGCTAAGGGGGGGGGGGGCGGATTTGAAGGGGCCCATAGGTCTACTTGCTGACTCATCAGCAGCCATTGCCTGGCCCTCCCTGTCCCTGTTTGGCAATCTGCTGGCCTAGTATTCGAGACCAGGTCAAACTAGATAGTTTCTTATGACTGCAACCTCACCATCTTTGTGGGCTAAGGATGGGGGGGTGGGGTTTGAGGGAGCCCATAGGTCTACCTGCTGAGTCATCAACAGCCATTGTCTGGCCCTCCCTGTCCCTGTTTGGCAATCTGCTGGCCTGGGGTTCAAGACCTAACCAAGCTCTATAGTTTCTTATAGTGTCTACAACCTCACTATCCTTGTGAGCTAAGGATAGGGGTTAGAAGGAGCTCATAGGTCTACCTGCTGAGTCATCAGCAGCCATTGCCTTGCCTTGTGCGCCGATTATACCTATATATGGTCAGAGTCTAGGGCTTTATCCATGTCCCTTGCCTTTGCCATTCATGAGCAACCTTTATAAAACCATGATTTCACCTTTATGAAAATCTCTGTGACAATGGAAACAAAACGAAATATAGCAGTTTACGCTGAATATTTCCAAATGATCTTCCTTCCTCGACGTGTATATATATAATATATATATATATATATATATATATATATATATATATATATATAGTCATTTAAAAATGAAACCTTTGCTCTTGTGTACAGGTAAAGACTTTGTCTACCTATAAGGACATTTTTTTAGACCACTGCACTCATTACATCAGGAAGGCTTTAAGAAATAAAGGCTTGCGTCTACTTCAGGCATTTATATCGACAAAATTAACGAGCATAAAGCAATCATATGAAAGTTAATATTTTTCATACATTTACATTCCCATTAAAACCGCCCAATTTCAGCCCCGAAATACTCTTGGCTGGAAAGCAGAATCATGATAGATGAAGCTGTGTATTCTAATATCAGTTAATTTCAACATTCATACATACATAAAGACACTGCATTATTGGAACCCTAAACCTTCAAATCCTCTTGGCTGGAGAACAGAATCATGACAGATGAAGCTGTATTCTAATATCAATAAATTTCAGCCTACATACAGACACTGCATTATTGCAACCCTCAGCCCTAAGATCCTGTTGGCTAGAGAACAAAATCAATAAATGAAGCTGTGTATTCTAATATCAGTAAATTTCAACCTACATACAGACACTACATTATTGCAACAGGGTCAAGTACCACCTACTCAATACTTTGGCTGGAGAACAGAATCGTGATAGATAAAGCTATATATTCTAATCATATCAGTTAATTTCAACATACATACATATAGACATTGCCTTATTGCAACCCTAAGCCGTAAAATCTCTTGGCTGGAGGGCAGAATCGTGAAGGATAAATCTATGTATTCTAATCATATCAATTAATTTCAACATACATACATACAGACACTGCATTATTGAAACCCTAAGCCTAAGCCCTAAAATTCCTAAACATAAATATCAGTAAATTTCAGCCTACAGACACTACATTATTGCAACCCTAAGCCCTAATTCTCTTGGCTGGAGGGCAGAATCGTGATAGATAAAGCTTTGTATTCTAATATCAGTAAATTTCAACCTACATACAGACACTGCATTATTGCAATAAGGTCAAGTACCATCAACTCAACACTGACACCATTTGTATGGAATCCGTTGAGCAAGATCTCGTCAAAGTGGCGGGAGACTGCAGCATCTGGATTATCCTTTTGCGTCACCATAGCAGAGCCCTTGTATAGACAGAAGCCCTTCATGGTCCGAATTTGTTTACGCCAGATTTCTATTCATACGGTTAGTTGCGCACATTCCCACGACTGTAACACTTTACTCTTCTTTCTTTCTTGGTTTAGTTCATAAAATTAACATTAATCTTAAAGGCTGTTACGTGATATAATCTACTCAATTGATAGATTCTGAAACAGCCCCAGATTTAAATGATAGTCTCTAACCTGATGCTAGAATGTGTCACCCAAGTGCTTTTCAACAAATCAATTTGGGGCATTCCTCTTAAAGGCTGTTACGTGATATAATCTCCTCAATCAATAGATTCTGAATCAGCCTCAGATTTAAATCATAAGTCTTCAACCTGATGCGAAAAGGAGCACCCAAGTGCTTTTCATCAAATCACCTTGGGGCACTCCTCTTAGGGGTGCTACTCTAGAAAATCTACTCAATCAATAGATTCTGAATCAGGCTCAGATTTAAATGATAGTCTTCAACCTGATGCCAAAAGGTGTCACCCAAGTGCTTTTCAACAAATCAATTTGGGGCATTCCTCTTAAAGGCTGTTACGTGATATAATCTCCTCAATCAATAGATTCTGAATCAGCCTCAGATTTAAATCATAAGTCTTCAACCTGATGCGAAAAGGAGCACCCAAGTGCTTTTCATCAAATCACCTTGGGGCACTCCTCTTAGGGGTGCTACTCTAGAAAATCTACTCAATCAATAGATTCTGAATCAGGCTCAGATTTAAATGATAGTCTTCAACCTGATGCCAAAAGGTGTCACCCAAGTGCTTTTCAACAAATCAATTTGGGGGCATTCCTCTTAGGGCTGCTACTCTAGAAAATCTACTCAATCAATAGATTCTGAATCAGGCTCAGATTTAAATGATAGTCTTCAACCTGATGCCAAAAGGTGTCACCCAAGTGCTTTTCAACAAATCAATTTGGGGGCATTCCTCTTAGGGCTGCTACTCTAGAAAATCTACTCAATCAATAGATTCTGAATCAGTCTCGGATTTAAATCATAAGTCTTCAACCTGATGCTAGAAGGTGTCACCCAAGTGCTTTTCAACAAATCAATTTGGGGCATTCCTCTTAGGGCTGCTACTCTAGAAAATCTCCTCAATCAATAGATTCTGAATCAGCCTCAGATATAAATCATAAGTCTTCAACCTGATGCAAAAAGGTGTCACCCAAGTGCTTTTCATCAAATCACCTTGGGGCATTCCTCTTAGGGCTGCTACTCTAGAAATTCTACTCAATGAATAGATTCTGAATCAGCCCCATATTTAAATGATGGTATTCAACCTGATGCTAGAAGGTGTCACTCAACTACTTTTCAACAAATCATTTTCGGATGGTGCTTCTAGTCCTGGTAATGGCCATGTGACTTTCAGGTAGCTCTGGTGCTGGCGGTGAGAAGGTTACTTGACTTCGTTCATCCAACTCTAAAGGTTTAAAGTTTTAAAGGTCGCTCATGAATAGCAGAGGCAAGGGACAGTGACAGTGCCCTAGCAAGCACGGCAATGCCCTAGAGACTCACCATATACATATATGATCAGCGACCAAGCCCCCTCTCCACCCAAGCTAGGACCAAGCAGATAGACCTACAAGCTCCCCCAAACCCCCAAATCTTAGCTCACAAGGATGGTGAGGTTTCAGCACCCAAATGAACTAACGAGTTTGAGCCAGACTCAATCCCCAGTCAGGGACGTTACCGCATCGGCCACTACATCTACCGATGTATTGAACGTAGGCCTGTTATAGTAAGGTAAAGACCACAATGTTCTTCATAGCAGGGACTGGTCCAAAGGAAAATTAATGTATTGATAATAAAATTCTTATTATTTCACTTGACCACTTTCTCTCGAAGAGAATTCGATTACAAATTTTAATACTTAATCGGCTGTATGTTGACTTACTTGCTATTCACAAACTATTGTTGAGCCTATATGAGCAGCACAGCAAAAATGTGCCTTCAAAACGCCTTACATTTGCTGACAGCACAATTGCTGACAGCACAATTGCTAAAAGCACTATATGCTGAGAGCACTTTATTGGGACTGCTATAAGTATTACTATTTTAAATTCTATATGTTAGCTTTCCTTCCTTACCACTTCTTAAATGAAAATGTACTTATTTATGTGTGTACATGTGTGACAGTATTTCTGTTTCTGTGTGTATTCCTCCTGGGTTTGTATACATACGGCCCCAGTGCAAATATACAGAGACAGTTATATAACTTGATAAACCAAAGTAATTTAACTACATGTAAGCATTTCAGCGTGGTACTAAGGGTTCTAGTGGCCTAATGGAAACGTTTCTTGTAGTGACTGAGGCATCAGTAGCCATTGCCTGGCCCTCCTTGGTCTTAGTATGGGTGGAGAGAGAGCTTGGGCATTGATCTCATGTATAGATTTACAGTCTCTTGGGATTTGTCCTATGGCGTATTCACTGCCCCTAGCCTCTGCCATTCATGAGTAACCTTTAAACACGATTGATGAGGTTTAGTGTAATCGTAAGTTCCGAGATGTTAAATCAAGACAGTAGTTTTTCTTCATATTTAAGTCAAGATAAGTATAAACGTATATCATTCCAATCATACTTGTTTTTTTTTTTTCTTTTTTATATAAAGTTTCCCATGATCAATTTGTTATTTGTTTTCTACATACTTTCTCGTTGATGTAATTAGTAAGAAAATTTTATGGTTAAAACCATAGAGAAAATGAAGAAGCTAAGAGTCAGGTGTGTAACTTTCAAGTTAATGTAACTTGTTAGAAATTTTTATGGTTAAAACCATAGACAAAATGAAGAAGGTAAGAGTCAGGTGTGAAACCTTCTAGTTGATGTAACTTGTAAGAAAATTCCAAGGTTAAACTCAGGTGTAAAACTTTCCTGTTGATGTAAAATGTAAGAAAATTCTATGGTTAAAACCATACACAAAATGAAGAAGGTAAAAGTCAGGCAAGAAACTTTCTAGTTGATGTAACTTGCAAGAAAATTCTATGGTTATAACCATAGACAAAATGAAGGTAAGAGTCAGGTGTGAAACTTTCTAGTTCATGTAACTTGTAGGAAAATTCTATGTTTAAAACCATAGAGAAAATGAAGAAGGTAAGAATCAGGCAAGAAACTTTCTAGTTGATGTAACTTGCAAGAAAATTCTATGGTTAAAACCATAGACAAAATGAAGGTAAAGAGTCAGGTGTGAAAAACCTCTTTTTTCATGATTACGATCTAAAGCAGCCACAATCTTCCTTCGAAAGATAACGAAGAAGAAAAAGTAGAAGACACAGAAGATGAAGCCCGATAAGGTACCTTAAGCATTCCCTCTAATAGACGTCCTTATTTATGCTAGGTCAGCTTTTTCTTCGTCTCTTGCGTCAGACGTCAGGAAAAGACTGGCAGTAACTCTTCCCATAGGGTAATTCCCCTATCGTAATTGAATTAAGAATGATCCAGTGTCATATTAAGATATTTTTGCAAGCAAAAATAATCTCTGATAAAGGGAGTTGGCAATGATAGCCTGCTCGCAATTTTAAACTAATTCCTACTCCTTTAAGGGTGGACTCCATCTTCATTAAAAAAAATATATATATATATATATATATATATATATATATATATATATATATATATATATATATTATATATATATATATACATATATATACACATATACATATATATATATATATACATAAACACACACATATATATATATATATATATATATAAATATATATATATATATATATATATATATATATATATATACTGTATATATATATATATATATATATATATATATATATATATATATATATATATATATATATACATACATATATGTTTATTACTGGGCTTTCGGAAAATCTATTTCCATCATCAGAGTCTAAAATAGAATACATTGTATAAGTTAAAACATAGTATGATAAATACTTAAAACAGAAAATTTAAAATGAACACACTAAAACTTTATGAAATAAAATAAAATATTTATACTTTATTTCATAAAGTTTTAGTGTGTTCATTTTAAATTTTCTGTTATAAATATTTATCATACTATGTTTTAACTTATACAATATGTATATGTATATGTATATGTATATGTATATATATATATATATATATATATATATATATATATATATATATATGGCCTGACATAACTAAAGTAAAGTATCACACAGAATATATATATATATATATATATATATATATATATATATATATATATATATATATATATATATATATATATATGTGTGTGTGTATATATATGAAGGTACTAGCACAACAGCATATATTTTATATAAAAACCACTATACGAAATAACTCCTTTATCAAACCACTATATAAAATAACATCTATTAAGATACTTTATAAAATACTTCTCTAAATAATGCAGCACATAAATACAAAACTAGCCAATGCCTTAAAAGATCATTACTTAGTTTAGCAATGTACTAATGAGACTTTTCTACAGTGGGGCTTCACTTAAAAAAGATATTCAGGAAATAGCCTACAGCTAAAGATGACACAGAAGTGTAGTTGAAAAGAAGCATTATTCTTCATAAAAATGCCATAGACAATACTTTTTTTTTATCTAGTTGCAGCAGAGGTCACTAAGTTAACTTAGGTACCGTGGAATAATCCTTGCCTTGTGAGATACTGCAGGGAAGGAATGCACGAATAATAATAATAATAATAATAATAATAATAATAATAATAATTTACAGCAGAAGTCACCAAGTTTACTTAGGCACCACGGAACACACATTGCTTTGTGAGATACTGCAGAGAAGGAATGCACGAATAATAATAATAATAATAATATTATTATTGTTGTTATTGTCATTTTTATTATTATCATTATTGTTATTATTGTTATTATGAGCCAAGCTACAAACCTAATATTCAGATTTGGAATGATGTAATCTTTATTTCCAAAGTTACCAAGAAATAATTTTTTTTTTAGAAAGATTACATTTATATTATATATTTTCTTTCTTTTTCTCTACAAAAATTTCTATTGCAAATCGTTTCACTAAAGAACTTTAAATTTCTATTGCAAATCGTTTCACTAAAGAACTTTATATCTAATCTTCATTTACAAAAAGTTCAGGACAATAAAACGTAAACACAATGGACTACAGCACGGTCAAATACGATAAGATTCAGAACAATCATCACGAGTAACTGGAAACGCACTCTTGAGAGTGCAGACCTCCGCCACGGCAGCTTGCCTTTCCCAGAATCAATTTAGACCGTAGGCGTTTTTAGAGTCTGCGTGACAACCATATGCGAACTTGGGGTTAGGGTTATTATTATTATTATTATTATTATTATTATTAGCCAAGCTACAACCCTAGTTGGAAAAGCAAGATGCTATAAGCCCAAGGGCTCCAAAAGAAAAAAGTAGCCCAGTGAGGAAAGGAAATAAGGCTATAAATAAACGATGAGAACAAATAACAATAAATC
>NC_090769.1:25507578-25510078 GCF_036898095.1 Palaemon carinicauda
CATCTTGCTTTCCAACTAGGGTTGCAGCTTGGCTAGTAACAACAACAAAAACAACATCAATAACAACTACAACAACAAAAACAACATCAATAACAACTACAACAACAAAAACAACATCAATAACAACTACAACAACAACAACAACAACAACAGTAACAACAATAATAATAATAATAATAATAATAATAATAATAATAATAATAGTACTACGTACAGGATGGTTCCGTCTACATAGATCTAAATGCAAATGATGGTCAGAATTATGAAAAATCGTATGTAAAATGCATGAATATCTAACTGAATGACGTTGTCAGGGATTAACATACAGACCAGACAGGGAATTAAATAGATCCCAAGTTTTTGTTCAAAAAATTAAGATGAGTTAGTAGTTGAAGACCAGCAGAAGAACAATTCTAATAGCCAGGCCTTCTCCATCATGAGGCTCAATACTACGCAGTACTCTAGAAGTTTTATTCCAGCTGTTACCAAGTTGTGGAATGATCTTCCTAATCGGGTAGATGAATCAGTAGAACTTCAAAAGTTCAAAGTTGGAGCGAATGTTTTTTTGTTAACCAGGCTGACATGAGTCTTTTTATAGTTTATCTATGACATATTTGTTTTTGATGTTGTTAATAGTTTATATATGACATGTCTGTTTTGACGTTGTTACTTGTTTTAGAATGATTTATTGTTAATTTGTTCTCTTCATTTATTTATTTCCTTATTTCCTTTCCTCACAAGGCTATTTTTCCCTGTTGGAGCCCCTGGGCTTATAGTATCTTGCTTTTCCAACTAGGGTTGTAGCTTGGATAGCAATAATAATAATAAAAAGAAAAAAATGAAAAGATGAAAGAAATAAAAAAAAAATGAAATAGAATGATCAGCAATATATTTAAGATGTGATCAAAATGTTCATATTTTTGTGTAAGTAAAGAAGATACAGACCAGTTATTTTAATCAAGAATCCCTTCCCCCCCCCCAGATTTTTAAAGTTGTTGCATATAGTTAAAGATAGATTGCCAAGGAAAAGATGTTTATGTTAAGTAGCTACATCCTACTTTGAATTTTGTTGGATTTAACTTCGTGCCCCATAATTTGCACAAAGCACTAATTTTAGCTACATTCAGCAACCATAAAGTAGGTCTACACTCAGATGAAATTTATGCAAAGAGGGTACTATCATCTGCATATGCAACAAGCATGATATACATACATGTAAGTATGCATGCATGTATTATATATATATAATATATATATATACATATATATATAAATATATATATACATATATATATATACCTATATAATACGCGTATGTATACATTAATGGGTATAGGCCTAACCTACCTAACGCTATACACAAAGAACATGGTATTATATATACACTTGCGTGTTGCTAATTTACACAATTACTCTAACATCACAAAACACACACACACACACACACACACACACATATATATATATATATATATATATATATATATATATATATATATATATATATATATATAAATCCATTCCGGGCTGCTTCTGTGTTTTTTATAAGTGAATGTATAAGATCACTTGGACTGATATGGTAAAGCGAGAAAAGCACACGAGAGTTTCTGTCTTCGTTTTGAAACATTAAACACTGCGAATGGCAAAGGCTCCTCTACACACAGTTCCTGAGAGAGCTCGTGGGCAAAGCATAAGCCGAGAAACCACCGTATTCGGTTACAAACTTTAATTGCTTTGTGAGACATTGAGAACAAAGCTTAGTTTCGAATATGTTTAAGATTAACATTCTTTTATTTTTACCTTAAAACAACGTTGCATATATTAAATTAATCTAGTATCAGAATAATTCATTGGTGGTTAAAAAATGGAAAATTTACGCAATAAGAAATAAATTAAGAGAGATTACTCAAGTGCCATATGTGGATGAGATCATAATGAGGGGTAGATGTAGATGGTTTGGGCATGCTCTTCTCACTCCCCAAGACAGATTAGTTCACTAAACATACAGCTGGGCTCCACATGGCACCAGAAGGGTTGGAAAACCCCGGCCTATATGGCTGAGGACTATGAAGCGCGAAGTAGGAGATGATGAATGGAGAAGCACTCAAGATAGAGACAACTGGCGAAATCTAACGGAGGCCCTTTGTGTCAATAGGCGTGGGAGGAGATGATGATGATGAAGATACATTTCATTCAATTTTGTAATGGTAAATATACACGGAAGGTGAGAGGAAAGTTAAATTTTAGTGATGAGTCAGGAGCTGAAGACCAGACAGGAGAGCAATACTCGAAACACACAAGTGACATTGAAAGAATTCAAAACATTTCCTAAGGATAAAGTGATCACTGAAAAATCTTAAAATACTTTCTCAATAAGTCAATTTTCTTAGTACAATTGAAGAAAAACAAATGGAACAAATGTGCTTCTCAAAAGTAAATTTGCAATCAAGAATCACACATCGTATTTTAAATGTTATATAGAGTTAGAGAAACACTAATG
>NC_090769.1:25515078-25539311 GCF_036898095.1 Palaemon carinicauda
ACTTATTGTTGTTGCTAATTTTGAAGCTCGCTATTTTGGTTTTCCCAAATCAAGAGTAATTACTGGGCTAGTCCAAATTCAGTTAATTCACAATGTAAACGAAAAATTAGTACGTGTAGTTGTTTAGGAAGGTGTACCTTGATGCCTTTTTACATGAAAAAGTGGTAAATAACACTATCATCACCATCATCATACATTCATTATCATGCTTTCATTATCACTATCATGCATTTCATTAGTTCAAAATTTCAAAGAAAATTTTATTATGTGTAACTTACCAACTTGGCCGTTTATATTTGTTTTCATTGTTAGGTTATGGTAATTATTGATATTAATGAACTCGATTAAGCGCAGTGTTGAATGTTATTTATCGTTTCTATTTAGATATTGATAAGAAAATAATTAATGATGGCAAAATATTAAATATGTTGAAAACCGCATAAAACGCCATCGTAATATTTTTGTTTTCTAGATAATGTACATTGATATTTTGTTACAACTATTGATATATGTAGGCTACACTAGAGAAGAATCCTGAAGGTAGGAATCACACCATAGTAGCACCGTAATTCATAAATGTACAACTTGGAAATTCAGATTTTAAAGAAAATACTATTACTTGTAAGTATAGGCATTTTTTTTCCAATGCTATTGGCTTCTTTACTTGTGGACTCAAAAATGTGGGTTTAAAAGTTATTATTATTATTATTATTATTATTATTATTATTATTATTATTATTATTATTAGCTAAGCTACAACTCTAGTTAAAGTTTTTTATGGGAAATATTTATTTTAATGTTGTTACTGTTCTCAAAATATTTTATTTTTACCTGTTTTCCTTTCCTCACTGGGCTATTTTCCCGGTTGGGGCCCCTGGGCTTATAGCATCCTGCTTTTCCAACTAGTGTTGTTGCTTAGCAAGTAATAATAATAATAATATTAATAATAATAATGATAATAATAATAATAATAATAATAATAATAATAATAAAAGTAACTAGAGCTCCAACAGGGAAAATAGCTCAACGAGGAAAGGAAATAAGGAAATAAATAAACCATATGAGAAGTAATTGACAACTGATAAAATATTTAAAAAACAATAACAACATCAAGACAGGTATTTCATTTATAAACTAAAAAAAGAGAAGAGAGGAACCTAAGGTCAGTAACTATTGATTTTAAGCAACACGGATAAAATAGGTTTTGTAAGTGGCGTTGCAATGTGCAGGGTTTAGATGAGGGCGTGGCCAAAAGATTTAGTAGTTGTTGTTATTATTATTATTATTATTATTATTATTATTATTATTATTATTATTATTATTTGCTAAGTATAACCCTAGTTTGAAAAGCAGGATTCTATAAGTCCAGGGGCTACAACAGGGAAAATAGCCCAGCGAGGAAAGGAAACAAGGAAAAGCAGAATATTTTAAGAACATTAACAACTTTAAAATAAATATTTCCTATGTAAACTATAAAAACTTAGCGGAAGAGAAATAAGGTAAAATAAAAATAAATGATAGTAGTTATGATGTAGCAATGAGGAACGTGTATTAAGTAATGATAAATGATCTATCATTGAGTTCTGAAAATTACGAAGGCTTTATTTTCTCACAATTTGGTGTGGGTTGACTAGACTTAACATTGAACATTGTGGTGTATATAGAAAACTTGGTAATGAATATACAGTATAGCAGACTTGTCTATACGTACAGTATGTCTGTTAAAAAAAAACAGTAAACTGTTTATTTGGTTAGCAACCAGAAAAAAAGGTAATTTATGTAGACTGACTCTCTCTCTCTCTCTCTCTCTCTCTCTCTCTCTCTCTCTCTCTCTCTCTCTCTCTCTCTCTCTCTCTCTCAGACCCAACTCGGAGCTGATGAAGTGGAGTAACGGAAATGTGTCGTGTGCAATGTAGTACCGGTCACCTTTGGTTCAGAAAGGGTGGGAAGAACCAGCCTGGGTTAAGGATAGTACTAGGTAACATAAACTAGCCTTAGAAACATTGTTGTTTCTAGCAAACATTATTGTTTCTAACAAACATTATTGTTTCTAGCAAACTTTGCCTAGCTACTTATATTTAGTATTTTGTACAAATGGAGGCTTGGGTACCATTTTAATAGCAAGAGCTATCTATCCTCCCTACAGAAATATGTTAATAATGATGATAATTATGAAAATGCGTTAGTGGAAGTATTAATGCTATACGTTGCGAGAAAATTCAACTTATTAATATATATGTTTAAGAAAAATATCACAAATTCTTACATGGTAAGCTTTGTGTTTTTGAAAAGACGAATAATGACCATTTTCTTAAAGGAAAAAATCTTAGTTCGAAGATTGTCCATTATTTTTTCACCATCAGTTCTATTGGTCGAATTTTGAATAATAGATATATGTTGATAAAATTTTATGGTGATAAATGTAAAACATATTTTTTTTTTCAGTAATTACTTAAATATGTAACTTTCTATTTGTAAGTATGCATTTAAAATATATGAGCTTTGTTCAATAATCTCTAGTATAGAAATTTAAATATTATGAACTGATTGTAAAGTTTAACCACTGTAAAGGTTATCAATAAAAAAGTTATGTAGATAATACCGTTATAATAGTCTTTTAAATTCCGAAATCGTATAATGCATAAGTGTACATTGATCAATCAAAAAAAAAGAAGAGACTTTAACTATGGTAAGCAGCTCATATAGGAGTAGGACACTCCTAAATCAAACTATTTTGCTTTAGTTTTGGGTAGTGTCATAGCCTCTGTACCATGGCTTCCACTGTCTTGGATTAGAGTTCTCTTGCTTGAGGGTACACTCAGGTACTCTATTCTATCTGTTTCCTTTATTCCCTTTCCTCACTGGACAAGTTTCCTTGTTGGAACCTTTGGAGTTATAGCATCTTGTTTTTCCAACTAGGGCTTTAGCTTTAACGTTATCATTTACGAACAGATAAGGTTTTATTTATTTATTTATTTATTTATTTTTACGTTCGGGTAGAAAAGTGTTAAAGGTTATTGTCCTTCAAACTTGCTTAATTTTCTTGTTATTATAATAAAAATTAGTCGCATCATACAGAAAATCAACCATGACTCAAGACTTGAATTAATCCGAGTACTTTGCTGTTAACCTTAACATAGTGGGTTTGAGTATCGACATGATCAGCAAGGCTGTACTAGTCATTGCCACCCATACTAGGTTGGTTTGCTGTGACCGTTCAGACGAAAATCTCTCGCCATCACTGGCCTGCGTGGTGATGAAAACTGCATTGTTGTTGTTGTTGGTGTTGAAACCGACTGCTCAGTCTGCATTGTCTAACAACGTCTGTGTTTGGATTGAATAATATCATCTCCTACGCATATTAACGAAAAGGGCCTCGGTTAGAATTCGCCAGTCGCCTCTATCTTGAGCTTTTAATTCCACACTTCTCCATACATCATCATCTACTTCGCGCTTCATAGTCCTCAGCTCTAAGCCATGTAGGCCTGGGTCTTCCAACTCTTCTAGTGCCTTGTGGAGCCCAGATGGACGTTTGGTGAACTAATCTCTCTTGGGAGTGCGAAGAGCATGCCCAAACCATCTCCATCTACCCCTCATGAATAACAACTCCCGCCAATTTCGTATAGTTGTTTAGGTAAACCGTAGACTACTTGAAATAAACTAACAATTGAAACCTGACTTCTCAGTCTGGATTAACTCGCATAAAATCTACTCTATATAGGTAAGCTAAAAGCTAATTTGGAGGAAAGCCGAGAGTTGAACTAAGCCACCTCTTAACCTTATAGTGTGAGTGTGGAAATTTGTGTGACGGCAACACCGCATTTATTTTACTGTTACCGTATTTGAGGTTAGCCGTGTCGTCATATGCTTATTTCCTACTCCTTTCTGCTTTTTATATTGGTTTTAGGAAGGATAACTCTCTCTCTCTCTCTCTCTCTCTCTCTCTCTCTCTCTCTCTCTCTCTCTCTCTCTCTCTCTCTCTTTAAAAAGTCAACTAGATCGTTGTTCTTGCTATCTTGTTTTCCTCTGCCTATTAGATGAATTTAATTAATAATAATGATGAACTAATAGACTGATTTGCTGATGATTCATAGCCTAACTTTCCATATTTATTTATTTTTTAAATAAGCTGGAAATACGTATTTAAGAAAGATGGGATATTGGTTATGCTTATGCTCAAAGTTAACATATGCCTATCCGAGAGTTGTTGATAGTATAGGCCTTTAAATTTTTTCAGTGTTCTATGAGTGTTTAATGCATTTCTATATCACTGCAACATCGCAAAAGGTTTGGTATGTGGCTTGAATGTTTATCGATATGACATTTTATAGAGCTTATTCATATAGGTGAGCTGGATATCATGTGCTCTGAATCACAATTTTTTTTACAGATTATTTGATAATAAGAAAGTTTATTATACACACGCGCGCGCACGCACACACATACACATATATACACACACACACACCTATAAATTTATATATATGTGGGTATGTTTGTACTGTATATAATAAATATATGTATAGTTTACATTTATGCTTACATATACAAATATATACAGTACATAACGGTATATTTAAACATACCCATGTGCATACAGGCACATGTATATGTGTGTGTATGTATTAATATTGTCGTTGGCATAAGACCTATCATTTGTTATAACGGGATGTGTACTATCATAATCCAAAATTTATTTGTACCCTTGTTGTAAAGAAAGCTCCCTCTCTCTCTCTCTCTCTCTCTCTCTCTCTCTCTCTCTCTCTCTCTCTCTCTCTCTCTCTCCTAGAATTACTAGTACTATACTCATTTTCCTATGCTTTATCAGATGTTTTTTGCAACTCATTTAATTTTCATTATTATTATTATTAGGAGTAGTGGGAGTAGCCAGAGAGAGAGAGAGAGAGAGAGAGAGAGAGAGAGGGGGGGAACTAGTTTGTTCAGAGTACGAAGACTGTTCAGGTTGGGAGTGGTAAGGTCGTACCACTAGCAATGATGCAATATCATCCTCCGAATATGGATCTCATTTCCCATCCATATGCTATTTGGTAGTGTTTATATCTTTTCCGTATTTAATAAAGAAGCTACACAGTACATTGTGTGCCGATGTTTACAATTATAACAACGATGTATTTAAATTATGTGATGTATGGCAGGTTTCCTGAATTGCCAAGTTGCGCTGGTGGTGGTATAGTGGTTTGGCGGGAAGGCCCGAATTGGAGGGAAAATTTCACGTAGTGACAAAATTTCTCTTTATAAGATTTTAATGGAGATTGTCTTCTTATATGCCTATGTTGATGGCAGCAACATATTTATGGAGAGGAGTATTGTTGCAGTAGATCGAACTACGTTTTTAAGACATTAAAAGTCAAGCAGGTTTCCAAAAGTAGTTTATAGATGATCATACCGGGGTGACTGAATTATACAGTTCCACAGTTGGGTAGGCGCAACATTACCTAAAGCCACTGAATTCGACAGCTGATAGGGAACAGAAGTCGTTGTAGTATATGCTGTATAACTCATGCTGGTGCGAAAATGGCTTAGTTGACAAAACCGAGTTTCACTTTTATATTACAAATGACATGGACAAAAATTTTAAAAATTAATAAAAAGTAAATGCTACATAAATATTTAAGTATTCTATAGTCTCTCTCTCTCTCTCTCTCTCTCTCTCTCTCTCTCTCTCTCTCTCTCTAAATATATATATATATATATATATATATATATATATATATATATATATATATATATATATACATACATCTCTTTCTGTTTATATTGAAGGTTATATAGTTTATATATGAAAGAACTAATTTAATGTTACTGTTCTTAGTTTATTCATTTCCTTGTTTCCTTTACTCACAACTATTTTCCCCTGTCGGAACCCTTGGGCTTACGCATTTTAGTTTTCCAACTTTGGTTGTTGCTTTGCTTGTAATAATAATGATAATATAAAGAGAAGGGTGAGGAAGAGGGTTGTGTGTCTGTTGGTAGGGAGTCAGTTAGCTATCAAATTTTCGATACCTCACGGAAACACCAGAATCTGTCACCATCTTATTCCATCTTGCTGTCACCCCTTGAAACCGACTTCATGTTGCTGGCGCACTACAGCATACGTTTGATGGTCAGTTCTTCAACACTGGCTCCTGTCTTGCTATAGGCAAGGACTATAGACATTGGCTATAGGAAAGGCGTTCATAAACGAACGAACGGCTTCGACTTATAGTTTTGCTTGACTTTATTTCAAGGGCTGATTTTGTAGTCCTATACAGCAGGTGAACCCTACTCTCTACAGGACCTCCACAGTAACTTTATCATGTTCGTTAGAAACATTTTGAGTCGTGATTTTACAGTAGGCCTATTCACGTTTCGTAACTTACATATATTCTCTACGCTAAAAATATACGCCAAAGACCTATTGTAACATTTCTATGTAATCGTAAATGTGCAGCAAAGTCAAATTTTCAACTTTATCTCGATAACCAATTAATATTTATATTAAGGCCCCGCTAGACTTAAGATAAACCCTTTCAGTTACTGGTCCATAGCATTCAACGATCTCAATCAGAATCTGTTTACACTTTTTGACTTGGATCAATAAGCCGTTCTGGTTCTGGCTTTGTGGTCAGGCGAAAGTAACATCGCTGAATGTTTGTTATTATTATTATTATTATTATTATTATTATTAGCTAAGCTAAGCTTCAATCTTCGAGGGATATCACGCAGCTTGCAATATGTTTCAAGGATGTAGGATAATATCAACTACAAAATAATCCCGTCGAGTTTTTTTTTCTTTTTTTTTTCCTTTTTTTTGGTGGGGGAAGAAAATATCTATTACCCTACTCTTTGGAGTCACTTCGTCCCCCCCCCAGCTGTATTCACTTTTAAGCTTTCTACTTTTCTTCATCCCCACTTCGTTTCTTCCATCTGGCTGTCGAACCTATTAAAATTTGATATTATAACCCAAGTGTGGACCCCTCCCCCGTGAACCCTCGGTCCTGAATGACTCCCCCGGCCCGAACGCCGAGAGTGGGAGTAAGAGTTGGGTGCATGTGTGTGCATATCTATCTAAATATTTATTTACCCGTATTTTTCGGGTCGCGTACACTAGTATCGGAAATTTCACCTTGTAAAATGACAAGATGAGTTGGGAGTGTACCAACCGTGTGTCACCAATGTGACGGTGCAGAGAGAAGGTTGTGAACTCAAAGGCAGGATGCAATCAACTGAGTTAATTTATTATGGAACACTCTCCTTTATATACAAAACCTCAAGGCAACAGGAAATTACATGTTCAAGAAAATGACAATGTTACATAGGCGACACGCAGACATGTTTATTCTGGTTCTTTTTAGTGTGAGGGAAGAGCGAAGATACAAGCATAACATATACAAAAGGGATTATGTACAATTGTGTGACACACGGTTGGTACAGGAGTGATAGAAAATGAAGGCTATGAGATAAACCACTAAGGGAGGCCTATATCACGGTGTGAGACTAGAGCAGTGTTTCCCAATCTTTATTAGTTGCGACCCTGTCTGAAGGCGGGTTTACACGGTTCGACAGACAAGTGTTTGAAGCAGGATTTAAACTTTTAAAGTAATTACCTTACCTTAGCCTCCTGGCTAGTACAGTGGTAACGTGGTTGCCTCGCATTCGCGTGAGGTTAAGCTGTTTACTGGGGAGGCTACTGCTGTGGTAGGGCACCACAGTTGGGGGTTGGGCTTGCCCGGCTGACGTTCTGGTGAGCATCTATTCTGATGGAACTGGAACTGAAACCAGACACCTTTAACCTTTAACCTTTTAGTTTGAGGTAATTTGCATGATTTCAAGGTAATGATATTTGTAAGGTAATTTTGGTTTTGTGACTATCTTCAAATTTAAGGAAATTGGAAAAGTTTTAAGGTAATCTAAGGTAAAAGTTAGCAGCATCTTGGTAAGGGTTGAAGAGACTCTTAAGCTATGGTAAGCAGCTCTTCTAGGAGGACACCCCAAAATCAAACCATTGTTCTCTAGTCTTGGGTAGTGCCATAGCCTCTGTACCATGGTCTTCCACTGTCTTAGGTTAGAGTTCTCTTACTTGAGGGTACACTCGAGCACGCTATTCTATCTTGTTTTTCTTCCGCTTGTTTTGTGAAACCTTAGTTTAATTTGCCTGATTTCAAGGTAATGATATTTGTAAGGTAATTTCGGTTTTGCAACTATCTTCAAATTTAAGGAAATTGGGAAAGTTTTAAGGTAATCTAAGGTAAAAGTCAGCAGCATCTTGGTAATGGTAAAAGAGACTCTTTAGCTATGGTAAGCAACTCTTCTAGGAGAAGGACACTCCAAAATCAAACCATTGTTCTCTATTCTTGGGTAGTGCCATAGCCTCGGTACCATGGTCTTCCACTGTCTTGGGTTAGATTCTCTTGCTCGAGGGTACACTTGAGCACACTATTCTATCTTATTTTTCTTCCGCTTGTTTTGTTAAATTTTTATAGTATATATAGGAGATATTTATTTTAGTGTTACTCTTCTGAAAGTATTCTATTTTCCTTTTTTCCTTTCCTCACTGGGCTATTTTCCCTGTTGGAGCCTCTGGGCTTATAGCATCCTGCTTTTCCAACTTGGGTTGTAGCTTAGCTAATAATAATAATAATAATAATAATAATGATGATGATGATGATGATGATGATGATGATGATGATGATAATAATAATAATAATACTAATAATAATGGCCACATGCTCAAGTTTATACCCTGGTTTGAAGTGACGTTCGAACGTGTGAACGGGGGTATTTTGTTGTCGAACACGTTCGTCGAACGGTTCGAAGAAAGTCTGTTCTCGCCTGACTTTTGTGGGCGGGGTTTCATTGTCCACAAACCTTATCCATTTGTAACTCCACCTCTTCGAACGGTTTGGCAAGCAGGTTCGACAACCGGGTTCGACGAACCGTTCGATAGTGTAATCCCCGCTTGAATCTGGAGTAGCGACTTTCATTGTAATAATAAATCCAACCATATAGGTCAGAGGTTCCCAAATTTATTGTTCTTTTGTATCTCTCATTTTCATAAGTTTCTGTATACCAGTAAACTTAGGGATGAACAAAAACAGTGAAATTGATATTGTAATATAGTTTTATTATTTATTTTCAATGCAGATTACATCATGTATTGCGCAGTAATGGGTATTCTCTCATATTCAATGTACCCCTTGAGAAGTAAAAATGTACCACTGGGGGTACATGTACCAAAGGTTGTAACACCCTGATATAGGTGTATAGGTGTTTTATGTCCGCGCCTCTTATGTTACTGTGTGTCCAGTAGAATCTTTACCTTGTCCTACTTAGTTAAATCGGTTACATTGTTCAAAATTAAAATGTGAACAGCTGTGAATTATTAAGATATATTTTGGTAAGACCATCTGACGACCCTCGGATATATCCACGCGACCTTAATTTTGGTTGTAACCCTAATTTGGGTCGTGACCCTAATTTGAGTCGCGACCCTAGAGTTACGAACCACTGCTCTAGAGAAATCATGATAATAACGGCGACGAAAGATTTAACCTGGTAGGGGGGGGGAGAGGTTGTTAACTATAAGAAAATAACAGAATCAGGAAATACTGCTTTAAAGGAAAATGACAAAAAAATCGATGAAATTGATGGAGGTGAGGTGAATTGTAGGAAAATGTCAATTAAAATGGTAGTGAACATCAAAGTTTCAGTAAAAAGGACCAGGAGAAATATTACAAGGCAATGCAACTGCGATGGAATTTAGTTAAAAAAATTAAACAAAGACGATGGTGATAATGAATGAAACGAGTAAATACAGTGTAATAAATAATGTAACTGTGACGGGATTTAGTTTAAAACAAAAAATTAAACAAAGAAAATAAATGAAGAAAGTAAATACAGTGTAATAAATAATTCAACTATGACAGAATTTAGATGAAAACAAAAAGTGAGACGAAGATAATGATAATAATGAGAACGAAAGTAAATACAATGAAATAAAAAATAATCAGAAGAATAACTACCAAGAAAAAATGACAAGGACTTGAGATACCGATAATGAAAATTACAAGAGCTGAAATTCGTGGGTCATTTGGCTCGTAATTCTCTACTTCCCACAATGTGGACAGGAACGATACGAGTCTGCGTTCCGTATCTCTCTGAATTAATGATGCTAATCTGTAGAAACTTGTAGATTTCTTAGAACAGGAACAGATGGTTTTATATTTATAGAAGGAGGTTAGCATTTGAAAGGTATCTCTATTCAGTGCATTTTTCGCTATTTTTTAAATTATGTTCGTAAATGTAATTGGTTTTAATGATTTTTGTTTTATACATAGCTTAGTCACGTTAAAAACTTGCAAATTTCATAGAACAGGAACAGATGGTTTTTTATTTATAGCGTTTGAATGGGATCTCTATTCAGTGCACTTTTCGATATTTTCTAAGTTATGTTTGTAAACGTAATTGATTTTATTTATAAATTTTATTATTTATAGCTTAGTTACCTTGATATTATTATTAATGGTTAGTATTAAGTATGTTTAGTCCATTTCTTTTAGCGATGTATATTTGCACCGACTCGCGGCGATGCCCTTTTAGCTCGGAAAAGTTTCCTGATCGCTGATTGGTTAGAATTATCTTGTCCAACCAATCAGCGATCCGAAAACTTTTCCGAGCTAAAAGGGCACCGCTGCGAGTCTGTGCAAATATGCATCGCTAAAAGAAATGGACTATAGTATGTAGTATGTAGGTATCAAATATGTAGTATGTTGTATCGAAATGGTAATTAAACTCGACTCCCAAATATGATTTAAATAATGTGCTCAAGACCTACATATGCTGTACGTCTTGAGTGTACCTGATTATTATATATAAGCAGTGCTTGATTATTTGCAGAGGACTTTTATTATTTGAAACATTATTCTTGTCTTCCTAGTTGCTCGGATATATATTTAAAAAAAAAAAAAAAAAAGCATATTTATACTGTCACTATGGTTAACTTGGTTAACTCTTCCTTGAAGCACTGTGGGTTCTAGTCATTTTTATGTAACACTTAAAAGCATTTATGGAAAACCAGCTGATAAAAAAAGAGGA
Source organism: Palaemon carinicauda (assembly GCF_036898095.1). Lineage (NCBI taxonomy): Eukaryota > Metazoa > Arthropoda > Malacostraca > Decapoda > Palaemonidae > Palaemon > Palaemon carinicauda. The sequence goes on from NC_090769.1 coordinate 25,526,173, forward strand.
ATAATAAAACGGGAAATAAGGATAAGGAAGAAGGAATGAAGAAGACCAAGAATTGGAAGAAGAAATGAGGAAGACGAAGAAGAATAAGGCTAATATGAGGAAGACGAAAAAGGGGAAGAAGGTGACGAAGAACATTAAGGAAGAAGAGATGAGTAAGACGAAGAAGAATAATGAAGACGGAGAAGGGGAAGAAGATGACGAAGAAGAAAAAGGAAGGAGAGACGAAGGAGAATGAGGAGAACGAAGAACTGGAAGAAGAGATAAGGAAGACGAAGAAGAAACGAGGAAGACGATGAAGAATAACGAAGAAGAGACGAGAAAAACGAGGAACTGGAAGAAGATGACGAAGAAGAAGAAGAACTGTTCCGAAAGACGCGCATATGAAACCAGCAACAGCGCTGTACATATACATGAGGTAGACTTGCACATACACACAGGCTTTTCCCCCCTACAAGAGTATCTCACAAGTGCTAGGAGGCTCATATATGCTGAAGGAGTAGAGGGGGCCCTTGTAAATTTTAAGGGTTGCGACGAAGACTCGTTAGGGCCTGGGAGTGGAAAGTATCTTCCCTCCTTACTTGTAGGTGGGGTCTCCGCCCCCCCCCCTCCTCTGACCGCCTGCCCTTACCTCTTCAAACCAACGAAAAATTACAAAGATTTTTTTTTACCTGCGTAAAAGTGAAAAAAAAATGTATATACATTTCCTCTCAGCGCTGGAAAAATGGGCGATGTCATTAAATCCAAATATTTTTTTTTTCTCTAGATATTTTTCAGTGTTTTGCTCTTGCATTTTAAGGTGCGTGGGCACGGTCATATACTGTATGTATATGTATATGTATGTATATATATATATATATATATATATATATATACGTACATATATATATATATATATATATGTATATATATATATATATATATATATATATATATATATATATATATATGCATATATATGTACGTATATATATGTTATATATATATGTATATATATATATATATATATATATATATATATATATATATATATATAAACTGAAATGGAGAAAGCTTCTCAAGTCAACGAATAATTTTACATTACTCTCGCTGAAATCCTTCAAGGTTTTCATATACTTTCACAGCAGGGGGCGAAGATGCCAATCAAGGATAGAATATCTTTGCATTACGATGGTAGTTAATATGAAATGATGCTCATTGCTTTTCAAGCATTACTTCTCATCGCTTCCTCTACCTGCAATGCTGCAATGTGTTATTATAATTATTATAATCAGTATAAGCCACATTTTATCTGGAGATATATACCCGAGTTAGGAAGGCATTTTTCTTATGAAATTACTATATTTGTAATTGAGAATGTTGTGAACGGAGTGAATTTAGCTAACTATGAAAATGTAACTTGTGGTGCAAATTGGAGAGCAGATTCTTTTGTTTTTTTTAGAAAATTACTCGATTTATATCTTTATTATGTGGAAATAGTCAGATTGTGACAAATGTGATAACATAAGTTATTGTTTATATTTAATTTGGGGCTTCACGTGAAAATAGTTGCTTTAAATGTATAAAATATAAATTTTGGGATTGAAGGTTACCGATAATAACATCATCTACATTAGTCTTGTGGGAGTAGATAGTATTAGATATAGATATTAAGCTGACCGTATACTAGCACGGGCTCTTGCCACGAGCCCAGTCCGTAACGTAACTAGGACATATTCGAATCATGCCTAATGTCATTATGCTAATTAAGGGTTCTCTTGTGTGAGAGGACGAGGAAAATTCTTTAAAGTAAACTAATGAATTTTCTCAGTTCGTCCATCCATCGTTTTCTCTTCCTTTCTTTTTTTTCATTCTCTAGGGACCCATTCTCTCTCTCTCTCTCTCTCTCTCTCTCTCTCTCTCTCTCTCTCTCTCTCTCTCTCATAATGGCTTTTTTTTTTGTGTCCAGGATACGATTTGCCTGAAATTCAGGCAAATAGCCATTGCCGATGTTAGTATTTTCAATAATTTTTTTTTTTTTTTTTTTTTTTTTGAGAAATTACAAGAGTCGACCCTTCATCCACTTGTAGTGCCACAGCCAATGTACTGTGGTCATCCACTGTCTTGGGTTAGAGTTCTCTTGCTTGAGGGTACACTCAGGCTAACCATTCTTTGTTTTACTTATTTCCTTTTCTCACTGGGCTATTTTTCCCTGTTGGGCCCTGGGTCTTAGTAAAGCATCTTGCGTTTTTCATCTAGGGTTGCAACTTAGCTAGTAATGATAATAATAGTAATAATGATAATAGTAATAATAAAGCGCGAATGTATGGATATATATATATATATATATATATATACTGTATATATATACATATACATATATATATATATATATATATATTTCTTTCCAGTCCCGCTCAGTTCTCCCCTACACTCAGGTAGCGGGAAGAGGGAGTAGTCTACCCTGGTGTGAAGGACGTTGCGTATATCTGCATATCGATCCAAATGTTTAGCTGTCATTTTTGACGGGTCGCATGCACTAGTAATAATAATAGTAATAATAATACTAGCTGAATTCCATAGCCATCATCCCTTAGTTCTTAGAGTTATCCTCTTACGCATGTAAAGACGCCAATACAAACAGCTTCCGGGTGCTTTTATCCCAGATCATTTTGAAATAGCTTTCAAATACGTTCTCATTCTCCCCCCCTCCCCCTCCCTCCACCCTCCCCCCTCTTCTCTAGACCTTCCCATCAGCCATCCTTCTTAATTTGCGCTTTGTCTTTTCATTATCATCCCGTCGGACGGGAGCGGAAGAAGGTGATGGGTTTTCGACCAAGGGAATGCACACAAAGGCCGAAGGGAAAAGGGGCATAAAGAAGTTGGGAAGAAAGGGGAGACGGGAACGATTGATAAAACCCTTTTCATGGTGACATCTTCTTCATTCGATTGGGTTATTCGTAGTTTTAAATTGAAGGGGGTTAAGCTGGTCCGTTAGTTGTAATGATGCATTTTGTCTTGGATGTAAGGGTACATACTTGTATACCCTCGCAGATTTTTATATTTAGACATATATAAACATACATATATATATATATATATATATATATATATATATATATATATACATACATACATACATACATCATACATACACATACACATAAATGGATCCGTTTCTAGTCCTCTGCAGGACAAAGTCGTCAAACAGGACTTTATTTATGTATGAAGTTTGGCCAGTTTCATCACCATGTTGGCCAGTGCTGATTAGTCATGGTGGGAGAGTTTTTGCCTGATCGCTCACAGCAAACCAGCCTAGTATGGGAGGCCCTGACTAGTACAGCTTTGCTGATCCTGGCGATACACAAATCCTTTCAACATGTTAAGTATCCCTCTCAGAAAGGAATATATATATATATATATATATATAATATATATATATATATATATATATATATATATATGTATGTATGTATGTATATATATTATATATATATATATATATATATATATATATATATACAGTATATATATGCACGACAGTTTGGAATCAGTATGTAGTTAAAGAAACGATTATACTCATTATTTTCCATATCCTTCGTTCCATAGCAGAGTCCAAGCAATGACGCCAGCAAATCAAAGTATCTCAAGTTCTTGAAAGTCTTGTGGCAGTATTTCTCTTTTAACTAATTTATATTCAACAATTCTGTCTCGTTTCTTCCCCGAGAGATACACTCGGAGGGGATGGGGGGAAGGCTTGAAGATGTGCGTGTGCAAATCTACCTGAATATTTAGTCACTTTTGCCGGGTCGCGTGCACTATTATAGTATATTGGATGAAGAATAATTTTAAATTGTGTGACAAAGATGCACAAAACATGGTTTTGTTTAGTATTTACAGTAAAAATATAATTAATAACCTAACCCCTTGAGTAGTAGCTAAAGGTATGAAGTAGTTATACACATTTCTGGCAACGAATAATGATATTTTGGTGGCAACGGTTAATGATATTTTGGTGGCAACGAATAATGATATTTTGGTGGCAATGGATAATGATATTTGGTGGCAACGGATAATGATATTTTGGTGGCAACGGATAATAATATTTTGCTGGCAACGAATAATGATATTTTGGTGGCAACGAATAATGATATTTTTCTGGCAACGAATAATGATATTTTTCTGGCAAACGGTTAATGATATTTTGGTGGCAACAAATAATGATATTTTGCTGGAAACTGATAATGATATTTTGTTGGCAATGGATAATGATATTTTGGTGGAAACAAATATTATTTTGTTGGTAACGGATAATGATATTTTGGTGGCAACGGTTAATTATATTTTAGTGGCAACGAATAATGATATTTTGGTGGCAACGGATAATGATATTTTGCTAGCAACGAATAATTCTAATTTTCTGGCAATGAATAATGATATTTTGGTGGCAACGGATAATGATATTTTGGTGGTAACGCATAATGATATTTTGGTGGCAACGGATAATGATATTTTGGTGGCAACGAATAATGATATTTTGGTGGCAATGGATAATGATATTTTGGTGGCAACGAATAATAATGTTTTGGTGGCAACGGATACTGATTTTTTTTGGTGGCAACGGTAATGATATTTTGCCAGCAATGAATAATTATATTTTTCTGGCAACGAATAACGATATTTTGCTGGCAACTGATAATGATATTTTGGTGGTAACGAATAATGTTATTTTGGTGGCAACAAAATTGTTATGATATTTAGCTGGCAACGAATAGTGATATTTTGCTGGTAACGAATAATGATATTTTGCTGGCAAGGGATAATGATATCTTGTTGGCAACGGATAATGATATTTTACTGACACCGGATAATTATATTTTCTGGCAACGAATAATAATATTTTTGTGGCATCGGATAATGATATTTTGCTGGCAACGAATAATGATATTTTGCTGGCAACCGATAATATTTTGCTGGCAACGGATTTGATATTTTGCTTGAGGGTACACTCGGACATAATATTCTATGTTATTTCTCTTCCTCTTTTTTTTTCAAGTTTTAATGATTTAAATATGAAAGTTTTATTGACTGTTGTTACTGATCTCAGTTTTTTTTTTCTTTTAATTCTTATCTACTTCTATTATAGTTTATTTACTACTTTATTTCTTTTCCTCACTGGGCTATTTTCCCTGTTGGAGCCCTTGGGCTTATAGCATCCTGCTTTTCCAACTAGGGTTGTAGCTTACCAAGTAATAATAAGAATAATAATAACGGATAATGATATTTTGCTGGGAACAGATAATGATATTTTGCTGGCAACGAATAATGATATTTTGCTGGCAACGGATAATGATATTTTGGTGGAAACGAATTATAATATTTTGCTGGAAATGACTGGCAACGAATTAGGATATTTTACTGGAAACGAATAATTATATTTTGCTGGCAACGACTGGCAACAAATAATGATATTTTGCTGGCAACGAATAATGATATTTTGCTGGTAACAGATAATGATAAACACAAACAAATAAATAGATTAAAAGACCAAGATTGAAATCAAGACGTAAAGAGCATAAACACCGGCAATAATAGTCCCGAGCTGATTGCTCTCGAAGGACAATAGCGACAGACGGGAGATTCCTGATAAATCACGTCTTATGGAAATGTCGATGATGAACTTTTCAGATTCGGAACAATGTGAGGGGGAAGATTACTTGTGTCCATAACGCAGATACATTAGGTGTCCGAGAGAGAGAGAGAGAGAGAGAGAGAGAGAGAGAGAGAAATGATTTGTTATGGAGCGAATTCACTATATGTTCTGGAGAGAGAGAGAGAGAGAGAGAGAGAGAGAGAGAGAACTGAAATGGTTGTTATGGAGTCAATTCACTATGTCCTGCACACAGAGAGAGAGAGAGAGAGAGAGAGAGAGAGAGAGAGAATCGGAAATTATTTTTTATGGAGCTAACTCACTATATATCCTGAGAGAGAGAGAGAGAGAGAGAGAGAGAGAGAGAGAGAATCGGAAATGATTTGTTATGGAGCTAATTCACTATGTCCTGAGAGAGAGAGAGAGAGAGAGAGAGAGAGAGAGAGAGAATCGGAAATGATTTGTTATGGAGCTAATTCACTATATGTCCTGAGAGAGAGAGAGAGAGAGAGAGAGAGAGAGAGAGAGAGAACTGAAATGGTTATGGAGTTGATTCCTTATATGTCCTGCACACACACACGAGAGAGAGAGAGAGAGAGAGAAAACAATTTCACATGTTAAAACTTTTCCGTTTTACCTGGAATCATTCTTTTCTTTTTTTTCAGTTCATAGAGTGTTTGTTTTTTCAGTCACAGTTGTTATTGACATACTTAGGTTGCATGGACTACGAATATTTAACCTTCTTAACGAATACACTAAATGTCTTTTTTAATTATAATAATCAGATGCGGTATAACTTATTTTAGACCAGTTAGGATTTTTTTTATATGATCACAGTCTTTTATGTCTATACTTTTGTATCCCATTGTATGAAACGATCATGGTATAATTTATTTTCGCTTCAAAGAAGTCGTAGGGATCGCACATTCCATTTTGAACTATTGCATAAGTATTACATGAAATATAGTTATTTTTTGGTGGTGGGAGTTTTGCATTTAACTTTTAAGTTATTTTCAAGACAAGATAATGATTTTCTGATTTGTATCAAAATATGTATGCAATTACAAATATTAGCTAATATATAAAAAAAAAAAAATGTTAAAAAAAACAGAAAAAACATTATGATCTTGAGCTATGCTCGAGATTGACCTTGATCCAGGGTTTCTAATTAGTCTGTATTTTGTTCGGGAAGCTTTTGTTTAATTGTCTTTTATTTTAAAGAATAGATCTAGGTATCCAGCCCTTAGTACACTTTACAAAGACCTTGTACATATTCAGCAAGGTACATGGCATAATAGAAGAAGCCGAGTTTCTTCCCTCTGCAAAGTTAGTCTTCTAAGTTATTCCAAAACAAAGGTTCAATAGCAGTTAGTTCTCGATGGAAACTCAATCTTGAATTCTGGTGTGTATAGCCCGTAGGTTTCCCCAGCATCTTAGGTGCGTTATGGTACTTCGGTTCCTCTCTCTCTCTCTCTCTCTCTCTCTCTCTCTCTCTCTCTGGTTTTGGGTTTGAAGATCACTGTTTTCTCCTGAATGCACACATCATTCCAGCACTTTTTGTTCGTCTTCTCTGTCTGGAGGTTCCCTTCCTTAAACTAACCTACACTTTTCTCTCTCTCTCTCTCTCTCTCTCTCTCTCTCTCTCTCTCTCTTGTACGTTAGAAAAATCAGCATATCACTTCATTCATAAATCATTACACCAATCGTTTACTAATGTATTTATCACCAACAAAATATCCCTCTTAACGAGAGAATGCCTTGATGAAGTCATTGGGCTTCAGCACGGCATATCATTCCCGTGCTGAAGGCTTGTGACGGGCAAGAGGGCTCTCGAACTGGGGAATTTCTTTTCCTCAGTTTGACTCTAAATTTCTCTCATTCTTTTTCTATTACCTCTTATTGCTTATTCCTCCTTCATAATTATCAGCTGTCTCCAACCTTGCTGTCAAAACTCTTTTACCCATTTCACTGTCCAGGTTTTTTAGAGGGGACATTGTATCCATGATCGGTTTTTATTTCAAAATCAATTGTGGGAGCTGTGGTGGTCTTGCCAACTGCCCGAAAATGTTTGGACACCTAGGAGTGTCAGTATTCCCATACTGGCACGCGGAACTATCTCTTAGGAAATTTGGCCTTCGGATTCCAGGGGTTGGCGATTTTATAGAGATAGGACTCTCGGCATTCTGTCCGGTTTGCCTGCCACTATGATTAGAGTGGGGATGATTGTATTCTTGAAATGCTCTCAGTCCCATCAAGCGGGTTTGGCATACACTTGAGCCACTCTAATCATAGTGGTACCATCCCTTTGTGGTAGGGTAGGGAGTGGACATTTGGTAAGCAGCTTTCACAGGTGTCATTGGTGGAGAAATTAATTCCAGGAAAGGCTAACGGTGTCTTCTTTGGAATTTCAGACAGTCTTAATTTTTTCTCTCCCTTAAACTATATTTTTTTCCATTGTTTTTTTTTCATTGTTATTATGACCCCTTCCCTCCCCCTGAAAAAATAATTAATGAGTAAACTTAATATTCCCCGTACCCCTGGATCAAATGGCGAACCCCAGACACCGTTGACGACTTCTGCTTGTTTAAATAGGGAAAGCTCTGTTGACAACCTCGGCAATAAAAAGGATTCCTCCAACAATACTTCTCTGACCAGTGTTGTTAAAGACAATTTATCGACACTGGTGGAAAATGATGCTTGTAATAACCGTAATACTTTACTCTCTGGTTCTGGCTCATTACCAGATCCAACAAAAAATCTGAAAATTCTCCACTTAAAAAACATACCAATTGGTTGTAGCTATGACATAATTCATGAAGCCTTCTGTAGATTTGGAGCAATCAAAGAAATTTTAATGGAGCTTAATGGTAGTAAAGGCTTTTGGGAAGCTTGGGTATCATTTTCAAGTTTTGAGATTGCTTTAGAAGCAAATAAAAATTTAGAGAGCATAAAAATTGACAATTGTTTGATTTCTGGGGCTTTATGTGATAAAGCACCAAGACACCTAGAGGTATATAAACCAGAAGAATGGATGGAAAAAGAAATAGAGCATAGACTTCCAGAAGTAAGAACCCCCAAGCCCCCAACATGGATAATTGCATCTGGAAAGATAGATAATTATAACTATTATAAGATTAGTAAATTTATACAAAAAAAAGTTGGATTAATTAAAAGTAAGGATATTAGTAGATACGGTAAGCAATCTGTTTTGATTAATGCAAAATCAGATACTCAAGCTCACATGCTTTGTGGCATGAAGATTGCAGAAATTGATCCTATTAAGGATATTAAACCACATATGAGCTTCAGCTATGGTAAAGGAGTAGTTTTTGATAAAGATCTATATGAATTCTCAGAACCAGAAATTCTGGACATGTGCCCTGCTAATGTTTGGAAAGTAAGTAAGATCCCTCAAACAAGCATGGTAGTTTTAACATTTGAAACCCCTGTTATACCAGATCATATAATTATTGAGAATGAAAGAGTACGTGTTCGAGAATATAAACCTAGGCCTTTACAATGCTTTAATTGTTTCAAGTACGGTCACCCTTCCCGGTACTGCAATAATACGAAGATCTGTATTAACTGTACTTTGTTAGAACATGGCCAATGCAACAGAGATACAACCTGTGCAAACTGTAAAGATAATCATAAACCAAATGATAAAAGATGTAGAGAATACAAGAATGAAGAAGCTGCAATCTTGAAAGCAAATGCTGAACATATAAGTGTAGGTTATGCAAAGCATTTACTCAATCGGCAACTTAATTTTGCTCGCGCGGTTAAGATGCCAACAAAAGATTATAATCCACTACCCCTTACTACCACAGGGGGACCAGTGGCAGCACCTGGCCCGTCAGGTGCATCTCCCTTAGTGGTAGTAGCCCAGCCATCTGGGTCAAGTGCTCAGGCTATAAAAGCCAGAGCACAAACCTCCAAAGAGGTCAATATGGTGTCCAACACACCAAAAGTATTGTCACCGATAGGAGCATCTCCCCTAGAGGTAGTAGCCCAGCCTTCTGGGTTAAGTGCTCGAACTGTAGAAGTTCTAGCACAATCCTCCAAGGAAGCCAATGTGGCTTCCACCACCTTAAATGTATTGTCTCAGGCAGAATCTCTACCTGATTTGATGGAGATTGGAAAACAAGATCTTCCAAAGAGGAAAAGGTCCCCATCATCCTCACCTTCATCTAAGTCAGGTAAGTGCCCTACTGCTCATGATCCTAAGGTTGACTCTTATAAAGATTCTAGAAAGAAAGAAAAGAAGAGTAGTGGCCTAGTAAAGCCTTCCATCTCCAGGCCTTACATGGCTTCATCTGAAAAGTCCCAAAAGACAAATGAGACAAAGAAAAATAATAACAAAAGATAATGTCTATCATCCAGTGGAATTGCAGAGGTCTAAGTACTAGCATTGAGCAAATAAAAACTTTAACCAGGGACTCAGACACGAAGGTAATTTGCCTACAGGAAACCAAGATCGGTGACAAACCATTTAATCCTGGACTCAATTATCATCTTTGTAGATCCCCTCCTTTGCAAGCTGCAAGAGCTCAAGGTGGTACAGGTTTTATTATTCACAAATCTGTAAAATTTGAAACAATCCCACTCAATACACCACTACAGGCATGTGCAGTTAGAACTCATATCGGGAAAAAAATTACTTTATGCTCGCTATATATTGAACCATCCTTAGAACTTTTCCTCTTAGATCATGCTGGTAATCCAAGAAGGCTTAGACTTTCTGACCTCCAAGACTTGATCAATCAGCTTCCTGCCCCTTTTATTTTAATGGGTGATTTTAATGCAAAGCATACTTTATGGGGTGGAAATGTGTGCGATAGATGGGGTAATCTTGTTGAAGAATTAATCGACAACAATGATGTAATACTAATGAATGATGGTTCTCCAACTAGGTATGATGTATTCCACAACTCTACATCAGCCATTGATTTGTCAATCTGTTCCTCATCCATTCGATTGGACTACCTTTGGTCAGTAAATGAACACCTACATGGCAGTGACCATTGGCCAATAATGTTAAATTATGTCCATAATCTTCCTTCTCAGTGTCCACCAAAATGGAAGATAGATGAGGCAGACTGGGCAGCTTATGAAAACTGTTCACACACTGATAAAGAATATGATGAATTTACATCTCCAGTGCATGCCTATCAACATCTTGAAAATATTATTGATGATAATGCTAGCAAGTTTATACCTAAAACATGCGGTTTACTTCATCGCTCTGTAGTTCCTTGGTGGAGTAAAGAATGTGCCAACGCAAGAAAAGTGACCCGAACTTGCTTCAGAAGATACTTGAGGACAAACTATTTAGCAGATAGAATAGCATATCTCAGAGCCTGTGCCAAACAAAAAAGAATTTTTAAAAAAGCAAAGAGAGCATCTTGGAAGAAATATATATCTAATATTAATACCAAAACTCCTTCAAAGGAAATATGGGACAAGATTAGAAAACTTCAAGGTAAATTCGTCCCTAAGCCTCTACCAATATTAAGGGAAAATAATAGATATATATCTGACCCCAAAGATGTAGCAGAGGTTCTTGCTAAGCACTTTGCTCATGTATCAAGTGCTGACAACTATTCCCCAGCATTTCAACAAATTAGAGCATCAACATCTGTTGTTCCTCCTGCTTCTTCAAATACTGAAGCTTTTAACCTGCCTTTTAGTATGGAGGAGATGCAAAATGCTATCTCCAGCTCTTCTTTAACTGCCCCAGGTGAGGATGGCATCCGGTATGAAATGATATCACATCTTCCAGTGGATACCAAGGAATTTTTATTAGAAACCTTTAATGGTCTATGGGCTTCCCATACATCTCCTGATTCCTGGCATACTTCAATTGTAATTCCAGGCCACAGGTCTGGTAAAGACCCAGAACTGCCATCTAGTTATAGGCCCATATCCTTGACCAGTTGCATATGCAAACTATTTGAGAGAATGATCAACAATAGACTTGTGTGGTATCTAGAATCAAAAAATCTTTTATCTAACAGACAGTTTGGTTTTAGGAAGAACCGAAGTACTCTAGACCCTTTGCTGATGTTATCAAGGGAAATTTCAAATGCTTTTTCTAACCAAAACCAGGTGGTGGGTGTCTTTTTTGACCTTGAAAAGGCATATGACACCACCTGGAGGGGTGGTATTTTAAAGCAATTGGCCTCGTGGGGTATAGGAGGACATATGTTCTCTTTTATTGAAGAATTTTTATCAAACCGCTCCATTAAAGTGAGAGTAGGGTCAGAACTATCTTCATCCTACATGCAAGAAGAAGGTGTCCCCCAAGGCAGCGTATTGAGTGTGACCTTGTTTGCTGTTGCTATTAATAGTCTCATTAGTCACATACCTCCTGGCATACAAGGATCACTATTTGTCGATGACTTTGCAATTTATTGTAGTGGATCATCTGCACTACAAGCATGCCAAAATCTTCAAATTGCAATAAATGCTGCTTCCGCATGGGCAAATTCTCGCGGATTCATGTTTTCTCCTCAGAAGACCAAAGCCATTCGCTTTACTCGTACTCGTAAAAGGGAAGAGATCCCCACCCTTTTCTTAAATGATTGTATTTTGCCATATGAGGATAGTGTCAAGTTTCTTGGAGTCATTTTCGACAAGAAAATGACATTTGGTCCCCATATAAATGACCTATCTATCAGGGTTAAGAAGTCACTGAACATTCTGAAAGTGATATCGCATTTTGATTGGGGTGCTGATAGAACAACTTTGCTTAGAATTTATACATCTTTGTGTCTGAGCAAGTTAGACTATGCATGCCAAATATATGGGTCAGCTACAAAGACTTTACTTGGAAAACTTGATATTGTTCACAATGCTGGGCTTCGCATCTGCACAGGTGCTTACAGAACATCTCCCATTGACAGTCTCTATGTTGATTCTGGCATACCTCCCCTTTCCATTCGCAGAGAGGAGTTGAGTTTGAGGTTTTTAGCTAGGTCCCTTGCTGTGAGAAAACAATCCTAACTGTAAATATGTTAGGGCGCCTTTAGATCGGCTCCTAACAGATCTAGAGTGCCTAAGCCTTTGGAAGTACAGCTGAAAAATGATGCTAGAGAAGTAGGCTTGTTAACAGCACAGATAGCAGAGGTAGGATATCCCAAGTCTCCTCCTTGGTGTAATCCACCTGTTAAAGTATGTTTTACGGCAGGAGGGAAAAATACTTTACCTAGTAGGGTAATGAAAAGTGAGTTTTTAAATCATGCTGCTCAACATCATGGGAAACATGTTTTTACAGATGGCTCCAAATCGGCTGCAGGAGTTGGAAGTGCAGCTGTGATGGGGGATATTGTTATTAGAAGGAAACTCCCATACTCTTGTTCAATTTTTACTGCTGAGCTGTACGCAATAATTCTCGCAGTCCAACATATTTTTAAAAATGGCAACCAAAATAGTTTTTATACAATTTTTACGGATTCCAATAGTGTTTTACTCTCATTAAAACAAATTATGCCAGGCCATCATCTAGTACAAG
>NC_090769.1:25544811-25562311 GCF_036898095.1 Palaemon carinicauda
CTAGGCCTACTTTTAGATAGTCACATGAATAGGTATAACATTGTCGTGGAATTAACATTGATACGTTTATTATGTAAGAACTATCTACTTGCTGACATTAAATTTTCAAATGATAGGATTTGATATAGTTATAGCGCTATTATAACTAGTTCTAGGGATAAAGGTTTAAAGGCCTCTCATGGATGGCAGAGGCAAGGGACAGTGACATTGCCCCTATCAAGCAGGACATTACCCTAGTGACTGACCATACATACACATAATCAGCTCCCAAACCCCCTCTTCACCAAAGCTAGGACCAGGGAGGGTCAGACAATGGCTGCTAATGGCTCAGTAGGTAGACCTATAGGTTCCCCCAAACCCCCCCAGCCTTAGCTCACAAGGATGGTCAGATTGTAGCGACTATAGAAACTAACGAGTTTGAGCGGCATTCGAACCCCCGTCTGGCATTTACTAGTCAGGGACGTTACCGCATCGGCCATCACAGCCCTTACAATACATTATGCTTAACAATCCCCTGCTTCACTAAAACATTTAAATGCATTTTTATTTTAACTTACGGTTGCTGCTTTTGAAGCTCGCTATTTTGGTTTTCCCAAATCAAGAGTAATTACTGGGCTAGTCCAATTTCAGTTAATTCGCAACGTAAACGAAAATTTAGTACGTGTAGTTGCTTAGGAAAGAGTCCCTTGATGCCTTTTTACACGAAAAAGTGGTAAATAACACTATTATCACTATCACCATACGTTCATTATCATGCTTTCGTTATCACTATCATGTATTTCATTAGTTCAAAATTTCAAAGAGAATTCAATATGTGTAACTTACCAACTTGGCCGTTTATATTTGTTTTCATTATTATGGTATGGTAATTATTGATATTAATTTACCCTATTAAGCGCAGTGTTGAATGTTATTTATCGTTTCTATTTAGATATTGATAAGAAAATAATTAATGGTGGCAAAATATTAAATATTTTGAAAACCGCAAAAAACGCCATCGTAATATTTTTGTTTTCTAGATAATGTACATTGATATTTTGTTAGAACTATAGATATATGTACACTAAAGAAGAATCCTGAAGGTAGGAATCACGCTATAGTAGCACCGTAAATTCATAAATGAACAACTTGGAATTTCAGATTTTAAAGAAAATATTATTACGTACTTATAAGTATAGGCATTATTTTTCCCAATTCTATTGGCTTCTTTAGTATTATTATTATTATTATTATTATTATTATTATTATTATTATTATTATTATTATTGTTTATATTTGCTAAGTATAACCCTAGTTTGAAAAGCAGGATTCTATAAGCCCAGGGGCTACAACAGGGAAAATAGCTCAGTGAGGAAAGGAAACAAGGAAAAATAAAATATTTTAAGAACAATAACAACTTAAAGATAAATATTTCCTATGTAAACTATAAAAACTAACAAAACTAGAGGAAGAAAAATAAGATGAAAAAAAAAATCAGATATGCTAGTTATAATGTAGCAATGAGGAATGTGTATCAAGTAGTGATAAATTTATTTTCTTACAAATTGGTGTGGGTTGACTAGACTTAACATTGAACATTGTGGTGTATATAGAAAACTGGTGGTAATGCATATATAGCAGACTAGTCTGTATGTATGTCGATTAAAAAACACTTTAAACTGTTTATTTGGTTAGCAACCAGAAAAAGGAAATTCATGTAGACTCTCTCTCTCTCTCTCTCTCTCTCTCTCTCTCTCTCTCTCTCTCTCTCTCTCTCTCTCTCTCTCTCTCTCTCTCTCTCTCTATATATATATATATATATATATATATATATATAGCAGACTTGTACATACGTACAGTATGTCTGTTAGAAAAACACTAAAGTGTTTATTTGGTTAGCAACCAGAAAAAAAGGAAATTCATGTAGACCCCCCCCCCCCTCTCTCTCTCTCTCTCTCTCTCTCTCTCTCTCTCTCTCTCTCTCTCTCTCTCTCTCTCTCTCTCTCTCTCTCTCTCTCTCAGACCCAACTCGGAACTGATGAAGTGGAGATTATTGTTTCTAGCAAACTTTGCATAGCTACTTATATTTGGTATTTGTACAAATGGAGGCTTGGGTAATATTTCATTTAATAGCAGGAGCTGTCTATCGTTTTCCCTACAGAAATATGTTAATAATGATGATAATTATGAAAATATTAGTGGAAATAATAATGCTGTACGTTGCGAGAAATTTTAACTTAATAGTATAATTGTTTAAGAAGAATATTTCAAATTCTTACATGATAAGTTTGTGTTTTGAAAAGACGAATAATGACTATTTCATAAAAGGAAAAAAAAATATTGGTTCGAAGAGTGTCAATTATTTTTTTCACCATCAGTTCTCTTCGTCGATTTTATTTTATAGTAGATATATGCTGATAAACTCTTATGGTAATAAATGTAAAACATATTTTTCAGAAATTGCTTAAATATGTAACTTTCTATTTGTAAGTTTGCATTTAAAATATTTGAGCTTTGTTCAATAAACTCTAGTATCGAGATTTAGATATTATGAACTGATTTTAAAGTTTAACCACTTTATAATTTATCAGTAAAAAAGTTATCTAGGCAATAGCGTTATGATAGTCAATTGAATTCCGAAATCGTGTAATGCATATGTGTACATTGATTAATGCAGAAACAAGAAGAGAGTTTAACTATGGTAATTTAGCTTTCCTAGGAGGACACTCCAAAATCAAACCATTTTTCTTTAGTCTGGCGTAGTTTCATCGCCTCTGTACCATGGCCTTCCACTGTCTGGGGTTAGAGTTCTCTTGCTTGAGGGTACACCCAGGCACCAGGCACACTATCCTATCTGTTTCCTTTATTCCCTTTCCTCACTGGACAAGTTTCCTTGTTGGAACCTTTGGAGTTATAGCATCTTGTTTTTCCAACTAGGGCTTTAGCTTTAACATTAATATTTACGAACAGATAAGGTTTTTTTTTATTTATTTATTTTATTTTATTTTTACGTTCGGGTAGAAAAATGTTAAAGGTTATTGTCCTTCAAATTTGCTTAATTTTCTTGCTATTATAATAAAAATTAGTCGCATCATACAGAAAATCAACCATGACTCAAGACTTGAATTAATCCGAGTACTTTGCAGTTAACCTTAACATAGTGGGTTTGAGTATTGACATGATCAGCAAGGCTGTACTAGTCATTGCCACCCATACTAGGTTTGCTGTGACCGTTCAGACGAAAATCTCTCGCCATCACTGGCATGCTTGATGATGAAAACGGGCCAAACCCTAGACATGAATTGACATGTGTGAGGCCTTTGTCCTACAGGGAACTAGAAACGGCTGTATTGTTGTTGTTGTTGGTGTTGAAACCGACTACTCAGTCTATATTATAAAATAACGTTTGTGCTTGGATTGAATATCATCTCCTACGCATATTAACGAAAAGGGCCTCGGTTAGAATTCGCCAGTCGCCTCTATCTTGAGCTTTTAATTCAATAATTCTCCATTCATCAGTTCGTACTTAGCGCTTCATAGTCCTCAGCCGTGTAGGTCTGGGTCTTCCAACTCTTCTAGTGGCTTGTGGAGCCCAGATGGACGTTTGGTGAACTAATCTCTCTTGGGGAGTGCGAAGAGCATGCCCAAACCATCTTCATCTACCCCTCATCTTGAATAACAACTCACGTCAATTTCGTAAAGTTGTTTAGATAAACCCTAGACTACTTGAAATAAAATAACAGCTGGAACCCGACTTCTCAGTCTGGAATAATTAACAGATAAAATCTACTGTATATAGATAAGCTAAAAGCTAATTTGGAGGAAAGCCGAGAGTTGAACTAAGCCACCTCTTAACCTTTTAGTGTGTGGAAATTTGTGTGACGGCGACACCGCATTCATTTTACTGTTACTATATTTCAGGGTAGCCGTGTAATCATTAACTTATTTCCTACTCCTTCCTGCTTTTTATATTGGTATTAGGAAGATAAATCTCTCTCTCTCTCTCTCTCTCTCTCTCTCTCTCTCTCTCTCTCTCTCTCTTTAAAAAGTCAACTAGGTCGTTGTTCTTGCTATCTTGTTTTCCTCTGCCTACTAGATGAATTTAATTAATAATAATGATGAACTAATAGACTGATTTGCTGATGATTCATAGCCTAACTTTTCTTATTTAATTATTTTTTTTAAATAAGCTGGAAATACCTATTTAGGAAAGATGGAATATTGGTTATCATTATGCTCAAAGTTAACATAGGCCTATCCGAGGGAGTTGTTGATAGTATAGGCCTATACATTTTTCAGTGTTCTATGGTTTAGTGTTTAATGCATTTCCATATCACTGCAACATCGCAAGGTTTGGTATGTGGCTTGAATGTTTATCGATATGACATTTTTTAGAGCTTATTTATATAGGTGAGCTGGGTATCGTGTGCTCCGAATGACATTTTTTTTACAGAGTATTTAACAATTAAGTTTATTATATACATACACAGACACACACACATACACACACATAGAAATAATGTGGGTATGTATGTACTGTATATAATAGATATATGTATAGTTTACATTTATGCTTACATATATAAATATATATATTGGTGTGCTACTGTCTTAAGCACACATTTGAGTATGAGTTGTTTCAGATGTATTTAAATGGTTTACTGAATACATCTTAGTGGTTTTTAAGTTTTATTGTGAATAAACAACAGAGTTAAACATCTCCATCACTGGAGGAAGCTGTGTTGGTCCACACGACCAATTCTGGTGAAGTTTAGATATGAACTGAATAAATTATCGATATCACAAATATCGTACGCTTGCTTTAATTTAGCCAAGTGACGGAATCGGAAGACACCTGCATCCGGTGACGTCACAAACTTTCACACGAAGAGACAATGTGTTGACGTTAAGAAAGAATGTCAATTTAGCATTATACATCCTGCTTACAATTTGAATGACTACAGCAAATCTCACGGTTAGCTCTTCCAACCAACATGACATATTACGTCATTTGTTTTAAACATGTAATATTACTATTCTAACTATTACATTAGCTCGGCCAGCTATCTCAATTTTTTTACAAAAATTTAACAACAAGCCGAAACATGGTTATTAGGTGTGACTGGACATACGTATTATTCTTTGTTTAACATTAGCTATAACCAACTGAGGACGAATGTCCAAATAGGCACATCAAAAAATAATAACAATAATGCATACAAAAAAGATATTACCAAAGCAAAAAGAAAAATGCATGATAAAACCAAGATCATATATATGGTACATTGCTAGCAAATGATTACATGGTACCAAAAAACAAAATAAATTCTGACTTATAAATGATTCGGTAACTTGATAAAGAATAATTGTTACCTTTGTCAGAAACAAGATACTCAATTTTTAGTGCACAAATACGAATTCCTGGTACGTACACGTACCACGGTTTCGTACATATATATATATATTTATATATAGGGCTGATACATTTTATTAGATGCCCATAGATTCTGTTATATATCTTATTATATTTTTTTTTTCTCTTTTCTTTTTTAACATTCCGGCTTATATATTTTTATTAGATGCCGAGAGAAAAAAATGATTTATATCCTTTTTTATTTTATTTATTTTTTAAATGTTATTTTAAATGTATTTTTAACAATGCAAATGTAGAGAATTTCTTTAATTACATATTACTAGCGTACTAATCAGCTTTTCATACAAACATCTTCCTGACAAATTACTCCCTTAGCGAATGAGGTGGCCACTCATACAGCTTTGAACTGGATCAGGTAGGGGGTATTGTCAGGGCTATTCAACTCGTTCCTTTGTAGCTGCTTGCTGTGCCGTAACCTATGCCAAACAAGGATGTTCACGGCGATAAAAATTATCACTGTTACACACAAACTAGCCAGTAATATAGGGTGAAGAATCTCTTTGTAAGTCGGTGACAGGTGGTCCTTTTCGGTAAGTTTCATCAACCGCTTTGCCACACTTCCGTTGTAGGGGAGAGGAAGTGCGGGCATTGTAGAGGTCCACGTGAAGTTCGCGAAGTAAGCTCGTTCTCTGATGATTGTCCGTAGACCAGTCACCATGGAATTCGGGGAAGTCCCGATACAGCCATCTGCTGCGACGAAGATGTGGTTGAAGGATGTGGATCCGTCAGGGCATGATACATTGAAGCCGTCCTTGTCGTATCGTATCCACGAGCCATTATTTAGTCTGCAATTGAATTCCTTATTGTCAAAGGGATAAAGCTTATCCAGACAATTTTCACTTGTATGGGAGAGAGCACCGTCTAGCACTATACCTAACTCGCATGAATCCATTAAGTTTTTACGGAATTCAAATGAGTCAGCTGTACATATTTTTCTATCCATTGCGTCTGAACAGTGAGTTAATTGATTTAAGTCTTTAATGACCGTATATGTTTCCTTGTCTGGGGAAATCAATACGTGTCCTGTCAAACTGGATATTACTGGATTTGAGTGATTCGTCATGAAAGTCGGAAATGGTGATATCCTGTAAGATTGCCAGGCATCAGAAGAATCAAAGGGAATTGTAATCCTAATCTTGTTATTATCTACGTTTACTGTAATTAGGCTGTAATAAAATTCTAACCTATGTTCGTCTAACAAAGGAACATAGCCTAGTTTATCCCTTCCGTTCTCCAGAACTAATTTTAAGTAACGTATAGGCAACAAATGTGTGCTTAAGACAGTAGCACACCAATAAATGAGCCTACTGTATAAATAGCTTGTGTGACAGACAATCCGTTAGTTTTCAAAGTATCGGAAAGGATTAATATTTCAGATCCCGGTAGTGTTTTCTTTATTTGCACTATTAAATTTGAAGGTATGTTTGGTTCGATATATTGCGTGCAAGATGATATTACGGGTGAACGAGAATTCTGTTGGGTCGCGTATATTATTTCTTTATTAGTGAGACAAGTTATTGGTTCTTCAACGTACGTTACGGTTACATTTGTCGTCTCCTTTTTATCCAAAACTGACTTTAAAGTATTAGAAGACTTATAGAATTTCCCTTTGATATACACGCCGTGCTTTGCAGGAGCTAAGATAATGTTTTGATTTCCCATAGATGGGTATCCTATAATTACAGCTGGATACATATTAATGTTTTTCACAACAACAAATGTATCGGCAAACGTGCGATTACCGACTCTGAACTGAATATGAGTTATGCCTATGACGTTTAATTCATTATTTCCTATACCTGAAAGTCTAATTCCTGATTTTTCAATCGGAAAGTTCGAAAACAACAAATGATGCGTCTTCAAATCCATAATATTACGTGGACTACCAGAGTAAAAAAATAACGTAAAGGATTTGTGTTCTAAATTTACAGCATATAAGGTTGGCCGTAACTCATTTTGGCTCATTATTGTATGAATACGTTGCAAATCTACGGGAGCATGCACTGTTTTACTTAATTCGGCCGTGTGTTTCATAGGAAAATCTATTGTCTCACAATTATCTGATAAAACATTAAATTGATTATTCAATACTATTGATGTTGACATAAATGACCTTGACCCAACATCACTCTCTTCCCCTCTAGAGTTAACCATGTGGTATTTGCTTTGCTCTGCACATTCTGAAAATTAGGCTGACTTTGCGAGGTCTGGTTTGACGGCCCAGGCTCAGCGATATTTGAAGAAGTGTTTGTTTGTTTCGGACTCTGAACTGCATTGACATTTTGTTGTTTCTTCTTATTGTTAAAATGAGGATTTTTCTTTTTATTTCCATATGGAACTGACTGTGGAATTGACTGTGTATTTCTAGGATATTGTTGTGTCTTACGCGCGTAACATTGACTATAAGAATGTGATCCTGTGTTGTGAACTGAACAAAATTTCGTTCTACAGTCTGCGCTTATGTGACCTTGACGTTTGCAGTTGTAACACGTCACTCCCGCTACTGGATTGTTAATTACGTTCACGGTTTGTGGTTTTGTTTCATTCTTAGCAAAAACTTGAGTTAACACGGGATCGAGATCTGGACACTTGGACATGTGTTTCTTTATCTGTTTATAGACATCCAATTCCGTACTTGCAGGCATTAACTTCTTATCAAAGCACCGCACTAAAGCTTCAGGCAACATAAGTGTCATGCAAGTTAAATACATTAATCGTAAAAAATCTTTCACGGAGATATTATCGTTAGTAACCCAAGTGGAATTACCTAAAATGTCCTGATATTCGTTAAGCCTATCAGCTATGAGAGCTGCTCTCTCAACAACATTAAGCCGATTCATAGTGGCTTGATTAAGTGTATTTCGTAACGTTAACACTACATCCAAAGCTTCCTCACCCCCATAAATCGCGCGTAACCTAACTTTGAAATCATCCCAAGTAACTGCTTCCTGAAATGAAACACCTCTTAAATACGCACTCGCATCCCCCTTAGAAAAATCTATAAAACTTTTAGCTTCTTGTAATTGTACAAAAGGATCTACGATTTGTTTGGCATTTAAATGGGCATCAACGGATGAAATCCATGACTCCACATTTTGTGGCAAGAACCCGCTGACACGACCTTGAAAAGGAAGGATTGCTGACCTGGCATTTACAAGCGTCACAATTGGAGGAGGATTAGCCTGGCCTACACCACTAGGTCCAGGGGTAGGGCTGACAGGAGGAGCCATGACTGCTGTATATTTTTTTTTTTCTATCTCTTTGACCCCTTTCAATCCTATCAAAATATCTATATGAGTACAGACGCCCACTGCGTAAACGCATATGTATAATAAAATTCCCCCAACAATGTTACTAATCCCAATACATTTCCCCCCAAGAGTTTATGAAAGAAAAAGGAATTAGCACAAAGAAAGAAAAATTCTAAATGAGAATTCGGAGTTTCTTATAACAAAGTTTAGGAATTCACTCACCCCAGTAATAATTGACTAACGACTTGTGATAACTACACTTCACTGCCCAAACTGAAATGAATACAAAATCTCTGTACTTAGCTTTATATGAAGTCGACACGTCCTCTCTCTCTCTCTCTCTCTCTTGATGTTTTGTTAGCGATGTCTCGTTCTAGTTTCTTGTTGAATGTAGTTCTTCCTGGATATGTCTTGCAATTGTTGAACGCCAGTCCTTGGGTTTCCTAGGATGTTGATTGAAGATTCAAGATGTATACTAACATATGTTGGTGTTAGCTTGTTCGTTGGACTTAGTCAAAATTGTAGATTCTTGTAGATAGTTTTGAGTTCTTGAAGATCTTTATCAGGTATTACAGCTTTTATTTTGAAGTCTTGAAGATCATTCTCTGGTTTTACAGCTTTTATGTTGAAGTCTTGAAGATATTTCTCTGGTTTTACAGCTATTTATTTTGAAGTCTTGAAGATATTTCTCTAATTCTTAGAGTTTAATCGCTGTCTTAGAGTTTAATCGCTGTCTTAGAGTTTAACTGCTGCCACCATTTATTGGTGTGCTACTGTCTTAAGCACACATTTGAGTATGAGTTGTTTCAGATGTATTTAAATGGTTTACTGAATACATCTTAGTGGTTTTTAAGTTTTATTGTGAATAAACAACAGAGTTAAACATCTCCATCACTGGAGGAAGCTGTGTTGGTCCACACGACCAATTCTGGTGAAGTTTAGATATGAACTGAATAAATTATCGATATCACAAATATCGTACGCTTGCTTTAATTTAGCCAAGTGACGGAATCGGAAGACACCTGCATCCGGTGACGTCACAAACTTTCACACGAAGAGACAATGTGTTGACGTTAAGAAAGAATGTCAATTTAGAATTATACATCCTGCTTACAATTTGAATGACTACAGCAAATCTCACGGTTAGCTCTTCCAACCAACATGACATATTACGTCATTTGTTTTAAACATGTAATATTACTATTCTAACTATTACATATACAGTACATAACGGTATATTTAAACATACCCATATACATACAGGCACATGTATATGTGTATGTATTTATATTGGCCTTGGTATAAGACCTATCATCTGTTATAACTGGATGTGTACTATCATAATCTGAAATTTATGTATCCCCTCGTAAAGAACGCTCTCTCTCTCTCTCTCTCTCTCTCTCTCTCTCTCTCTCTCTCTCTCTCTCTCTCTCTCTCTCTCCTACAATTACTAGGACTACTACTCATTTTCCTACGCTTTATCAGATGTTTTTTGCAACTCATTTAATTTTCATTATTATTATTATTATTAGGAGAGAGAGAGAGAGAGAGAGAGAGAGGGGGGGGGACTAGTTTGTTCAGAGTACGAAGTCTGTTCAGGGTGGGAGTGGTAAGGTCGTACCACTAGCAATGATGCAATATCATCCTTCGAATATGGATCTCATTTTCCATCCATATGCTATTCGAAAGTGATTATATCTTTTCCGTATTTAATAAAGAGGCTACAAAGTTCAATGTGTGTCGATATTTACGGCAGGTTTCCTAAGTTGTCAAGTTGCGCTGGTGGGGGTGGTAGTGGTTTGGCGGGAAGGCCCGAATTGGAGGGAAAATTTCACGTAGTGACAAAATTTTTATAGAGATTGGCTTCTAATATGCCTATGTTGATGGCAACAAAATATTTATGGAGAGGAGTATTGTTGCAGTAGATCGAACTACGTTTTTAAGACATTAAAAGTCAAGCAGGCTTCCAAATAATGTATTTGTGGATGATAGTCGGGTGACTGAATTATACAGTTCCACAGAGTTGGATAGGCACAACATCACCTAAAGCCACTGAACACGACAGCCAATAGGGAACAGAAGTCGTTGAAGTTTACGCTGTATACCTCATGCTGGTGCGAAAATGGCCTGGTAGACAACACAGAGTTTCACTTTTATATTACAAATGACTAGGGGAAAAAATGAAACCTGAATAAGTAAGTGCTACTTGAATATATATGTATTCTAGAGTCTCTCTCTCTCTCTCTCTCTCTCTCTCTCTCTCTCTCTCTCTCTCTCTCTATATATATATATATATATATATATATATATATATATATATATATATATATATATATATATATATATATATATATATACTGAATATATACAGTATATATTATAGTTCTCTTTCTGCTGTTTATATTGAAGTTTATATTGTTTATATATGAAAGATCTAATTTAATGTTACTGTTCTTAGTTTAGTTTATTTTGATTGTTTATCACTTCTCTTGTAGTTTATTTATTTCCTTGTTTCCTTTACTCACAGCTACTGTTTTTTCCCCCGTCGGAACCCTTGGGCTTATGCATCATAGTTTTCCAACTATGGTTGTAGCTTTGCTTGTAATAATAATGATAATATAAAGAGGGGTGAGGAAGAGGGTTGTGTGTCTGTTGGTAGGGAGTCGGTTAGCTATCAAAAGCCTGCCTGACACTTGCACGCATTCGTGGCACGCACTGGCACGCATTGATACGCGAACTCGCGTGAACGAGCCGTGAAAATGTCGTGAACAGTGCGGGAACTCGCGTGCCAGAGCGTACCAATGCGCGCCCAGAACTTTGAAATGTTTAAAGTTTGTGGCACGCATTGGCACGCACTAAATGGCCGTGAAATAGTCGTGAACGATGCGCCAACTGGAGTGAACTGGAGTGAACAGTGCGGGAACTGGCGTGAACTGGAGTGAACGATGCGGGAAGTGGCGTGAACTTTATAATGAAGAGAAACAAAAAGGAAACGAAAAAATTAATGAAAAGGAAAGAAAAATAAAACTAATAAATTTTTATATTTGCTGTTTTAATGTGAAAAAAAAAAATGATATCTTATTTCAAACTATTTCTATAACTTTATAATGAAGAGAAACAAAAAGGAAACGAAAAAATTAATGAAAAGGAAAAAAAATAAACCTAATAAATTTTTATATTTGCTGTTTTAATGTGAAAAAAAATTATATCTTATTTCAAACTATTTCTATAACTATAATGAAGAAAAACAAAAAGGAAACGAAAAAATTAATGAAAAGGAAAGAAAAATAAACCTAATAAATTTTTATATTTGCTGTTTTAATGTGAAAAAAAATTATATATTATTTCAAACTATTTTTATAACTTTATAATGAAGAGAAACAAAAAGGAAACGAAAAAATAATGAAAAGGAAAGAAAAATAAACCTAATGAATTTTTATATTTGCTGTTTGAATGTAAAAATAAAATGATGTCTTATTTCAAACTATTTCTATAACTTTATAATGAAGAGAAACAAAAAGGAAACGAAAAAAAATTAATGAAAAGGAAAGAAAAATATAAACCTAATAATTGTTTATATTTGCTGTTTGAATGTAAAAATAGAATGATGTCTTATTTCATGCACACACTTAGTTTCCTCTATTACCAATCAAGACCCAAAACTTCTTGTTTTAAATAAAAATGAACTGAAAAATAAACCCAAGAAATTTTTAAGTTTGCTGTTTGAATGTAAAAATAAAATGATGTTTTATTTCATCAACATACTTATTCTTCTTTATTACCTTAAAATGAAGAGCAAAACAAATTTTTTCTGTTTGCTGTTTTGATGTAAAAATAAAATGATTTCTTATTTCAACACACTTTTTTCTCTATTACCTTAAAATCAACAGCCTAAAAACTTTTCATGTTTGCTGCTTTTAATGTTAAAATAAAATGCTTTCTTAATACTTGTACATATTTTATGTCTGCTATTTATATGTAAATCAAATGCTTTCTTATTGAAACAAAAATAAAGGACAACAAAAAATACAAACGAAAAAGATACGTTTCTTCTCCTCAATGCAATGGTGTCTCTGACAGAAAGCATTGTTGTCTCTTCTTAAGCCAATCCAAGAATGTCCTCGGGTTGGAGAAGCCCCGTTTTTATATGGAGTGGCCAATTCGTGAACTGGCGTAAAGGATGCGGAATGATGAATGAACTCGCGTGAACGTGTCGTGAACTACGCGTGCCAATTCGTGCCATCGCGTGAACGTCGCGTGAACGATGCGCGAACTGGAGTGAACTGGTCGTGAACAGTGCGAGAAAAACACCAGTGCGCGCGCATCAATGCGTGCCAGTGCGTGGCAAAAATGCGCGCAAGTGTCAGGCAGGCTAAACTTTCGGTACCTCACGGAAACACCAGAATCTGTCACCCCTTGAAACCGACTTCATGTTGCTGGCGCAGTATAGCATACGTTCGGTGATCGGTTCTTCAACACTGGCTCCTGTCTTTGTATAGGAAAGGCATTCTTAAACGAACGAACGGCTTCGACTTACAGCTTTACTTGACTTTATTTCAAGGGCTGATTTTGTAGTCCTATACAGCAGGTGAACCCTACTCTCCACAGGACCTCCACTGTCATTTTATCATGTTTGTTCGAAACATGTTGAGTCGTGATATTACAGTAGGCCTATTCACGTTTCGTAACTTACATATATTCTCTACGCTAGAAATATACGCCAAAGACTTATTGTAACATTGCTATGTAATCGTAAATGTGCAGCAAAGTAAAATTTTCAACTTTATCTCGATATCCAATTAATATTTATATTAAGGCCCCGCTAGAATTAGGACAAACCCTTTCGGTTACTGGTCCATAACATTCAACGATCTCAATCAGAATCTGTTTACACATTTTGACTTGGATCAATAAGCCGCTCTGGTTCTGACTTTGTGGTCATGGGAAAGTAACATCGCTGAATGTTATTATTATTATTATTATTATTATTATTATTATTATTATTATTATTATTAGCTAAGCTAAGCTAAGCTTCAACCTTAGAGGGATATCACGTAGCTTGCAATATGTTTCAAAGATGTAGGATAATATCAACTACAAAATAATCCCGTCAAGTTTTTTTTTTTTTTTTTTTTTTTTTTTTTTTTTTTTTTTTTGTGGGGAGGGGGTGGTAAGAAAATATCTATTACCCTACACTTTGCAGTCTCTTCGTCCCCCCACCCAGCTATATCCATTTTTTAGCTTTCTACTTTTCTTCATCCCCACTTCGTTTCTTCCATCTGGCTGTCGAACCTATTCAAATTTGATATTATAACCCAAGTGTGGACCCCTCCCCCGTGAACCCTCGGTCCTGAATGACTCCCCCGGCCCGAACGCCGAGAGTGAGAGTGAGGGTTGGGTGCATGTGTGTGCATATCTATCTCAATATTTATTTAACCGTATTTTTTACGGGTCGCGTACACTAGTATCGGAAATTTCACCTTGTAAAATGACAAGATGAGATAACGTTGTAAACTTTGGTATCGCAGAGGAAGGATAACACTGGGCATGTGAATTGGGAGTGTACCAACCGTGTGTCACCAATGTGACGGTGCAGAGAAAAGGTTGTGAACTCAAAGGCAGGATGCAATCAACTGAGTTAATTTATTAAGGAACACTCTCCTTTATATACAAAACCTCAAGGCAACAGGAAATTACATGTTCGAGAAAATGACAATGTTACATAGGCGACACGCAGACATGAATTTTCATGTTCGTTTTAGTGCGAGGGAAGAGCGAAGATACAAGCATAATATATACAAAAGGAATTATGTACAATTGTGTGACACATGGTTGGTACAGGAGTGATAGAAAATGAAGGCTATGAGATAAACCACTAAGGGAGGCCTATATCACGACGTGAGACTAGAGCAGTGTTTCCCAACCTTTATTGGTTGCGACCCTGTCTGAAGGCGGGTTTACACGGTTCGACAGACAAGTGTTTGAAGCAGGGTTTAAACTTTTAACGTAATTACCTTAGTTTGAGATAATTTGCATGATTTCAAGGTAATGATATTTGTAAGGTAATTTCGGTTTTGTGACTATCTTCAAATTTACGGAAATTGGGAAAGTTTTAAGGTAATCTAAGGTAAAAGTCAGCAGCATCTTGGTAAGGGTAGAAGAGACTCTTTAGTTATGGCACGCAGCTCTTCTAGGAGGAGGACACTCCAAAATCAAACCATTGTTCTCTAGTCTTGGGTAGTGCCATAGCCTCTGTACCATGGTCTTCCACTGTCTTGGGTTAGAGTTCTCTTGCTTGAGGGTACACTCGAGCACACTATTCTATCTTATTTTTCTTCCGCTTGTTTTATTAAATTTTTATAGTTTATATAGGAGATATTTTAATGTTACTCTTCTTAAAATATTCTGTTTTCCTTTTTTCCTTTCCTCACTGGGCTATCTTCCCTGTTGGAGCCTCTGGGCTTATAGTATCCTGCTTTTCCAACTAGGGTTGTAGCTTAGCTAATAATAATAATAATAATAATGGCCACATGCTCAAGTTTATACCCTGATTTGCAGTGACGTTCGAACATGTGAACGGGGTATTTGGTTGTCGAACACGTTCGTCGAACGGTTCGAAGAAAGTCTATTCTCGCCTGACTTTTGTGGGTGGGGCTTCATTGTCCAAAAACCTTATGCATTTGTGACTGACTCCACCTCTTCGAACCGTTTGACAAGCAGGTTCGACAACAGGGTTCGACGAACCGTTCGACAGCGTAATCCCCGCTTGAAACTGGAGTAGCGACCCTCATTGTAATACTAAATCCAACCTGGTCAGAGGTTCCCAACCTTTTTGTTCTTTTGTACCTCTTGTCATTTTCATAGGTTTCTGTATACCACTAAAATTGAAGGATGAGAAAGAGAAACAATGCAATTGATATTGTAATATAGTTTTATTATTTTCAATGCAGATTACATCATGTATTGCGCAGTACTGGGTATTCTCTTATATCCAATGTACCCCTTGAGGAGTAAAAATGTGAGGAGTAAAAATGTACCATTTTAGGGGTACATGTACCAATGGTTGTAACACCCTGATATAGGTGTATAGGTGTTTTATGACCACGCCTCTTATGTTACTGTGTCCAATAGAGTCTTTACCTTGTCCTACTTAGTTAAATCGGTTACAGTAATAAAAATAGAAATATGAACTGTTGTGAATTATTAAGATATATTTATGTTACACCATCTTCTTTATTAAATCAGTTTCATTAATAGAAATGAAACTGTTAAAAGCTGTTGATTATTAAGATATATTTTCCTAAGACCATCTGACGACCCTCAAGAATATCCTCACGATCCTAATTTTGGTCGTGACCCTGATATGGGTCGCGACCCTGGTATTTGGATCCACTGTTCTAGAGAAATCCTGATGATAACGGCGACCGAAAATTTAACTGGGGGGTGGGGGGGGGGAAGGTGTCAACCATTAGAAAATAATAGAATAAGGAAATACTGCTGTAAAGGAAAATGACAGCTTGGATGAAATTAATTTCGGTGAGGTAAATGTTAGAAAAATGTCAATCAAATGGAAGTGAACATGAAAGGGCCCGTGAAAAGAACGAGAAAATAATTACAAGGTAATGTAACTGTGGCGGAATTTAGATAAAGATAAAAAAACCAAACAAAGATAATTAATGAAGGAAGTAAATACT
The DNA here is from genome assembly GCF_036898095.1 of Palaemon carinicauda. Classification (NCBI taxonomy): domain Eukaryota; kingdom Metazoa; phylum Arthropoda; class Malacostraca; order Decapoda; family Palaemonidae; genus Palaemon; species Palaemon carinicauda. Next base: position 25,561,170 of record NC_090769.1, read on the forward strand.
GTGTAATAAACAATGCAACTGAGACGGGATTTAGGTAAAAACAAAAAATGGAACAAAGATAATGAATAAAGTAAGTAAATACTGTGTAATAAATAATGTAACTGACAGTATTTAAGTGAAAACAAAAAGCGTAACGAAGATAATGATAATAATGAGTAACGAAAGTATATACAGTGTAATAAACAACAAACAAGAATAACTACCTAGAAAAAATGACAAGGACTTGAGATACCGATAATGAAAATTACAAGAGTTGAAATTCGTGGGCCATTTGGCGCGTAATTCTCTACTTCCCACAATGTGGACAGGAACGATACGAGTCTGCGTTCCGTATCTCTGAATTAATGATGCTAATCTGTAGAAACTTGTAGATTTCTTAGAACAGGAACAGATGGTATAGAGGAAGGTTAGCATTTGAAAGGTATCTCTATTCAGTGCACTTTTCGCTATTTTCTAAGTTAGGTTCTTAAACGTAATTGATTTTATTTTATTAATTTTATTATTTATAACTTAGTTACATTGATATTATTATTAATGGTTAGTAAGATGAAAATTCCATTTAGTATTAAGTATGTAGTATGTAGGTATCAAATATGTAGTATGTTGTATCGAAATGGTAATTAAACTCGACGCCCAATTATGATTTAAATAATGTGCTCAAGACCCACATATGCTGTACGTCTTGAGTGTACCTAATTAATATATATGCGCAATACCTGCTTATCTTTTATATCTATTAAATGGCTTGATTATTTGCAGAGGACTTTTATTGTTATTATTATTTGAAACATAGTCTTGTCTTCCGAGTTGTTCGAAAATATATTTTTAAAAGCATATTTATGCTTTCACTATGGTTAAGTTATTTTCTTTCTTGAAGCACGGTGGGTTCTAGATATTTTTATGTAACGCCCAAAATATATAGCATTTATAGAAAACCACTTGTTAAAGAAGAGGAATAATAAAGCGGCGAAGAAGAATGAGGAAGAAGTGATGAGGAAAACGAAGAACTGGATGAAGAGATGAGGAAGACGAAGAGGAATAAGAAAGAAGTGATGAGGAAGGAGAAGAATAAGAAAGAGGAGATGAGGAAGACGTAAAGAGGGAAGAAGAATAAGGGAGAGACTAAGAAGAATAAAGAAGAG
>NC_090769.1:25564811-25567311 GCF_036898095.1 Palaemon carinicauda
TATATATGTATATATATATATATATATATATATATATATATATATATATATATATATATATATGTATATGTATATATATATATATATATATATATATATATATATATATATATATATATATATATATATATATATATATATATATATGGTAGCGGGAAGAGGGAGTAGTCTACCCTGGTTTGAGGGACGTTGCGAGTATGTGCATATCGATTCAAATGTTTAGCTGTCATTTTTGACGGGTTGCATACACTAATAATAATAATAATGATAATAGCTGAATTCCTTAGCCATCATCCCTCAGTTCTTAGAGTTCTCCTCTTACGCATCTAAAGACGCCAATACAAACAGCTTCCGGGTGCTTTTATCCCAGATCATTTTGAAATAGCTTTCAAATACGTTCTCATTCTCCCCCCCTCCCTCCTCTCCCTCCCCCCTCTTCTCTGGACCTTCCCATCAGCCATCGTTCTTAATTTGCGCTTTGTCTTTTCATTATCATCCCGTTGGACGGGAGCGGAAGAAGGTGATGGGTTTTCGACCAAGGGAATACACACAAAGGCCGAAGGTAAAAGCGGCATAAAGAAGTGGGAAGAAAGGGGAGACGGGAACGATTGATAGAACCCTTCTCATGGTGACATCTTCTTCATTCGATTGGGATATTCGTAGTTTTAAAATGAAGGGGGTTAAGCTGTTCTGTTAGTTGTAGGGATGCGTTTGGTCTTGGATGTAAGGGTACATACTTGTATACCCTCGCAGATTTTTATATTTAGACATATATAAACACATACTATATATACTGTATATGTATATATACATACATAGATACATAAATTATACATACAAATACACATACATGGATCCGTTTCTAGTCCCCTGCAGTTTGAAGTTTGGCCAGTTTCATCACCACGCTGGCCATTGCAGATTGGTAATGGTAGGAGAGTTTTTGCCTGATCGCTCACATCAAACCAGCCTAGTATGGGAGGCCCTGACTAGTACAGCTTAGCTGGTCCTGGCGATACACAGATCCTTTCAATATGTTAAGTTTCCCGCTCAGAAAGGAATATATATATATATATATATATATATATATATATATATATATATATATATATATATATATGTATATATATATATATATATATATATATATATATATATATATATATATGTGTGTGTGTGTGTGTGTGTATATATATATATATATATATATATATATATATATATATATATATATATATATATATATATATATATATATATATATATTTTTTTTTTTTTTTTTTAATATGCAGGACACTTTGGAATCGGTATGTAGTTAAAGAAACGATTATACTCATTATTTTCCATATCCTTCGTTCCCTAGCAGAGTCCAAGTAATTACGCCAGCAAATCAAAGTATCTCAAGTTCTTGAAAGTCTTGCGGCAGTATTTCTCTTGTAACTAATTTATATTCAACAATTCTGTCTCGTTTCTTCCCCGAAAGGTACACTCGGAGGGGGTGGGGGATAGGAAGGGTTGAATATGTGTGTGTCCATATCTCTCTAAATATTTAGTCGTCACTTTTGCCGGGTCGCGTGCACTATTATAGTATATTGGATGAAGAATAATTTCAAATTGTGTGACAAAGATGCACAAAACATGTTTTTGTTTTATATATACAGTAAAAATGTAATTAATAACCTAACCCCTTGAGTAGTAGCTAAAGGTATTAAGCAATTATACACATTTCACCGTTTGCTGGTAACTGATAATGATATTTTGGTGGCAACGAATAATGATATTTTTCTGGCAACGAATAATTATATTTTGGTGGCAACGCATAATGATATTTTGGTGGCAACGGATAATGATATTTTTCTGACAACGAATAACGATATATTGGTGGCAACAAATAATGATATTTTGGTGGCAACGGATAATGATATTTTGGTGGCAACGCATAATGATATTTTGGTGGCAAAGCATAATGATATTTTGGTGGCAACGAATAATGATATTTTGGTGGCAACGAATGATATTGTTCTGGCAACGAATAATTATATTTTGGTGGCAACCCATAATGATATTTTGGTGGCAACGCATAGTGATATTTTGGTGGCAATGCATAATGATATTTTGGTGGCAACGAATAATGATATTTTGGTGGCAACGAATAATTATATTTTGGTGGCAACGAATGATATTTTTCTGGCAACGAATAATTATATTTTGGTGGCAACCCATAATGATATTTTGGTGGCAACGCATAATGATATTTTGGTGGCAACGCATAATGATATTTTGGTGGCAACAAATATTGATATTTTGCTGGCAATGAATAATGATATTTTGGTGGCAACTGATAATGATATTTTGCTGGTAACGAATAATGTTATTTTGGTGGCAACTGATAATGACATTTAGCTGGCAACGAATAGTGATATTTTGCTGGTAACGAATAATGATATTTTGCTGGCAAGGGATAATGATATTTTGTTGGCAACGGATAATGATATTTTACTTA
>NC_090769.1:25577311-25582311 GCF_036898095.1 Palaemon carinicauda
CTTTGGCTTAAATATGTTTGTAATAATCTGGTGGAGGTTATTTGACAAATTACAGGATATTCCCTATAATCTTGTTGACTCGAAATAGAGTAGAGGAGAATTTACAAAACCTGATTTATACTGTACGAGATAAAATCTTGTATTGGATTTCTTTGGCTTAAATATGTTTGTAATAATCTGGTGGAGGTTATTTGACAAATTACAGGATATTCCCTATAATCTTGTTGACTCGAAATAGAGTAGAGGAGAATTTACAAAACCTGATTTATACTGTACGAGATAAAATCTTGTATTGGATTTCTTTGGCTTAAATATGTTTGTAATAATCTGGTGGAGGTTATTTGACAAATTACAGGATATTCCCTATAATCTTGTTGACTCGAAATAGAGTAGAGGAGAATTTACAAAACCTGATTTATACTGTACGAGATAAAATCTTGTATTGGATTTCTTTGGCTTAAATATGTTTGTAATAATCTGGTGGAGGTTATTTGACAAATTACAGGATATTCCCTATAATCTTGTTGACTCGAAATAGAGTAGAGGAGAATTTACAAAACCTGATTTATACTGTACGAGATAAAATCTTGTATTGGATTTCTTTGGCTTAAATATGTTTGTAATAATCTGGTGGAGGTTATTTGACAAATTACAGGATATTCCCTATAATCTTGTTGACTCGAAATAGAGTAGAGGAGAATTTACAAAACCTGATTTATACTGTACGAGATAAAATCTTGTATTGGATTTCTTTGGCTTAAATATGTTTGTAATAATCTGGTGGAGGTTATTTGACAAATTACAGGATATTCCCTATAATCTTGTTGACTCGAAATAGAGTAGAGGAGAATTTACAAAACCTGATTTATACTGTACGAGATAAAATCTTGTATTGGATTTCTTTGGCTTAAATATGTTTGTAATAATCTGGTGGAGGTTATTTGACAAATTACAGGATATTCCCTATAATCTTGTTGACTCGAAATAGAGTAGAGGAGAATTTACAAAACCTGATTTATACTGTACGAGATAAAATCTTGTATTGGATTTCTTTGGCTTAAATATGTTTGTAATAATCTGGTGGAGGTTATTTGACAAATTACAGGATATTCCCTATAATCTTGTTGACTCGAAATAGAGTAGAGGAGAATTTACAAAACCTGATTTATACTGTACGAGATAAAATCTTGTATTGGATTTCTTTGGCTTAAATATGTTTGTAATAATCTGGTGGAGGTTATTTGACAAATTACAGGATATTCCCTATAATCTTGTTGACTCGAAATAGAGTAGAGGAGAATTTACAAAACCTGATTTATACTGTACGAGATAAAATCTTGTATTGGATTTCTTTGGCTTAAATATGTTTGTAATAATCTGGTGGAGGTTATTTGACAAATTACAGGATATTCCCTATAATCTTGTTGACTCGAAATAGAGTAGAGGAGAATTTACAAAACCTGATTTATACTGTACGAGATAAAATCTTGTATTGGATTTCTTTGGCTTAAATATGTTTGTAATAATCTGGTGGAGGTTATTTGACAAATTACAGGATATTCCCTATAATCTTGTTGACTCGAAATAGAGTAGAGGAGAATTTACAAAACCTGATTTATACTGTACGAGATAAAATCTTGTATTGGATTTCTTTGGCTTAAATATGTTTGTAATAATCTGGTGGAGGTTATTTGACAAATTACAGGATATTCCCTATAATCTTGTTGACTCGAAATAGAGTAGAGGAGAATTTACAAAACCTGATTTATACTGTACGAGATAAAATCTTGTATTGGATTTCTTTGGCTTAAATATGTTTGTAATAATCTGGTGGAGGTTATTTGACAAATTACAGGATATTCCCTATAATCTTGTTGACTCGAAATAGAGTAGAGGAGAATTTACAAAACCTGATTTATACTGTACGAGATAAAATCTTGTATTGGATTTCTTTGGCTTAAATATGTTTGTAATAATCTGGTGGAGGTTATTTGACAAATTACAGGATATTCCCTATAATCTTGTTGACTCGAAATAGAGTAGAGGAGAATTTACAAAACCTGATTTATACTGTACGAGATAAAATCTTATATTGGATTTCTTTGGCTTAAATATGTTTGTAATAATCTGGTGGAGGTTATTTGACAAATTACAGGATATTCCCTATAATCTTGTTGACTCGAAATAGAGTAGAGGAGAATTTACAAAACCTGATTTATACTGTACGAGATAAAATCTTGTATTGGATTTCTTTGGCTTAAATATGTTTGTAATAATCTGGTGGAGGTTATTTGACAAATTACAGGATATTCCCTATAATCTTGTTGACTCGAAATAGAGTAGAGGAGAATTTACAAAACCTGATTTATACTGTACGAGATAAAATCTTGTATTGGATTTCTTTGGCTTAAATATGTTTGTAATAATCTGGTGGAGGTTATTTGACAAATTACAGGATATTCCCTATAATCTTGTTGACTCGAAATAGAGTAGAGGAGAATTTACAAAACCTGATTTATACTGTACGAGATAAAATCTTGTATTGGATTTCTTTGGCTTAAATATGTTTGTAATAATCTGGTGGAGGTTATTTGACAAATTACAGGATATTCCCTATAATCTTGTTGACTCGAAATAGAGTAGAGGAGAATTTACAAAACCTGATTTATACTGTATGAGATTAAATCTGGTATTGGATTTCTGTAGCTTAAATATGTTTGTAATATATAATGTGGTTGTAGTTATTCAACAAATTAAAGGATATTCCCTGTAATCTTCTTCAAAAGTGGAACTTCGAAAGTTCAAACTTGCTGCAAATGTATTTTATGTTGAAACGGGCTAACCTAAGTCGTTTTTAGCTTATATATTGAATATCTGTTTTGATGTTGTTACTGTGTTCAAAATATTTTATTTTGATTATTAATTATTTCTCATATTTATTTATTTCCTCATTTCCTTTCCTTACTGGGCTATCTTTCCCTCATGGAGCCCTTCGGCTTCTAGCGTCTTACTTTTCCAGCTAAGGTTGTAGCTTAGCTAGTAATAATGATGATAATAATAATAATACTAATAATAATGATAATAATAATAATAATAATAATAATAATAATAATAATAATAATAATAATAATAATTTACACGTAAAAATGTAAAAAAAATTTAAATTTCTTGTTTTTTATGTAGTGAAGGATTTCTTCACATCCAATGAAATAATCCACGATTCTGCCTTTCGTTAACCGAAGCCTCCTAACATATTTTGCTTTCGGAATTGAAAAGGGAAATGTTTTAATTATTTATCCTTCTGGTTGATCGGTTCTTTAAATAAGCTTTCCTCTTCAGATTAGACGTGAAAAAAACTTTTTATATCGATATGCTGTCTCTCTCTCTCTCTCTCTCTCTCTCTCTCTCTCTCTCTCTCTCTCTCTCTCTCTCTCTCTCTCTCATACAAGCACGCACGCACAAAATATCTATAAACATACACAATCACCTATAGGGTTTTTCATGTATTTTATAATTTCATGTGCCATTATTCTCTCTCTCTCTCTCTCTCTCTCTCTCTCTCTCTCTCTCTCTCTCTCTCTCTCTCTCTCTCCTTTGCTTAGGGTAAGCAATTTACACGTTCCAGTATTCCTCAGTACTCCGTCGCCCTCCCCAAAATGGCTCTGTGCTTACCCAAATGTGCTTACATTTCTACCCAAATCTGCTTTCGCTTCTCCCCTGATTTCTCTTCTACCATTCGCCCTTTGTTATTTTTTCCAGTGGCACCTTACAATGTTTGAAGAAAAGCAGTGGGCTGAACGCCAAGTTTCTCACCATGTCGCATTTTCCACTTTCAAAGAGAAACTTCCAAGGGACGCTTTCTCCCGATTCGGACGGGGAGGGTACTTGCGCGTTTTTTATAGGCCTAGTGTGACAGAGATGCCCTAGGCATTTGGCCGTTTGTCATAGCGGTAGGCTCCGATGTCATAATGATTAATTCGAAAAGGCCTCTTCGTTTCGTTCGGCGGGCGCAAGTGGAATTTATAAAATGGAAATGATGGTTGATTTCTCAGCTTCTTGGAGACTTCTAGTTAAAATCTTGAAGTAGAAATATCAATAAAGTAGAAATATCTCATAATTAGAGAGTCCAAAAGAATTGAAAAGTTAAGAGTCTGCTTTTGAGAAATGAACGAAAAAATGGAAATAAAAAAAAAAGGGAAAAAAATCTGCCCGGTGGCAAAACTGCATTGTCTCATGGTGGGCCAAGTAGCAGCAGTAGTCCCCTTGACCCCCCCCCCCCCTACCCCAAGCACATACCCATATTTGCCCTCCCTGCGCTACCCTCTTCTCCTTGTCCTTTTAACCATATCTTTTGAATTTTAACGAATTTTTTTCCCCCCGAATGTTGAGCTGAGGCTGAGGTTGTAGACGTGAATGGTCAGAATGACAAATGTGATCTAAGATAATTCGAGATGTATTGAATATGCAAATAGTGTGTTTGTTTTAGTTTTAAGGCATTTTCTTTTAAGTTTTAATTTCATCTAATTTATATGACGTCAGTCAATTGTAGGTTATCGTTATCACAGTATTGTTTGAAGTATTTTTTTTTTTTTTAATTTCATCTTATTTATATGACGTTGGTAAATTGTAAATTGTAGGTTATCATTATCACAGTATTGTTTGAAGTATTTTTTTTTTCCATCTTATTTATATGACGTCAGTAAATTTTAATTTCATCATATTTATATGACGTCAGTAAATTTTAATTTCATCTTATTTATATGGCGTCAGTAAATTGTAAATTGTAGGTTATCATTATCACAGTATTGTTTGAAGTCATTTTTTTTTTATTAAATTTTAATTTCATCTTATTTATATGACGTCAGTAAATTGTAGATTGTAGGTTATCATTATCACAGTATTGTTTGAAGTCATTTCTTTTTTTCATCTTATTTATATGACGTCAGTAAATTGTAAATTGCAAGTTACCATTATCATAGATTTGTTTAATCGTTTTTTGT
>NC_090769.1:25587311-25589811 GCF_036898095.1 Palaemon carinicauda
AAGCACGGCAAGGATAGGGGAGTTAGAAGAACACGACCCGAATAGGGAAATATGAAAACACGGCAAGGATAGGGGAGTTAGAAATACACGACACGAATAGGGAAATATGAAAACACGACAAGGATAGGGGAGTTAGAAATACACGACACGAATAGGGAAATATGAAAACACGACAAGGATAGGGGAGTTAGAAATACACGACACGAATAGGGAAATATGAAAACACGACAAGAATAGGGGAATAGAAAAACACGACAAGAATAGGGAAATAGAAAAACAAGACACGAATAGGGGAATAGATAAACACGACTAAAAAAGGAAAATAGTAAAACACAAGAAGGAGGCAACAGGAAAACACAAAAATATAACAAGAAAACACTACAAGAAGCTGAAATGAAGTCATGATCACGATACCTAAAAGGAGATGCGTAAGCAACGAAGAGAACTAAGCCTATGGCAGGGAAAAGAAAGTGATTAAAAAAGGAAAGAAAGAGAAAGGAAGAAGAATACCAAGACGAGATTCTTGTATGACTTGAGGCGAACAAAGCCTTCGGTATTATTTACTTTTTAAAGTTCGCATTTTAGCTCACTCCGTTTCTCCTCTCGTAATGGAAACCTGAGCCAACGACGCTAAGAATATCTCCTTGTAGAATGTTAGTTCGCTATTGTAATTAAAAGGCAAAGTAATAATATAATGATAGTGAAATTTTTTTTTCTTTAATTCGTGTTTGTTTTTGTTTAATTTTGTTATTTTGCTATTTTTATTTCATTTTTTATCGTCAGTTTACTTAATTAAAATTAGTTATTTCTTGGAGAAATTAATTTTGTAAGGACTACTACTACTACTACTACTACTACTACTACTACTACTACTACTACTACTACTACTACTAATAATAATAATAATAATAATAATAATAATAATAGTTTGCATATAAACACGCAAATTGTTAGTATTGAATGTTTGAATTTTCAAGTAACTATTAAATAAAGCTGCACTAGAGGTTACTTATAACACTCGGTTGTAAAAATCAGTACAAATATAAATTAGATGTCTGCAAACTTTGAAGTATGAAGAAAGATTTGGGATGTGCGTAGTAAAATAGGATCTGGAGGCTTGATGAAGACAGCTTAGCGAGAACAGAAGGCTAAAGTATAGTAAGCGAACAAAACTATTGGCATAATACGATTTGGGTTATTGTAGGTTTAAATTATGTTATTGCATTTGTAAATATGTCGTATCAGGAACAGTTATTATTGTTTATTATTACTTGCTAAGCTACAACCCTAGTTGGAAAAGCAGGAGGCTATGTGCCTCAAGGAAAGGAAATTGGGAGATAAACAAACTACAAGAGAAGTAATGAACAATTAAAATATTTCAAGAACATTAATAACATTACAATAAATCATTCATATATAAACTGTAAAGATTTTAGAAAACAGAGGAAGAGAAATGAGATGGAATAGTGTGATAAAGTGTACCCCCAAGCAAGGGAACTCTAACCCAAGACAGTGGAACACCAGTTAGCAGAGGAAAGATTAAGTTTAGTAGTAATGTGCATATTTCAGAATGAGATTATTGACAAAATAAAACCGAAGATTGTATATATTAATCTTTGGAGTAAGGCTCACAAGGGGAAAGTTATGGAAAGGAAGTTATACGTTTAAAATGGAAGTAATAACTCCTATTGAATGGCATGGATTATAGTCCTTATAGAGTCGATTGTTTAGATGTTCAACTAGGAATGGGGAGATGTATGAGAAACCAGACAGTGCAACTCTCTCTCTCTCTCTCTCTCTCTCTCTCTCTCTCTCTCTCTCTCTCTCAGTACTGTGCTATGTAGTGCCACTAGTACACCTCAACCGGTGTACGGTAAGCGTTAGTTGAAGGTCTTTGCAATGTTCCCTTGGCCTCTAGCTGCACTTACTTTATAGCCTTCTACTCTACCTCCTTTTCTTGCTGTCCAGCTTCTTTAACTTTCCCGTTAGTTGTACATGGGTGCTGAATGACCTTCCCGGCCCTTGTACTATTCCTTAGTGCCCAATTCCAATACCTTTTTATGGCTTCTTTGGTGATAGAATTGCCATCATATAATGCCATGCCCGGGCGAGAGAGATTCCGCTTTCTCCCGTCAGGTGCTGCCATCTAGTGACCGAGAGGAAATAACACATTAAAGTAACCTTTACCAGAGGCTGATGAAAAGCATAACTCGGGAAATAAAATGAAGCTCGGTCAATGAGTCTTGAATTTGTTAATAAGGTTTTATTGATGCCTTGATTGAAGGAATGCAATTTTTATAACTGTTATGCGTAATGACGCATTACTGGTCCATTGAGAGAAAGTATTTTTTTTTTTTTTTTACTGGAATAGTTAATTCTTTTTTATTGAACTTCGAAAACATTGAAATTAACAAGATTATAAATTTCAATGATTCACGCAATGGCTTGACGCATGACCTTGACCAAAATTGCACCAGGTGGTTAGTTGGGGGGTTATATA